>NC_045427.1:255407421-255724921 GCF_902635505.1 Sarcophilus harrisii
TAAAAAGGTTTGTGGAAAAGGCTGCCTGGGAGAACCTCAAGGAGTACCCTTCAGTTTTCTTCTCATTCTCGATATTTTTCCTTTAATCTTTCTCTTGAGATTAAGTGTATATCATTCCTTCTTTTTTTAAAAAAATATTCCTTCTTAAAGACAATTTACTAAAAATATCCATTAATTTTTTTGTAGCAAGTTTTTTGAATAGGAGGCAAACTTAAATGTCTGGCTATAGTTTCTATATATAGAACCTTAATTTCAGCCTCTTAATTTTGCAAAAAAGGACCTTAAGTTAGTCTATCATTATATTTTTTGAGGATCCCATTCAACAAACAATTTGTTTGCTTCATTAGGAAAAAAAGTATATAAGATGGGCATAGCAATACTTCTCTTGCCTATATCATGAGGTTTTTGTGAGGATCACATAAGCTTTCATGAAAGCAAAAAATACCTAACATTTGTATGGTGATTTAAATTTTACAAAGGTATTCCCTGTGATTTCTTAGTCAGCTAAGGAACACTGTGGCTAAAGTTGTAGTCCAGAAGATCTGAATTCAAATTTTGTTTCAGGTACTTACTAGCTGTGTGTTTCTAAGCAAGTCACTTAGCTTCCTTCTCTCTTCCTCAGGTTCCCCCTGTAAAATAAAGATGATAATCTATCTCTCTTGATTGTAATAATAAGATATAAAATAAAAGATGTAAAGCCTTTGCAAAACTTAAAGGCATAAATGCTAGCTAGCTATTATTATGTATATAAAAAAGTTGAGGTCTATCAAAGTTAAGTAATTTGACTAAGGTTAAGATTTTAAGGTATCTAGAGCCCATATGACACCAGGGAATTGTAGTCCTAGAGAAATGGCTTGGTCTGTTATTTACTCCCCTTATGGCTTTGGTTAAATGATTTAACATCTCTAGTTCTGTTTCCTAATTTCTAAAAAGAGAAAGTGTACCAGGCAATCTCTAAGGATACCTTCTATCTCTAGATATTAAGATCTTGTAAATTTAAATATTTTTAGGGAGTAATTTTTTAGGAGTAATCTTTTGCAATACCTATTTGATCCCTCCTCCCCCCCAATTACCTTTTAGGAATGTTTTCCACTGTCTGCATAATCCCTGCTCCCTGGAATAGACTAAGTAATTGTATGTACTCTTCTTCCTACCTTGGGGATAAAACAAGAATGGCACAGTGATACCACTTAACTACTACTAATCTCAGAAGAGATGGGAAAGTTTTCAAATTAAACATGTTGCTCAGCAGCCACATGTGATATCACCACCCTCCTATTTAAGGCTGCTCAGTTCTAGAGAATTTTATCCTTTGTTGACTCTGCCAATGTTATCAATATTGACAGAAAATAATAATAATAATAATAATATATGTAAAAATCAGGCAGAAATTGAAAGGACAACAACCTCAGGCATACCAAGGAATTTACAGACAGTCAAGAGTGCTGAAATAGGTGACTGAAGAAGGTTGGAGAATAGTGTTAAAAGCAAACTAATAGCCTTCCCATTCAAAATGCTTTAGCTATAGGTCTAATTGGGTTCAAGGGAATAAGAGAGAAGACCCTGAACTATGTATTTAGCATGGTGCTTTTTCATATGATAGATCACAGAGCTGGAAGGGACCTTAGAGATCAACTAATCCAATTCTCCCCGTCTCCCCTCTCTCATTATTTACCAGATAAGGAAACTGAGGCCCATGGAAAGTAAGTGACAATTAAATGACTGGAGAAAAAGAGGGAATGTCACAGATAGTAGATGTCAAAAGCTATCAGAATAAATTCTCCCTAGTTAAAAATTTGCCTAAGGTTGCTTACAGAATCACTATTACCATAGTCTGTGGGTGATCTTTTTTTTTTTTTCATATTATATACTACTTCACCTATTACTACCTAGGTTTCAATGTTTCATGGGGTGATTTTTATCTAAAACTTACTCCTGGGCACTTAAGTAACATGAGAGGAGACCACAAATCATATGAATCTTCTGTAAAGTGCCTAGAACTCAGTGAGTGCTTAATATTAATTAATATGGCTACTACTACCATGACAACCATTGATGAGTGTTTAGTGTGAATCAAATGGAAGACAATAGCATTTCTTCATGATTAAAAATGAAAACTTTGAGTTGAGGATAAAAGCTGACTTATGACATTTTAGGAATAATGCAGAGATTTAAAAAAAAAAGATTTTTTTATATTGTCCCCTCCATATGAATTTTTAAAGGTTACTCTAAAAAAAATTCTAGCTAAACCTTAGAAATGCTTTCAGATTTAGCACAAAGTGTTATTTTAATGGGGTTATTTATCTAGATTCCATCAAATACTGTCCATTTTTTTCCTTATGGATTGTGTTTGAGATGTGCATCATATATAGATATATTTTTAAATTGATCAATTTGACATAGTAGCTTAAAATACAATATTTCCCTTAAGACTCAATGCCTTTGAAAATGGGAAGCCTGAGTTTGAAATAGCTTAAGGCGGAGTTAGAAAAGTGGCCAGTATTAACACCAGTATACTTGTTTTGCTTTTGATCATACACAGCCTATACTCCAGGTCTCAGAGGTGAAATAGTTATGTATTGTAGACGTGCTCCTCCATTGTTCTTTTTGTATTTGGCAATGAAAGCCATTAAATATGATGATTTGTTTATTGGGCTATATCAGGCTTACTTCTGGTGAATTCATCTTTAAAAGAATATGAAATAAAAAAGAATCTACTTTTGAAAGAGCATATGGCAAAGAAAATGAGTAGCTGTCTTAGTGGTTTATCTTTGGATGGTAGTTGACTGTGCCATTTTGTTTCTTATAGAAAGACTTACGGCTGCTAATAAATGATAGCAAAATAGATAACACAATTAAATTCTGATATTGAAGTAAATAAACAGACATTTTTATTTTTTTGTTGAATATTGTAATGTATCCACCAACTGATGACTGGACAAAAGATATGAACAGGCAGTTTTCTAAGATTGAAAATCAGTCTAATGAGAGTCATATGAAAAAAATGCTTAAAGGAAATAATTAATATAAAAAGAACAACACTCTAAAGACAAATAACTTCAAAAGCATGATTCCAGAGGACCAGTGATGAAGCTGACAGAGAATGATGGACTCAGAGTGCAAAATGATATACATATATATTCTTTGGCCAGGCCAATGCAAGAATTTTTTTCTTGACTATGCATACTTATTTCAAGAGTTTTCTTTTCTTTTCTCTTTTTCTTAATGCAGGGCTTAGAAGGGAGAAACCAATAATTTTTTATTAACTGAAAAATAAAGAATACTGTAGCATGAATTCAGTTTTTATAGTACCTAATTTTTTATACCAAAACTTTAATCTTAATGCATTGGTGTGAACCTGTCTTCTCTCCATTGAGATTTCCAAGAGAGTACTAGAATTATTTTATCTCCTTTGAATATAGTAGATGCTTATATTTTATTGACATAAAAGCATAGTATTTTGCAGATAGAAGGTGCTGAATAAACAGTGATTGATTGATTCTGTTTTAGTTTTTAAAATGGGCACTAGAATTTTATACTTTCTTCATTTCTGGATCTAGATTCATATTGAAATCAGAATATTGATTAGCATGTAGTATGAATACCAAGTTTGGAACTGAGCAGCATTCATTGAAATGGCTGAACCAGGAGTCATACTTTGAAAAACTAATGTTTAGATGTAATACTTTGAAGTGCTTTTTTGAACTTCCTTTTTTTTTTTTTTTTTTTTTGTAGGATGTAATAAAATGTAGTTCATTCCCTCTATAATCTACACATATCTGCCATTTCAAGGAGGTAGTAATTCCATTTCTCCTATCTGTAAAAGGCAGTTGATTCATTATGATATTTATGTTTTTAATCTCGTTAGTAAACATACTCAGGAGCTATATAATGGCAGTCTATTTATAAAAAAGCAACAAAGTAATAAATAAGACTTTCTGAGATTTCTTGTGAGATTACCACACTTTTTTGACATCTAACATCACTGAATACTGGAACATCATTACAAATATAGAAAACTTTTCTTGGACATCAGGAGACCTAGGGGCTCCTCTTGGGAGGGGAGTCTACTTGTAGATCTGCTACTGGGCTCACTTTTTGTCTGGTAGAAGTTATTTAAGTCTTCCTAGTGCTGTGTATTCATTCAGATCAATTCCTTTTTTTTTTTTTTTAAGATTTTATGGTTATTTATGAGAGACTTAACTGCCTATTCTGACTACAGTCCTCTTCTCCATTTGAAATTTTGCCTTGATAAACACCTGCTACAACCAAAAAACCCCCCAAAACTGAGAAAGAAAACAAAATGCAAGCAAACAACAACGGAAAGAGTGAGAATGCTTTGTTGTGGTTCACACTCAGCACCCATGGTCTTCTCTTTGGGTCTATACCCAATATGGCTCTCTTCATTACTGAACAATTGGAATAAGTTTGAATCATCTCATTGTTGATGAGAGCCACGACCATCAGAATTGAAGATCTGTATTTCTTTAGGAAGATCAATTCGGTCACTCTCTGGAAGATGGATGAGAGAAGAAGAATCTGGATTTAAGAAGATCAATCATCTAGCCAAGAAGGTTAGTCTGAAGGTGAGTGGTACCTGTGTGCACAGGAAAGAGAAGCAGATTTGTGATATATTGTGAAGGCAGAAATGGGTTAGGGAGAGAGGAGGGCCATGGCAGCCATTTGAAGGTATATAGCATATGAATTCACTAGGCTGTGATGATTTACTGGGTCTAATTCTCCATTACTAGGAAAACTGATGTGGTTCCTATACATCTTCAGGTCTCTGTGATCACTCAAGCATGAGTAACTGTTGGTGATGGAGACATGGTAGTGTGTTGTTCTTGATATTCAAGCTCCTTTGGGACTGCTGCTTCCCTATTCCAATAGGTTTAAAGATGCCTTTGAGAGACCCTTGGAAAACTGTGCCACGTGGTATACACTAAGCATTTCTCTTCTCAGATCAGATATGAATTCATTGGGAGCACAGAAAAGAGAAAAGGGAGGAAGGGAAGATTTTTCAAATTTGATAATTCAATTCAACAGTGGATAGAGTGCTGAGCCTGGAACAAGGGCCAGAATTGTGTTTCAGAGTTGAAATACAGCTTCAGATTCTTGTGTCTGTGTAACACTAGGGAACTCCTCAGTTTCTGTTTGCCTAAGTTTCCTCCACTGTAAAATGGAGATTATAGCAGTATCTACCTTTCAAAGTTTTTGTTAGGAACAAATGAGATAATTTTTTGTAAAGTTCTCATCCTGGATTGTTGCAGGTGCTATATAAATTCTTATTCCCTTGCCTTGCCTTTCCTTCTCTCTATCTCTACCTCATTAAATGCTAATTGTGTAATAAAAAAAGCAATTTTAAAAAAGCAATGTTGGTAACTTTGGGGATCCAAAAGGGTCTCTTGTAGGAAGGAATACTTTGAGTCACACTTTGATGGATACTAGGTGGAGATTAAGATAAGATAAAACCAGAGAAAAGTGATCAGCCTAGCTCAAATGGATGGAGGCAAGATATATAGAATAATGAGATTAGATTAAAATTGAAGGAAACTATTTTATAGATGAGGGAACTGAGGCCTCTGGATGTTAAGTGATATGAGATAGTCATACAGGTAGTAAGTGTCAGAGGTAGGATTTGAACCCAAATTTTCTAATTCTAAGGTTCTCACTGACATATATGGGGAACATGCCAGTTTGACTGGAATTGAGTATGTATGAAAGGGAGAAATATGAGCTAAAATGGGGAAAACAGGCAAGAGTCAAATTGAAATGGACTTTAGATGCCAGTTAAGGAATTTGGATTTTTTCCTAGAATCAATTTTCTCTTCTAAGCAGAGATTTGAGGTCTGTAGTTTGGTCCTGGAAAATGAAAAAGGGAGAATTAAGTAGTTTGCGTACCAACAGTGCCCTGGATTGAAAGAACTATTCAGAAAAGTGTAAAAAAGTCACTGTAATTCAGAAAGGACTAGGTGACAGTTTGACTTGGATGGAATGTCTCCAGACCTACTTGTGGAGTCAGAAATGGGTTAGGGAGAGAGGAGGGCGAGGTAGCTATTTGAAAGCATCTAGGATATAAATGTAAGCCAGAATGATTTACTGGGTCCATTTCTCCAATGCTGGGAAAACTGAGGTGGTTCAAAAACATCTTCAGGTCTCTGTGGCCACTCAAGCACATATGTAGCTGTTGGTGATGTAGACATGGTGGTACATGATAGATTTATCTTCAGCACTTCATGCCTTTCCATTCTGTATCCCTTTCACCTTTCCTTTAGACACTTAGTGTCTTCATGCTCCATACTGTCTCACCTTCATGAAAATGTGTTTTAAGATTTCTTTTTCACTGAAGTGAAGAAGATTGCAAATTGCAGCCACATTTTGTAGTAGATACAGCACTAGACACAAAGTCAAGAAATCTAGTATTCTAAGTCTTCCTCAGACACTTCTTAGCTGTATAACTCTGAATAAATCACTTCCTTTCATCTTCCCCTGAGTTTCCTCATTTATAAAATGGAAGTAATGATAGTACTACTTCATAGGGTTTGTTGTAAAGATCAAATGAAATAAAAAAATATAATATGCTTTGCAAAGTTTAAAGTGTTACATAAATGCTAGCTAACATTTTTATTATTATGAATGCATAAAATGTTATCCTCTCCTAGGGTATTTGAATATTATAAAGTATAAACTTCCTAATGTAAAGGGCATCTAGGTGGCACAGTAAAGTCCTGGGCCTGGAGTCAGGAAGAGTCCTTTATGTCAATTCAAATCTGGCCTCAGACACTTACTAGTTGTGTGACCCTGGGCAAGTCATTTTATCCTGTTTGCCTCCATTTCTTTTTCTGGAAAAGGAAATGGCAAACTATTCCAATATTTTTGCCAAGAAAGGCTCCAAGTGGGGTCACAAAGAGTGGGGCAAGACTGAAATGACTGAACAACAATAAAGGAATAAAATTCTAAAAGGGTGGAATTTCAGGCCTTAATTATCTGTAAGGGAAGATTTGCTTCAATCCCAACTGAATGACTAGTACTTATTAAATGTCTATTAAATCACATCACGTAGTCGTATAAAATAGGGTTATATTCCTTACTTGAGTCATCATCAGGAAAATATTTTTTGTTGTTATTCAGTTATTTCAGTTGTATCACACTCTTCATGATCCAATGTGGGGTTTTCTTGGCAAAAATATTGGAGTGGTCTGACATTTTCTTGTGTAGATCATTTTACAGATGAGGAAACTAAGGTAAACAGGGTGAAGTAACTTGCCCAGGATCATACAAGTAATCTAAGGCTAGATTTAGAGTTAGGAAAACCTGAGTTGAAAACCTGAGTTGAAAACTTCTCTAGGCCCAGGACTCTGTTCCCTTTATCATTTAGCTTTGTTAGTTATTATCATTATTTGGACCTGAAATTTATGCCTAGTATTTCGCCTTCACTACTATCCTTGAGAATCCTTGTCTTCCTTCAAGTTACAACTCACATCCCACATTTTTATTGGAACCTTCTTTGATCCTCCTAGCTATATACATAACTATGTGCTTGCTGTATTTTCCTCTGTAGAATAGCAGCTCCTTAAAGAAAGGATCTCTTTTCCCATGGTCTTTGCTTAGCATACTGTTGAGCACATGGTTGGTGCTTAATAAATGTTAGTTGAATTGAAGCCAGCTCCCAAACAATAAATGAAGGAAGGAAAAATATTTGTAATGTGCCAATAACTGTGCTTAGTTATGGAGACGCCAATGAAAAACTCAAAGTCCAATTTCTTAAGGAGTTCATGTAACTAGAAGAGACAAGACATATAGGAAGATTCAACTGCAAGGTAAATATAGGTCCAGTGGTCTTTAGGGCAGGGTGACAGAAAAAATGATAAGACTTAATCATCTTCCATTTTATTAGAAGGATTTTCAGTGGTGACTCCCTCCTCCTTGCATTGGTGTTAGATGCAATATTCTTTCTGCAAGGGGATTGGAGGGACCTGTTCCATGACCATTGGAAGGAAGGGATGGGTTTGAAGAATGGTGTTTGAAGAACACCCCCATGGGTGAAAGTGTGTGTGGGGAGATGGTGTCAGTGTCTAATTGCTCCCATTTTTGAGCCATTCCTCAAATATAATAATGCATCTCCCATCCTGCATCTTTGATCTGACTATCCTCCATGTCTGGAAAGTTTTGCAGTTTTTTGTTTTTTTATATTCTTAATATCCTGGACTTCCTTTTAAGATTCAGCTCAAATCTCATCTTCAGGAAGTCTTTCCTGATCTAAGCAGATGCTAATGCCAGTTGCTTTCATATTATTTTACATTTCTCTCTCTCTCTCTCTCTCTCTCTCTCTCTCTCTCTCTCTCTCTCTCTTTCTCTCTCTCTCTCTCTCCTTCTCTCCTTCTCTTTCTCTCTCTCTCTTTCCTTCTCTCTCTCCTTCTCTCTTTCTTTCTCTCTCTCTCTCCTTTCCTTCTCTCTCTCTCTCTCTCCTTCTCTCTCTCTCTCTCTCTCCTTTCCTTCTCTCTCTCCTTCTCTCTCTCTTTCTCTCTCTCTTTCCTTCTCTCTCTCCTTCTCTCTCTCTCTCTTTCTCCTTTCCTTCTCTCTCTCCTTCTCTCTCTCTCTTTCCTTCTCTCTCTCCTTCTCTCTCTCTCTCTCTCTTTCTCCTTTCCTTCTCTCTCTCCTTCTCTCTCTCTCTTTCCTTCTCTCTCTCCTTCTCTCTCTCTTTCTCTCTCTCTCTCCTTTCCTTCTCTCTCTCTCTCTCTCTCTCCTTCTCTCTCTCTTTCTCTCTCTCTCTTTCCTTCTCTCTCTCTTTCTCTCTCTCCTTCTCTCTCTCTCTCTCTCTCTCTCTCTCTCTCTCTCTCTCTCCTATCTCCATCTTTTTTATCTCTGTATTTTTTGTCTTTGTCTCTTTCACTCTTTCCATCTCCATCTCTGTTTCTCTCCCTCCCCATCTCTGTCTCTCTTGTCTGTCTTTCTCTATGTCTGTCTCTGTCTCCCTCTTTCTCTCCTCTCTCCATTTCTGTCTTTTTCTGTATGTCTCTTTGTACATTTTTCTCTAGATCTGTCTCTGTATTTCTCCCTCCCTTTCCCCCCCTCTTTCCCTTTCTCTCTCCTTCCTTCCTTCCTTTCCTCTCACCTTACCTCCCTCCCTCCATTTCCATCTCTGTCTTTTTCTGTTTCTGTCTCTTTCTCTCTTCCCATCTCTATCTTCATCTCAGTCTCTCACTCCCTCTCGGTATCTGTCTCTCTGTTAGTCTTTCTCTGTGTCTCTCTGTCTCTGTCTCTCTGTTTCTCTCTCTTTCATTTGTGTGTCTATCTCTTTCTTTCCCCCTTTCTAGTTATTTATGTCTTATCTCCCTCATTAAACTGTGCATTCTTTGGGGGTCAAGTACTATTCTTGTCTCTCTTTTCATTACTAATGTTTTGTTCATTACCTTGCATATAGCGAACACTCTAAAACTGTCTATTAAAGTTTGAGAGAAGAGTTCTTTGTAGTATCTGTTCCACTGGGAATTTTGGTGCCAATGATCAACAAATCAACATTATGCCTGATAAACTGTAAGGCTCAGTTTCATGGCAGCTGCTTCAATTTGTCCAACCCAGACAGACCCTTTAAGATCATTCATTTAAATTTTGTATCACTGTTAAAGACGGTGGGTTCTTCAACTTTAAGGCCAGATCTTCAAAGACCTGAATACCTATGATACATGAATACCACAACATATGTATTCACTAAACTAGCTCCTGCTGCAGCCCAAATACAAACTTCCAAGAGTTCTAACAAATTTATTTAATTTATACATTTGTTTTTGGGACAATTGTATTATTCATGTGTCCTTTGATCTTTTTATGTATATTCATGTCTGTTTTAGGTGGCAGGCTGTTGGATATGATTTAGGTGGGGAGCTCACAGCTGGGAAAAGCAGAGACTTAATCTCATCTAAGTACCCACATCAGCACGATGCACTTGTGGGTGCTTCATAACTGCTTTGTGGTGGTAATTATGATTGTAGTAAGGCAGTAATCCAAGGCATTAATCCTCACAACATCAGTGTGGTAGCAGCATAAGCCCCAAAGAGAAGAATAACTGGCTACCCCCAGGGCACCCAAAAGTGCAAAAGCAAGCAAAGGAGTAAACCTTTGAAGTGCTCCCAGATCAAGGACTTTTCTGGCATGATTCAATTCAGTGTGTGTGCTTGCCATCTCTGCAACTGGCAACTTCGCTTCTTGGGACCCGACATTTCATTTCTACAGGCTGGCTAGATGTGGATTCTTCCCCCAGAGAAAGAGGGGACAGCATTGTGACAGAGGCAGCCAGAGTGACTGACAAGTGTCTTTGGGTGAAGCTCTAGATTCCAAAAGAGTGTTTTCAATGCCCTGCTTTTTAGTCTCATCTGTTTTTGAGATCTACTGTTTTCGCAATTATTGTATTCAAAGGTATCTGAAGAAGAAAGAACACAAAGCATTGATTAAGTGCCTACTATATACCAAGCATTGTGTTAAGTGCTTTATAAATATTATTTCATGTTATTCTCACAATATCTCTGGGACATAGCTGCTATTCTTCTCTCCATTTTATAATTGAGGAAACTAGGGCAGATGGAAGTTAAATGACTTGTGTGGGTTCACATAGCGAGTGTCTAAGATCAATTGAATTCGGATCTTCCTGTCTCCAGACCCAGTGCTCTGTTCACTGAATTGTTGAGCTGCCTGGAGTTTATTTGACTTGAGTTGCTATATTTTAAAAGAATTCTATCTCTTTGTCGGTTAGGACATAAAAATATGTCCTAGTACTAATAGTTAGCATTTATATAGTGCTTACTATGTGCCAGTGCTTTACAATACTCCTGGGAGGTAGGGTTACAGTTTTTTTACAGTTAAGGAAATTGAGGCAGATAGAGTTTAAGTGGTTTGTCCAAGATCACATAGCTAGTAAGTGTCTGAGGTTAGATTTGGACTCAGCTTTTCCTGACTCCTAGTCTAGGGCTCTATTCATTGAGACACCAGGCTGCTGGGAATAGTTTGTTAAGTTGTATTTAGAGAGAGTTGACTTCCTGGGAATGTTTATATGCCTGCAAAACCTCCTTTGCCTTCAACAAATTTAGGGATTTAATAGGTGCCCGTGGAACAGTATTCATGTCTTTTTGTAACCCTCTTGCCTAAGAACAGGCAGGGAATTGATTTTTATTCTATTAAACTGTAGTTATATCATCCGAATGTGAAGCTTTCCCTCTTATCTTTGAAATATTGGACCTGAACAGTCCACTATCTCTTGTGCCTAACCTTTGATGTCATAATATTTAAAATTCTTAAATTTTATTTCCTTCCATGGTGTCTAAATGTGCCTCCTACCCTTCCACCTCTCCTTACCTATATGACATGTATTAATCATATGAAGTAGATAATGTAAATAGCTTGGTCTATTTGTAAATTAGCCTGGTCTGTCTATTCAATGAATTCTGAATTCAATGAAAGATTAAAAAAACAACAACCAGGGAATCTACTGCTATTTGGATATAACATATCATTCAATGTGAAGAAAAACTTTCTAATAATTAGAACTGATCAAAAATGGAATGAGTTGCCTATAAATCAATTAACAAACTTTTATTAGGTTCATATTTAATGACAGGCACATTGTTAAGTAATCGGAAAAAAGAAAGACAGGCAGTCCCTGTCCTCAAGGAGCTTACAATTTAATGAGGGAGATAACATGAAACAAGGATGTACAAAACAAGCTATATAAAGGAAAAATAGGAATAATTGACAGGCAAGACCCTAGAATTAAGAGAAGTTGGGAAAGGCTTCTAGTAAAAGATAGGATTTTAGTTGGAAGTAAGCTAGGGAAGTAAGAAGTCAGAGTGGAGGAAAAGAGAACAATGCAGGCATGAACAATTAATTGTTTTGAATGAACAATTCAACCAGAGAAGATACCAGGAGGCGAGAGATGGAGTCTTCATAGAGGAACAGCCAGGAGGCCAAAGTCACTGTATTGAAAAGTATACATTGGTGGAGTACAGTATAATAAGACTGCCTAGAAAGGTGGTGGGTTTTTCCTTGTAATTTTCCAAGTAGAAGTTGGGTCAGAAAGTCCCATTTACTTGTTGAAGATATTATATTGAGAATTTCTTTTGTGTCTGGGTTGAACTAGGTGGCTATCAAGGTCTCTTCCAACTCTCAAATTCTGTAATTTGAAAAAATTTTGAAAAGCAAAGCTTGCTAAGGAAGACTGATAATAGCCTAACACTGATTAAGAATTTTTAGACTTAGCAGAGAATATTATTTTATCCTTTCCTATTTACAGGTAAGAGTTTTTCATGATTAATTTATGTTTGTATTAACTCTGTTTATGAAATATGAAAAGCAAAAGGAAAATATGAAAAGCAAAAGTCAGAAAAAGAGATTGAGTTGCATTTTCACTGCACAAATAATTTAATTTATATTTCTGATTAGATTTCAAATCACTTTCATGTAATATAATTTGAAATGAGAAATATGATATTCCTGATGGTTACCTAGTGAGGAAATGATATGATTGTGCTAACTTTTGCCAGCATTAGATGTAGTTTGTAAATAAGGAAGAGAGACAGTTAAAAATATTCTCAGTCATGGTTTCTTCATTTAACTCAGGCTTATTGCCATGAGCCAGCACTAAGGTGGACAAAATCTTTGTACCTACTTCTTGAAAGGTTATCTTTCTATCACTTGGGATGCATGGCTCATTCTTACAACCTTAAAATTATCACAAGTTTCAAAAGGCCCTCAACTTCTTCCAGAACACCTTCCCAAGAACACATGGAAAATAATAATTAGTAATATCAGAGCAATTCCAGATTCAGCCATTTGTATACATTCAGATCATTGACTGGCTAGAGTAAAGGTTAAAATCAATCCTTGTCAAGTAGATGTGGCAGTCAAGGTCAAGACTTGTCTAAAGTACAAGTTTATTTGATAAACAGCACAGAAGGTGATGACACATTATGAACAGCATTGTTTTAATAAACATTGAAAAAGAGTCGAAGGAGAAAAGAAAAGAAAAGAGAATTTGGTGTTAGGAGACATTTCATTTAAAGAACATTTGTAGATTATAAAATAAAGTTAAAAGAGAAAGACAAAAATTAGTCATTTAAAATTTAAATGAACCAATTTCCAATAAGAGCAGAACAATAGCGAAAAACTATTTGGGTAATGATAAGGTGGTTAGAAATTTGGACTTAGCATCAGAAAGAGCTGATTTGGAATCATGACTCAGCCATTTACTAACTGGGTCAGTCATGCTACCTCTTTCAGCCTCAGTTTCATGCATTACATCAAGAAGTGATAATATCAATAAAAATATAAAGTTGGAAAGAACAATTGGACCCGACCAAATATAATTTTAAAGGCACTTAGAGAAAAATTCAAATTATGAAAAAGAGGAGGAAGAGTCTACAAAAACATTAAAAAATCATATATAGTATTTTCAAGATAAGAAAGCGACAGAACAGCTATTTGTAGTTATTGATTCATAAGTTCACTTTCTCATATTAATGAGAATAGTTTATGCAGACAACTAAGATATCCTTGATTAAAATTAAGAAGGCTAGCAGTCATAGACTTTTTTTTTAGGAGATCAGTCTTAGGAGTCATATAGCTGAGATGTATTAGAAGATAAGATCTAGCTATGTCTACTTTTTGGTGATTAAAAAAAAGCATTTTGACCAACTGATCAACAAGCATTTACTGAGCACTTACTAAATATCATCATTGTGGTTGGTACTTTGAATACCAAAATAAAAATATTTCAGTCCTTGCCATCAAAGAGCTTATATTTTATTAGGGTACAACATATACTGGAAAGTGGTGGCTAGGAAGAGGAAAATTAGTTTAGAGCAGTCGAAAGGATGCTAAGTGGAAATAGAGGTAACAAATAGAGCCATCCTTTCCAGGGGCAGTGGTAATATTAATTTGATTATTGTTTTCTGAAAGGGAAGGTAGGTGAGAGGGTACATACCTCAGTGGAGTAGATGGCAAGATACCTACATCAGCTAATCCTGGTGACCTGGAAGTTGGTTGAGTGAAGCATTATTTGGGGTTGGCTAGATATACAGGACTGATGATGGGATTGATTTACTCAGTCACCAGGCTAGCACAATTCTCCTGGGGTGAGACCTAAAGTCAGATGAGTTTGCTCCCCTAAGGGACAAGGGAAGGGTATCTCTCTCTAGGGTTCAGGTATTATCCTTGAACTATTACAGCTCTAAGACATGACCCCATTCACATCTCTTTCATCATTTCTTATGGCTCAATAGTATTCTATCATATTCAGGATGATGATAATAGTTAGTATTTATATAGTTCTTTAAAGTTTTCATATCATTTTGCATGTTAACTCATTTGAATTAATTCATACCATAACTTGTTTATCCATTTCTTAATTGATGGGCACCTCCCTCATTTAAAATTCTTTGCCACAAAAAGAACTACTATAAGTATTTTTGTACATATGTGAGTCTCTTTACTCTTTTTTTTCCTCTTTTGGGTATATTTGCAGTTGTGCAAATCATAGGGTCTAAAGGGTATGAAAAGCTTAATAACTGAAATCTCTCAGATTTAAGTAAAGAGATGTGGTTTAAAGGAAAGATTTTATGTTCTAACACTGGGTTCAATATACGTTTTGTACATGGACTTGCATGATTCCCTTTTGTCCTAGTGGCTCACTTGGAAAATAGGATGATTCTGAAAAAAGCTGATGATGGCAATGTATTTGCTATGAGCAAAATGCTTTGTAAATGGAAATGTGAAATGCGCTATTTCAATTGATTCAGTCAAAGGAAGTTCTAGCTGTGAGTCCCATATCTCAGGGAAGTAAGTAATACCATTTGATGTTATATAAATGAACATGAATATTGACTTTTGTTCTTCTATAATTCCTAGCAAAAACAAAGTATAAAAGAGAAAATAAAATAAAGATAAAAAACGAGGCCACATAGCATAGCAGGCCCTGAAAGGAAGGAGAAGCAGACTTTCAGCTTTCTAATTCTCACTTCATAGCATTTATTATTTACTGGACCATACTGCTTTTCCAAAATGGGACTTATAATTAGAGGGAGTCATAACATTAAGGGAAAATTCAATCTGAATTGAAGGAAAAGGAGAAGCTATTGGCTTGGGTTAGAGCAGAAAGGAAACACAAATTTGTCTTAGACTGAATGGCTAGTTCATCTGCTCCAAACAGTTTTGTTTTGGTAATGTCTAGTACCTGCGGCTTCAAGGGAAAACTGAAAACCTTTCTCCTTTGTACCTGGCCAGTCATACACTATAGTATTAGATCAAGGAGAAACATTCTTCCAACTATCCATTTAGGGATCATAGACTATGTAGAGATTGAGGACTTTTAATTTTCTTACCCAGAAAAATGGAATGAAAAAAAGATATTTTTTCCCTCCTAGAAAGAACAACTCCTGGAGATAGAGTTATATATGAATAGAAAAGACTGGGAGGGGAATAGCAAAACAGACAAGTGTTGCTAAGGCAAAGAAAATCATAGGGAAGCAAGGAAATTCAAAAGGAGCTGATGCAGTTAGGCCACTGAGTACCAGATTCTGAGGAGTAACTTGATTTTGTCAGTAACTTTAATTAAACTGTATAGGGGTCTCTTTGTTACTATACTCTTAGTTATTTAAACAAGTATGGATAGAAGAAGTTATGCAAAGGTAAAATAAAAGACAGAATCTCAGAGCTGGAAAAACCCTCAGAGTTTTATCTAGTTTAACCCATAACTAAACTATCTTCTTTACAATATTTCTGCTAAGTAATCTTATAATCTCCAATTGAAGACTTTCAGTGATGAGGAATTTACTACTTATCAAGGAAATTCCCAGTTTTGGATAGTTCTGTTAGGAAATTGTTCTTCCTTGCCAAAATCTTACCTACATAAAACTCCCCTTCACTCTCCCTCTCTACTTTTCAGATCTTTTTTGTATATTGTCTTCCTTTAGAATGTAAGTAACTGGAAGGCAGGGACTACATTATTATCTTATTTTTGAAACTTCATGATTTAGTGTAGTGCCTGCCACATAATCAATACTTAATAAATGCTATCTATTTCTCTCTTTCTCTCTCTGTTTATCTAAGTAACATTTTCTACTCATTGCTCTCAGATTTGCCCTCTCAGACCAAGCAGAATATGTCTAATTCATCTTTCACTTGACAGCCCATTAAATTCTTCAAGATACCCATCAAGTCCTCCTCAATTCTACTTCAATACATTGCATTAATATAAAACCTTTTGCCCTTTACATTTATTAAATTGAAATACTAGTATAATGACCAACGGCAATATCCATTTTAATAACAACAAAATTATAATAACATTAATGTCACATAATAATGGCTAATATTTGTATCTTTCCTTCGAACTCTGAAGATGCCTGTTTCAGGTGATTCAAGAATGGTTAATTTCTGAGTAGTTGGAAATTGGGAAAACAGACTCACAGAAGAATGGATTTCAGAACAGCTGATGCATTTCCTTGTTAGGAAGTCAGGAATGCCTACAGTTTAGGGATTAGCATTAACGTTTAATGGATTTTATTCTTCAGAGACATCAAGGACCTCTGGATGGGTACTTCCATAATTATTGCAACCCTTTAATAGCATATTATGTTATCTTCAAGAGTTGCCATGGTTGAAAAATTTATCACTTTGAGCTAAGCTGATGATTCAATTAATGAACTATTTTAGAAAAAAAAAAGTCGAGTAACATTTTGTAGATTCCTAAAAAATCAAAACTAGAAAGTTTTTTAAATAAATAATTTAGTGCAACACCTTTATTTTCTAGTTAAGGAGGTCAAAGCTTACTCAGATTAACTGAACTGTTTTATGTTTGTACATTATTATCCAGTTAATACTGGCAAGGGCGATATTAAAAAAAAAAAAGAAGGACTTTCCATTTATCTAATGCCTATTTTCCTTTATGCTTTATTTCTTCCTTTCTTACAGCAAAATAACATTAGCTCCTTGAGGACAAAGGTTGTTTTACTATTTTATTTTTATCTACACAGTGCATAATACTTTAGAAGATTCATTAATAAATATTTGACTGATAGATTTCCTTTGAAAAAAACTAATCCAAGAAAAAAATAGATTAGGATCAAATGAGTTAATTTGTGAAAAAATGTTTTACATGGCTTAAAGAGCTATAAAAATTCTAGCTATTAGTAGTAGTAGTAGTAGTAAAAGTTCTTGCCAATTATTTTTGTCCATATATTCAGTTCATAATATCACATGATGAACACTAAATAAATGCTATCTATTTATCTATCTCTTCTATTTACCTATCTATCTATGTATCATTTTCTAATCTCTTTCAGGGTGAGCAACGTATTTTTCTTTCTATCACATTCATATATGGTGAAAATGACATGACTCCTTAAAAACTATCAGCAGAAGAATCTTCATTGTAAGTCAAGCTTACTATAGACCAAACTATACTTTTAAAAACATAGCATGAATGTGAAAGGAAATTGGAGAGATTAGAGAATCAAAGAGTGAAGTAGAAGATAGAACAAAGAGCCAAAAATCAAGTCAGGAAGATAATAAAAGATGATTTGTTCTTTTACCAACTGTGGGCTAATTAGAGTATTTCCTGATGTTAAAGACTAGCGTCCAATTTTTTTCCCCTTTAGAAAATGCAAAGATAGCAGCTTCTTCCAAGGCTCTAAACCATCCCCTGTGGACTGCCCTTTGCTACCACAGACCATAACTTGAAAAAGAAAAATGACAGAAAGGAAGAAAGGCCCTTAACAGCTGGAGCTTTAATTTACCTACATGGGGAAAAAAAAACCACTCCATTTCAGAGATTTCTCCTGGGTTACCCTATTTGGAGGAAAGAAAGAAATCAGAGAAAAATCACACACACAAAACCAAAACAAAATGAAATGAGAAAAAAAAAAAAAACACCCCCAAACAAAACAAAACAAAACAAAAAAGCCCAAACTCAAGGAAAGAAAGGAAAAAGAAAGCTTTTCAAAAGAGATTCTATGAAAAGAGCAAATCTTGAAAATTTTGCTTAATAACAGGCAGTATTGAATTCCCTGGCAGTCTTTACTAAGCACTTAAAGACCAGTCAGCATGTGAAAGAGTCTGAATTAGTTAGGACAATCTAGAGCTGACAAATATAGTTCAAGAAGATTTATTCTTTCTTTCCTATGATTTTCAAATCTAAATGAGTCAGTGTTTAAGGAAAGCACTATAACTATTGCATTCATTTCTGTTGAGAACTTATAGTTAGATCTAAAGCTGGGTCTGCAAAATGGAAGAACAATGCTCCCAAGCTACCAAGTTAGTGTCCCACAGAATATTTTTAAATTATTTAACACACATCATCTCAATGTCAACAACTCATCACAGATAAACTATCTAATTAACAGAACCCTTCATAGTATTTGATAACTGAGTCTTGGCTCGGTTATTACACCAGAAGGGCAATCCTTGATAAGCAGAAATTATAAAAGCAGATTTTTAGAAGCATTAATGCAGAAATAGAATCAAGTTAGTTTGGAATTAACCCCCTCTTAGAATTTAAAAACATTTGAAAGTAATGGGATTGCCAGTTACAACATGGTAGAATTTCTTTGACTATGAGGTTTTTGCCTAACTGCCAACATCTGTACTTGAATAGCTTTGTTGTACACCAGGTTCTAAATATCTAGGATAACCAACATGGCCGATCACACTAAATGAACAGATGAGCTTATCATGTCAATAGAGTATCCCACAATAGCCTTTAATAATTATAGCTAATTCTAGGATTGTGTTCTATATCCTGCTTAGAAAGTCCAGATTTTTTCTCTCTTCAGCTTCATGTTGGCAAGACTTCTAGAGAAAATTAAGAGTAGAAATAATCATTAGAATAATTAACCGGTTGCCCAAATTTGGCTCTCAGTATTCATTCTGATAGAGGAGAAAGAAAGAAGACTAATCATAATGATAACTCCTATTCCAATAGACCTTTTTATCTGTGAATCTCTGTAGTGCTATAAATTATATTGATAAGGAACAAAGGCCCAAAGAAAAGTGAATCAGTAAGTAGAAAATGATGTGTAATTATTTCCCGTAGAGTTTAGGTTTTTGGCTTACACCTTACTCTCTCCCCAGTATTAATAGTAAATTACATTAGTAATTTATGTTTGGCTCAATAAGTATGAAACACCTACTATGTACAAGACACTTTACTAGGAAGATAAAAAGACAAAAATGAAACAATCCTTCCCTTCAAAGAAACTGAGAATTCTGTTGGAAATTGATAACTTATAATGATTTCTTTAAGTAAGGAAATGTATTCTATATAACAATTTCACTTGATTAAATGTAATAAAGATAAGACCTTGATGAACTTTTAAATATGTAAACAAGATAGCTTATATCTTGTAATCTCTTTTCTAGGTAGAGATATCCTTGATTGGATCAAGAAGAGAAAATTGTGATAAACAAAGCAAATGAGATAACTGCTTCTGGGGAGCTTAGTGGAATTTCATCTCAGGCCAGTGGAAGACCAGGTTAAGTGAGAGAAGACTCCAGATTGAAGTATATTTTGAGAAGTCAGAACAGCAAGTTGGGTAGGGAGTGAGGCTAGAGAGAGTATTATAGTTCACAACTTCATTACTGGTCCTATATTTAAGAGATTAAAAAAAAAAAAAGAACTCATATGTGCAAAAATATCTGATGCAGCTCTTTTTGTACTAGCAAAGAATGGAAAAGAAAGATTTTCATCAGTTAGGGCATAGATGAACAATTTATAGCATATGAATGCAATGGAATTGTGTGATTAAAAATGATGGAAGGGATTGTTTTAGTCATGAGATGGTTTCAGTGAAATCTAGGAAGTCTTATGAACTGAGAGAAATGAGCAGAATAAGGAGAACAATTTATACAATAAAAACATCACCATTAAAACTAACATCTTTGAGAGTCTTAGAACTCTGATTCCATGATTCTAGAGGATCACCACTGAAGCATGTTATTCATCTCCTAAAAATCTTGGTAGATTCAGGGAGCAGATATGGTTATTTAGGCATTTGTTTTACTTGACTATGTATATTTGTTATAAAGATTTTATTTTATTTTATTTTAATGGGAGATGGGGTAGAAGGAGAGAATATAGATTTTTGTTAATTTTAAAAGGTAATTTAGAAGAATGCAAATTCCTTGAGGATAGAGTTTTGATTTCTTAATTTTTGTATTTACTAATGTCTACTTAATGCTTTTCATATAGTAAGAGTTTATTTAATAAATATCGTTCATTCATTCACCAGAGTATGAACATTCCAGACTTTTATATTTGTGGTTCACCTTATTCTTCATTTTATCTCCTTCCTTTTTGTCCTTCTATATTTTTAATCTTGCTTATAGAGTACTACCTCTTCTTGTCTACCTCTTTAAAATCTTAGCTGTATTGAGAAGCATCAGTTTTGGAGTCAGGAGGACCTGAGTTCATATTTGATCTCAGACACTTACTAACTGTGACCCTGAGCAAGTCACCTAACCTTGCTTCAAAAAATCAAAACCAAACAAACAAATTTAACAACTCAGCCTGTTTCAAGACTAAATTCAAGACTGAATCTCCCAAAAAAATCTATTCTTTTTCCTAATCTTCTGTTCTTCCCTAATTATTTGGCACTTATCTAACTTTTTATATGTTATATACTGCATTCTCAAAGGCAGGAATTTTGTCCAGTGTTTTACATAATGCTTTATACACAGTAAATAATAAATACCTCTTTGATTAATAAATTATAAATTGAATAAAATATGCTATGACTATGACTGTTTATTTCTTCTTCTATGAAGTGGCAAAATAATATTTGTACTACTAGCTTCATCATGCTATTTATTTTATTTTTAATTATTATTACTATTTTTTACTGAGGCAATTGAGGTTAAATGATTTGTCCAGGGTCACATAACTATGAGGTGTTAAGTGTCTGAGACCAGATTTGAACTCAGGTCCTCCTGACTTCAGGGCTGATGCTCTATCCACTGCACCATCTAGCTACCTCTATAATGCTATTTTTAAAAGAAAGCAGTTTATGAAATGTAAAAAGAGTTGTAGAAATGTGATATGCTGTTATTTTTATTTTTCTCCTTCTAATCTAATACATGATAGATCTAGTCCTAGAGAAGGTCACTAAAGAGTGCTGAATTTCACTGACAAAATATCTTACCTTGTTACTCCATAAGGTAAATACCTAAAATACCTTAGGATTTGAGTTCAAATTCCAGCTCTGCCTCTACCTATTGTGATCTTGAGCCTCATCTTCTTCAACTGTAATTAAGGAAATTGAACCAGAGGATCTCTGAGGTTTCTTCTAGATCTAGATTTATGACCCTATAATACCATATTTGGCAGATTATTACAAAGTCTTGCTTTTTATTCTGGGCTGATTGGTGGATAAAATGATTGCTTTGTACAATTGAATGAAATCAGTGGGATATATGCTCATTTCTGAAAGTGTCTTCCCTTAAAATATCTCTAGGACAACTTCAGCAGTAAATGGTATGATGGTGATGGCATATATTTTGTCCTGTTTCCCCATTGTTCTGATTTCTTCTGCTCAGTCTTTAGATTTTGAGAGATTTTCATTCCATTTAGACTAGATATTATGAATATTTGGTATGGTAGATTTTATATCTCATAAAATTCCATTTTTTCTTAAACTTTTATGCTATGAGTGAAACATAACTTGTAGACCATCAGCATATTCCACTGATGTTCTCACAATGTCAAGAGATTGTTGGGAAGATTCCCAGCATTTTGGGCACACCCTCTGTGGTAAATTTAAGGGAGAAAACACATTAAAAATTATACTAGAGGAGCAGGCATGAATGAGTTAAAATATGCTCCATCATTGAGAATTTTAGTACTGACAAATTCATATTTGAATTTTTAGAGTTTAAAAGTATTAGACAGACAATACAAACTAAACCCAGATAGGTAATAATCTTGTCTGTTTTTAATGACTACAAAAGGAGATTCCCTAACTTTCCTGTGGGGACCCATTTATATTTAAGAACTCACTATCTAAAAATTATTTTATTTAATGTAATCTAATTTTATTTCATTTAAACATTAATCTAAATTTCTCATGTTCCAGCTTAAGGCAATTTTTTTTTTTTTTTGTGTGTGTGTTCATGGCCTTTATATAAAGATTATCTTATATCTTAAGTCCATTAATTAATCCTTAGACAATAGAATCTTAAAGCTGGAAGGGTATTGATATTGTAGTCCAATTTACTTATTTTGCAGAAGAGGAAACTGAGGTCCAGAGAGTCAGGATGATCCACTGAGGGTCACACAGTCAGCTACTAGCAAAGTTGACTAGCACCCAGGTTTCTTAACTTCCAGTCTAGAGTATTTTTTCCTTAACACACTACCAGTTATATTCATTGTTACTGTTTTTCCAAGCTACATAATTGGTCCTCCTATTTTTGCCCTATGTGCCTATTTTCAAAATCTTTTTTGATTCTCTTTCCCATTAAGCAGAGAAGAGGATCACTAAAGTTTGTAATTTCAGGGAAATAGAATGAGCAGCCCCATCATATGTATACATATGTGTGTGCATATGTATGTATGTATGTATGTATATATAAAACTTCTAGCATTTTGAGCTTGAGAAGAGATATGATAATGTATGCACATATACATGTCTATGATGTGTGTATATAGGGATAGCACTTAGTCTGTGATTTCCATGGTATGGGGAATTTTGTTGTTTAATCATGTTTTAGACACAAGTCTTTGTGACCCATTTTCATGGTTTTCTTGGCAAAGATACTGGAGTGATTTGCCATTTTCTTCTCCAGCTCATTTTATAGATTAGGAAATTGAATCAAATAAATGACTTGCCCAGAGTCATACAGCTAGTAAGCTGGATTTGGACTCAGGAAGATGATAGACCCTGCCACTGCCTCAGAAAAGAGAATTACCTGATGAGAAAACTCCCTCTATTACATTATAATTAACATGCAATTGGTTACAATTAACCCATTATAGGTTACCATTTTATCAATAATTTACAGTCTTTCATGTAATTATACCTCTCCTGCAATTCTATTCAATAGAGCCTTTAATGATTCAGGTAAGAAAGTTGGGAATACCTATTTTTAGCATAATATAGCTAAAGTTACATATTATCTGGATGAGTTTTAAAATTTTCTTCCATTAGGACAGATTTATTAGATTAGGACAGTTTATTAGATTTGCTAGAAGAGCTGCACAATATGAGACAAATATATTTATTCATTAAAAAAAAACTTTTATGAAAGGATATTATCTGAAGATATAGTAAGAAAAATTCCTTCCCAACACCTTAAGGGCATTCTATACCCTCTAGCCACTTAGTTTACCAGAGGAGGTAAAGCCCAAACTTATCTCAGTTGGATGTAGCATTGTTCCCACCAAGTTCATATTCAAAGATTATATTGCAACTGGATGAATCCTTGTTTCAGCTATTGCTGAGATCTGAATCCTGAAAGCCATTCCTTTTTGCTCCTTGAAACATCAATGCTTCCCCCTCCCCTATTTTTCTTTAGTTATTTATACAGAATGGCATTATCTGGTGTTAAATATTGCAGAAAGATGCCCTGAGAGGAAAATCAAAACCTCATATCTGGGGAGTTATGGTTAGTAAATTAAAATAACCAACTGAAACTTTGATTTCATAGGGCATTGAAGGATTAGTAGGAATAATAGAAATACTTTTCTTTCAAATTTGTTTCTCTTATTAAGCCCAACTGAGTGACTCAGGGTGAATATCCATTCACTGTTAGGGACTATTAGACTTTGATCTAATTGAAAGAAGGTTGTGTATTTGGGTGAGTTATTGATGTGGGCCAAAAATGCCTGAGAGAAAAGATGGAGAAATAAGAGATGAGAAATGTATGCTTTTAATCCTATTATACCTGGCATCTTGACCAAGCTATGGGTATTTATGCTGCATCTTCTGAGATCACATATTACTTTACTCATTGTGGAAGTTAAAAGAGAAATCTCACTCTTTTTGAAACATCATATGTCTCAAATCCATGAATTATCTTCATCTGATCTCCTTGCAGACACTTCTACCTTGGATACTACACTTTACAAAACTTATCTGTGCAAAAATATTTTGAGACTATTAAATGAAAAGTCATTACACAAATACAGACCTATTATTACCTATAGGATGAGAATACCAAGTTGAAATCAAGATTCAAAATAGCAATATATTTTTAAATTAATATGATGAAATCAGAATAGACCCTATGTTATTTTCTTTTTCTATCTACAGCTTGTATTTGGTTCAATGAATGTCTACACTGATTGCTATATACATTGTGTTCTTGAGAGATTACAGCTGATTAAGAACCTATCAACAGTGTACAAATAGTTTTAATTGCTCCTGCAGCAGTGCCTGACCTGAATGGAATTTGACCTATCACTCAAATTTTCAATTTGTCAAGTTTTCTTAAGGTTTTCCTCGAATCCATTCTCTTCCTTTCTGCTTTCACTAAGTTAAATAATTTTATTTTCAGAATTTTTCCATTTGAATAACCTAACACACACACACACACACACACACACATATATGTTTATGCACACATACACATAATCTCTAGAGGAACTTAAAATTTATGATATATAAATATATATGACTATATACATAAATATGCATCATAAATTTTTACACTCTGATAATATACACCTTAAACTCCCTATGCTCCTTTCTAGGTTTAATGAATTAAAAAATAACCATTTGTTAAACACTTACTATATGTCAATCATTGTGTTGTCTTACTAATGATAATATAAAACAAAGTAGTTCTTGTTCTCTATGAGCTCAAATTAGATATAGAAATCAACAAAAAAGATGGTTCAGCTATAGAACAGGTGGAGGGACATATGGTCTTAAAGGGTCAGCTGTAAGATGGATGGAAAGTCTCATAGATCTTTAGGAATTCTTTGTTAAGTCAAGTCAGATGGCAATTTTTAGGGATCTGGAGGATGTAGCAATACTGTACACTCATTGTACAAATGTACTCATATATCATATACATTCACATATATCTTAGGTAGATAGATAGACATACTCAAACAGAACAGGGAATAATAGGTAGAGTTCTCAGTTTTTGGAGTCAGGCAGTTAAAATTCTGACACTAATTTCATAACTATGTCCAATCATCTAATGTTTATGTACCTTAGGCAATTTCCTAGGACATATCAGCTGTCATGGCCAGGTTATGGTATGCATTAATTGAAGAAGTTCCCATAGTTCTTACATCCATAAATTTATAAATTCATTACATGTTTGGAAATAGAGTATTCATTTAAATGTATCTGCCTACTCTACCATCATACATCCTACTATCTATCTTGTTCCAACATGAAACTTAGATGTTCATTCCTATTCTTTGCTTCTTATCTCTTTACTGATGCTTCCAATTAGTTTTTGGAAGTGTTTGGTATTTTTTGTTTAGGTAACTACAATTTGGTATAATGGAAAGAATGTTACACTAAATCCAGAAGATTTGGATTGTATTTCCAGCTCTATCACTATATGCTATTTGGATGGAGTCATGTAACATTTCCAGGACTGTTTTTTCATCCAAAAAATTATTAATGGTCTTTAAGATAACTTTCTGCACAACACTGATTTTTATGGTGCTCATGAGACACATCCCTAAAGGACTTGGATTAACTGATTTTTTCAAAATAGAAAACCACATTTGTGGTGGTGCTAAGAGAACAGTCTTTCTAATGGTTACTTCACTAAATATAACAAAAGAAAATGGATGATGGGGTGTGGATAGTGTAATGCAAGTTGTCCCCAACAATAAACATGAATTTTGTTTCCAATGCCAAAGGAATAGCAAAAGTTAAATGTATTTTATTTTGCTCATGACTGACCTGCAGATTTTTTTTTGTGGTTAGGGGCTCAATAGGATATGTTTTGGACTACATCACCATTGACCACCTTTCCTACTCTTAAAATTCTGTCACTCTGTGGCCTCTATGTTAGAGATATGTATTCTTCAAACAATAATTCTACCATTTTTTCCCTTTTCCTTTCCTTATTAATTGCTTCTCTTTCAGACAGAAAGTGCATTAGTTTTCAACACTATTCCTTATCTTGTAAAGTCTTATCCTAACAAATGCCAAATTTAGATAAGATTATCAATTAAAATGAATAATTTTACTTTAGAAGAAAATATCTAAGGTGGTGCTATTAGGTATATTAGGTGGTTTTTTAATAACGCATTTAATTTTTCCCAATTACATGTCAAGAAACTTTTTAGCATTCATTTTTTTGTGTAATAGTATTTTCCTCCATTATCAAAAAAAGTTAGCATTCAATTTTATATTTTAAGTTTCAAATTTTTCTCTCTTCCTCCATATTTTCCCTCCCTTCTTTCAAAGAAGATAAGCAGTTTGATCTAGTTTATATATATGCTATCATGTAAAACATATTTCTGTATTCACAGTTGTGAAAGGAGAAAACAAATCAAGAGGGAAAAAAACACAAGGAAGAATAAAGTAAGTAAAAAATTTTGCTTTGATCTGCATTCAGAATTTATCGGTTATTTATCTAGGAATGGATAGAATTTTTCATCCTAAGTCTCTCAGAGTTGTTTTGAATAATTGTATTGCTAAGAATAATTATATTATTTACAGCTGATCATTTTACAATATTGCTATTATTACAGTACATTTCACTTTGCATCAGTTCATGAAATCTTCTTAGATTTTTCTGAGAGCATCCTGCTCATGATTTCTTATAGAATAATAGTATTCCATCACAATTCCATGCATAATTAATTCAGCCATTTTCCAACTGAAAGGAATTCCTCAATCTCCAATTGTTTGCCCCCAGATAAAGAGCTGCTATAAATATTTTACGTGCAAACAATTAATTTTCCACTTTTTTGCGGGGAGTAAAACTTTTTGGATAAATCTAGCAAAGTTATATTGCTAGATCTGAAAGTAAGTGTGGCTTTATAGAATCTTGGGCATAGTTATAAATTGCTTTATAGAATGGTCAAATAAATTCACAGCTCCACCAACAGTGCATTAGTGTCTCATTTTCCCCACATCCTCTCCAATATTTGTCACTTTCTTTTTCTGTCCTGTTAGTCAATTTAATAATAGGTATGTGGTAGTACCTCAGAATTGTTTCAATGTGCATTTCTCCAATCAATAGTGAGTTAGGGCATTTTTCCCCAGATGGGTAGAGATAGCTACAATTACTTCATCTGTTTTTAATCTTTTTTTTTTTTTTGATCATTTATCAGTTGGAGGATGGATCTTACTTTTATAAATTTGACTCAGTTATCTGTGTTTGAAAAATGAGGCCTTAGAGAAATTTGCTCCATGTTCCACAATTACTCTTGCTAACTGTATTCCCCCTATTTATTCTATTTTCTCTTTCCTTTCAAAATCCCTTTTCAAAACCTTCTGATTTGTTCCTGCATCAATCAGCCCTCTATTCTAGCACTCTCTCCCCTATCCTCTTCCCCTTCTATTTTCCTATAGGGTCTTATAGATATCTATACTCAGTTAAATGTATACGTTATTCCTTCTTTCAGCCAATTCTGATGAGAGTAAGTTTCACTCACTACCACTCATATCTCCACTCTGTTCCTCCGGTAAAAGTCTTTTCTTTTTTAGACAGCACCTTTCACATTCAACTAACACTTGTGCCCTCTGTCATTTGTTCTGTCCTAATAACGAGAAAGTTTTATGAGTTATAAGTAGCATCTTCCCATAGAAGAATTATCATAGATGAATTTGCTTCCAGAGTGGAGAGCATCCTGTTCCAATCTTCAGGTATTTGGTGCAGCTGTTTTCAGAGCTACTTCTAGAGATCCATAAAATTTCAATTCTTCCAAGGTGACATGATATATAAGATGTGCATTTTCTATTCTCCTGGTCTGTGCTTTTGTCTGTGAGTGACCATAAGCACTCTTTTCTGCCCTGGACTTGTAACAAGAGTTCCTGTTCAACTGTGACTTCAAGTTCTGGTGTGCCAGTGCATTTCCTCACCCTGGGACTGCCATTGAGTATGGGCAAAGCAACAGAGTCCTGACTCAATGCTAGAAAAGAGACCCCTACAATCTCTTTCAGACCAATTGTTTGAGCCTATTATTGTTGGTGTTCTGAGAGTTCTGGAAGCTAAGCTGCTTCATGCTTACTTCTGGTTTGCTGGTACTTACAGAAGGGTGGAGCTCTCAGTTTTGGGTTCTGAGGCAGAGGGAGGAACTGGAGAAATACCTAAAGCTAGAGGCACCATCCTTCCTATCCCTGGAATAGAGATCAACACACTTACAAGCTCTTATTTTTTAAAAAATAAGCAGGCAAAGAAGAAAGTACCCAACTATAGAAAGTTACTATGGGAGTAAGGAAGACGTGTTCATCGGCAGATAAAGATACTGAAATAAAAAAAAAAAAAAACTTGTCCTACCCCAAAGAATAATGTTAAATGGTTACCTGCTTAAAAAGAAATTTTAAAATTTTTTAAAAAATCAAATGAAAAAGATTGAGAAAATACAAAAAAGATGAATAATCTAACAAAAGTAAGAACATTATGAAAAGAAAGTTAACCAACTGGAAAAGGAGAGTCTTAAGGAAGAAAATGACTCTTTGAAAAATAGACAAGGAAAAGTCAGTGAAGTTATGAGATCAATAAATAAATTGGTCTCATAATAAAAACAAATATAACATATTTAATAAAATATAATAATAAAAATAAATAAATAATAAATTTAAAATTTGAAATTTCTAATAAAACAAAAATATAATAAATAATTTATAATATAATAAACAAATATGTAACAATAATAAATTGTTAATAAAACAAAATATAAAGAATGAAAAAATAGGAGAGCACGAGACATCACATAATAAAAACAACAGTTCTGAAGAACAGATGAAGAAGAAAAAACAAGGAATAATTGAACTATCTCAAAGTTATGACACTCCTCCAAAGAATTTTGATACTCCAATACAAGAAAAAGTTAAAGAAAATTTTCCTGAAGTGATAGAACAAGAGGGGTAAGTAGAAATAGAAAAAAAAATCTACCAATCACCACCTGAAAGAGATGTAACATGCTAAATTTTGAAATCCCCAGATCAAAGAGAAAATTTTGCAAGCAACAGCAACAAAAACAATTTATATATGTTGGATCTACAATTAAAATCACATAAGATTTTGTATGACTTCTGGTCCTGGAATACTTTATATTAGCAATAAAAAAGAATTAGGGTTGTAGCTGAAAATATTATATCCAGCAAAATTGTGTAAAATAATGAATAAAAAGTGGACATTCAATGAACTGTCAGATTTTTAGGATTTTGTTGCAACAACAAACCTAAATTCTAAGGGACTCAATAAAGACAAACTATTTGTATTTTATATTTGGAAATGTAAGTTATATGTCTAAGATTGTCATTAGCAATTGGGTAGTCCAAAAGAAAGACTGGGGTAGATCTGAGTAAGATGTAACTCTAAAAAGTAAAACCATGTGGGAAAAGGTAAAAACAGTAATTATAATAAATGAATGAGGTGGGAAAGCAGGAACCAGAACAGAGGAATTGGATGGGGGAGGAGGGCTGGTAGTTTTGAAATCTTACTCACATCAGGAATGAATGGGTTAAAGAGGGAACGATAATACACTCATGCATATATACATACATACAAAAATGTACACACATACATGTGGGTATGTATATATGCATATATGTATATATACATACTCACACATGTGAGTATGTATGATTGTGTGTGTTTATACCTAAAAAAGATATAAAAATCAAAAAATCTATAAAGAAATGAGAGAGGGAGGGAATAGGATAAAGTAGGGTATAGAATGGTGTGTAGATTAACAGGTAAGGGATAAGATGTATGGAATAATAGGAAAAGGACAAAAAGATCATGTAAACTGGGGAGAGGATACAGGAGGGATCCTTGGGGGAGAGGAGAGCAGCTTGAGTAATAGTAAGACAAGTTAGTAAGATTTAAAATAAAAAAGGGAATTCAGAGAAATAAGTTTTCCCCTAAGTACTGCTTCAACTGAAACCCACAAATTTTGATATGGTGTTTCATTGTTGTCATTCCTCTTAATGAAAGTTATTGATTGTTTCTATGATTTATTCTTTGACTCATTTTTTTTTATTACTATTATTTTTTTTTTTTTTTGATGAGGCAATTGAGGTTAGGTGACTTGCCTAAGGTCAGTTAGGAAGTGTTAAGTGAGGTTGGTTTGAAATCAGGTCCTGATTTCAGGGCTGGTGCCCTATCCACTAGGCCATCTTATTCTTTAGGATCAGATTATTTAGTTGTTATTTTTTAATCACTCTTTCTGCTACCATTTGTTGAATATAATTTTTATTGCACTATGATCTAAAAAAATAATATATTTAATATTTCCTTTTTACATTTGAATTTGAGGTTTTTATGCTCTAGTACATGGTTTATTTTTGTACGGGTGCCATGTACTACTTAGATAAAGATATAAAAAATATATTCCTTACTGTTCCTATTCAATTTTCTTTAAAGGTTTGTCATATCTAACTTTTCTAATATTCTATTTTCCTCTTTAGTTTCTTTCTTGCTTATTTTTGGTTGCATTTATTGAGTTCTGAGAGGGGACAGTTGAGGTCCTGCACTCATGTAGTTTTGCTTTCTATTTCTTCCTGTAACTCACTTCTCTAAGAATCTGGGTACTTAATTACTTGCTACATTTATGTTCAGCATCGATATACCTTTTAACAAGATGCAGTTTCCTTTCTTCTCTCTTCTGATTAGATCTATTTTTGCTTTTATTTTGTTTGAAAGCAGGATTGCTACTTCTGCTTTTTTAAAAAATTTCAACTGAAGCATAATAGATTCTTCTCCAGCCATTTGCCTCTATTCTGTGTGTGTTTTTCTGCTTCAGGTATGTCTCTTGTAAACAATATTTTGTAAGATTCTGGTTTTTGATCCACTCTGCTAAGTGCTTCCATTTTTGGGAGAGTTCATATCATCCACTTTAACAGTTGTGATTACTGTGCTTTTCCCTTCATCCTATTATTCTTCCTGCTTGTGCTCTTTCTCCTTTTCCCCTTTCCCTTCTCACCAGTGTTTTTTTTTCTGTCTACCACCTCCCCCAATCTACCTTTCCTTCTATCAATCCCCACTCCATTTTCTTTACTTAATTTTTTCCCCCTCTTACTTCCCTTTTGGGTAAAATAGATTTCTATATTCAACTAATCCTTTTGTACCCAGTGTACTCATCTTTCTCATCCTTTAATGTTTTTGCCTCATTGTCACTAATTTCCCTTATATCCTTACCCTCTGTTTATGTATATTCCTTCTAGCTGTAGTATTAGTGATTATTTTATTAAGAATTTCATATATTATTTTCCCATGTTGGTATGTAAACAGTTTAGCTCTATTGAATCCTTTGTTTTCTTTTTCCCTCTTTTGCCTGTTTAAACTTTCTTTTGAGTCATGATATCAGAGGTCAAATTTTGGTTTAGTTCTGGTCTTCTTATGAAACCTTGAAATCCTTCTATTTCATTATTGATCATTCCATTCGCTCGATTCTAATTTTAATGGATTATTTTCTTCAGTTAGATTTTTTAAATCTCTTTTTCCATCTGACCAATTCTATTTTATAAAGGAGTTATTTTCTTCAGTGGATTCTTTTCCCCCATCCCATTTCACCAATTCTATTTTTTAAGGAGTTTTCTTCAATCATTTTTTGTGCTTCCTTTTCCAAACTGTTGAGTTTGGTTTTTTTTCCCCATAACATCACTTGAACTTTATTCTCATCAGTATTGGCTCAAAGAGGGAATAATATGCACGAGTCAGATGAATATAGAAATCTGTCTTACCAAGGGAAGTAGGAAAGGAAGGAGATCTTCCTTGTTGACATAGTAGCTTTCTATGTTTAGGGCTCTTTTTGCCTTTTCGCTTATTTATAAAAGTTGAGCTCTGCTTCTAGGACACAGGGAACACTGTCCTGAGCTTCTTTTGATAGGGAACAGTTCTGCACTGGGGCCTCACAGCTGGCCTGCTGTGCTGCTGGCCAGGCCAGGACTGATGTGCTTTGTAGTTCTGGGGTGCAAGATAAGAGCTTCCCCCTAGACTGTCTGCAACCCACAAATTTTTTCTCTAGTTCCAGAATCTCAGGACAGTTTTCCTAGATAATGTCTTGAAAGATATTGTTGAGGCCCTCATTTTGATTATGGTTTTTAGGTATTCTAATAATTCTGATACTGTCTCTCCTTTTCTAGGTCAGTTGTTTCTTCCATGAGGTATTTTACATTTTCTTTCATTTAAAAAAAAATTGATTGATTTTTGATGTCTCATAGAGTCATTAGCTTCTACTTGTTCGATTCTAACTTTTAAAATGTTGTTTTCCTCAATTAGCTTTTGTACTTTCTTTTCCATTTAGCCAACTGAACTCTTTAAGGAGTTGTTTTCTTCAGTGGATTTTTGATATCTACTTTTCCATTTGACCAATTCTAATTTTTAAGCAGTTGTTTTCTTTTTTTCCAAGGTCTTGACTTTCCAAGTTGTTGCATCACTTCTCATTTCTTTTTCAAATTTTTCTCTCTCATAATTTTAAAGGTTCTTTTTGAGCCTTCTATGAGTTCTTTCTGGAGTAGAGACCACTTTCCATATTTTTTTGTGGCTTTGCTCACAAACGTTTTGATGTTGTTTTATTCTTAGTTTGTGTCTTGATCTTCCCTCATAGCTTTCTCTGGTCAGATTATTATTTCTTTTTTAGGCTCATCTGTTCTGGCCTTTCCCCTTTCTTTTAAATTCCACCTCTGCTCCTTGGATGGAAGGGTCACTGTCTCAGGGTTTTTGGGCCAGGGGCTGAAGGCCTTGACTGTTTACCTGGTGCTGCAATGATATTGTCCTGAAGCCTACAGGAGACTCTTGTGTGTGGTGCAGCCCTGATGAGTCCATTAGGAGTGGGGGAGACTGTTACTGCTGCAGGCCGTCTGGCAGCTTACCTGCTGCTGAGCCAGGTTCCCACTGCTGAAGTCTGGCATGGGCTGAAGTCAGTGAGGTGTTCCTGTGTTTCCCTGGGGTACACTGAAATGTGTGGGAATCTGTTGGAAGCTGCCTATTTGCCTGGGGTTATGCTGAAGTACTTCACTGTTCTCAGAACGGGAGTCTGCATGTTCCTTGGCTAGGCTGACATCAGTGGCAGTGGCAGGGGCAGGGGCAGGGAAGAGGGTGATTGCCCTAGTGTTGCTTGCTCCTCTGCACTGGGTTCAAGATCTGCCACTGGTTTGCTGAGGTGGAGCTTGATGCTGGAGTGCTTCCTGTCCTGGATTGTGCTCCCCTTTTACCAAGTGAGAAATAGTCCTTTCCTGCCAATCTTCCAAGTTTCTTGGTCTAAAAGATTGTTTCATCCTCTCTTTATTAATTCTGATGTTCCAGGATTTATTTTGGGATGCTGTTTTATTTGGGATGTTGTTTGAAGGTAAATATAGGAAAATTACACCAATTTACTGTTTATTCCACCATCTTGGCTCCTGGAAATCTCTACATTAGGTATTTTTAAAGCCATCAGCTTCCTGATCTAAAATATTGTCTGTTAGGAACTGACCAGTTGCAAAACATGTTGACATCATTTCTAACTCCATTTAAAAACTGTGATCCCAAGCAACTGGGGGAAATATTAAAAAAAGCTCTTGAACTGTACTTAACCAATCTGTGACTAAGATGATGGCTGAAGCTGGCACTGAGACATCTCTGAATGTACTTCAAAAGGAACATACAAGCAGGTTTAATTTTTTTTTTTAATAGAACTTGAGAAAAAGGCAAAGGGGAGCTATTGTCACATTTCCTCTAGTGCTCCCAAATGCCACTTGCAAACGAGCTGTATTTGGTTTTAAACAAATTTCCTGAAGTAAACAGTATATTCCCCTGATTTTTGTCTCTCCTGGTGTGCTTCCAAAAAACTTGGAAGTGAATTAGTGAGCAATTTGCATCCAAATCTTAGCCAAGGGGATGTGGTTTATTATAATACATGGTCCTCCTAATTATTGAACAGCCCAAGAAAACGAGGCACACTGTGCATCTGTTAGTGCTTGACCACACTGCCAAACATAATTTGGCAAGCACAGAAATGTACATTGAGCAGACCTACAGTCTAATTTGCATTAGAGTTTGCGGTAATTATATGAAAGCTATAACTGAACGAGCTTGTCCTCTCTTCTTTAGATCACTTCATTCCTTAAAAATAAACAAAAAGCAATGCACCATGCCCTCCCTCCAAGAATTTCCTCCTTTATGTGGTTTCTCAGCACAATTCAACCATTGCCCAAGTGTTATTTCTACTTCTACTGGAGGAAGAAAGCTGCTTGTTACCACATATTTTACACAGATTTGACTCCATTTGTCTTGATTGTCATTCTTTGACAATACATGTTTCAGGATGCATTTGGTATTATTGCCCCTAACAGAGTGAAACACATTTACTGCTGGCCAGATGTTGTCATTATTTAGGAATGGGTATCCAAGACACAACCATTGCAAAAGGTTAAAATATAGGATTTAGTCTTAAAATTGCTTCAGGAGGTAGTAGGGAGATTTTGGAAAGAATAATTATGGGGATATGAGGGCAGGTGGGTTCTAGCTCTGCCACTGACTACTGAGATCTTGGCCAAATCATTTGGATAATAGTAACCATTCTACATGCAAACTAGGGGACACAAGCTTGAGAACATTCTAGATTTGAAGTAAGGAAGAACTGAGCTTGAATCTAGCCTCAGCTTCTTCCTACCTGGGTAACTCTAGAAAAGTCACTTAACTTTTCTCTGCCTCAGTTTCCTCCTCTGAAAAATAAGGATAGTAATAGCATATGTCAGGATTATTGTCAGAATAAGATGGAATCATAGTTGGTAAGTACTGTGTAGGCCTTAAAGTGCTATATAAATGTTACCTATTATTATTATTACTTTCCTCATAAGATTAATGAAATAATAATAGATCAAGGAAAATTATGTATTTGAAAGCAATGGGGAAAATGTAGAAATTATATATAAACTCAAGATCTAAGTTTTCATTGGCACAAAGAACTGGTGAGGGTGATTACTCCTCTACTTTAGATTACCATTTAATCTATCACTCAACAGATAAATCCTAGAGAATTGTTTGAGGCACATAGAAATTAATTGACTTGTTCAAAGTTGCATGGTATCACTGGCTGGATTTTTACCTGTGTCTTATATCTAAATCTCCATTATTACATCATACTGCCTATATAAATTATACATTAGGACATAGATTTAGAGATTAAAGGAACCTTAAAGACCATCTAGTTCAGGGATTCCCAACCTAGGATACATGTATCTCTATGAGGTATCAGAATCTCATTAATGGGACATGAGGAATTTTAATAAATAACTATATTATCCTGAAATATATTTTACTGAATTAAATTTACTGAAATTAATTTACCTCTTTGTTCTATTTTTTTTTATTCATGTAGATGGTAAACTCTAGAACTTACTTCCTTTCATATTAAAAAGATGTGTAGGAATGGGTAAGTTAAAGGAGATGAGGACTAAGAAAAGGTTGTGAGCTTTTGATCTAGTCTAGCCTGATCTCATAGATGAAGAATCTGAGATATACTGAATTAAGTGATCACAACTAGTTACATGAATTATATTAAATAGCTCAAATGAGAAAATATATGTAAAATACTATGCAAACTTCAAAATGCTATATAATTATATATAAAATTATATGTGCTATTCCATATTGTATCATATTACTATGTCCTATATAATGTTATTATTATCATTATTATGCCATAATTTGAACCCAAATCCTATTTCTACTTTAACAATACAATTGTATTTTTAAAAAGGTGCTAACATGGAGCAGAATTATTCTTTTGCTTATTAAAGTGCTGCTTCAGTACTGCAATCCACAACTAGATTTCATTATGATTTCTAGAAACTTATCATCCTTCAAGATCGTATCAACTCTGAAATTCATACTTTATCAATATTTCCTGTCCCAGCGACTCCCTCCTTTTTTGAAAGAGTAGACATTGAAGAACTCTTCCTAGATGTTCCATTTAATCTGTGCTTCCTGAGTAAGCCATCTCATTCACTGTAATCCTGTGGACTGTTTCTTCACTACTTGCCCTACCCACTCAACTTTTACTTTCCCTTCTTTCACCTTGCAGCCCCAACTCTTTACAACTTCTTTTTATGTTTTGTCTTCACCCATTAGATTGTAAGCTCCTTGAGGTCAGCAATTTTTTGGGTGGGGTTTGTTTTTTGTTTTTGTTTTTTGTACTTCTTTGTATCCTCAGTGTTTAGCTTAGTGCCTGATACATAATGTTTATCAACTGACTGACTGACCTTATCATGGGATAATGGTGACTGTGGGTTCAGGCTATCAAGGCTATCAGAGTATAGGATCAAACAAAAAAAAAAAATGTATGTCATTTCACCAATGGAGTATACCTATTATCTCTACTGAAATGATAATGCACTGCAACATTACTCATAATAAAATTAACTGCAAGATTTTTGGCTCTCTGGAATCTCCAGTGATTCCCACCTTTATACAAAAATAAAAAGAATACAAAATATGTTCGAATACAGAATATATTAATCTAGCCTTCTCATCTCACCGATGAAGAAACTGAGATACACCGAGGTTAACTGACTAGTCCAAGTTAAGTTCGCATAGCTAGTTTTGATTACTGGTGGGACTGGCAAGAGTTGAAGGTAGGATTTCCATAATTATGAACAGCTATTGTACTTTAGGAGTCACTGCATTAAATGACCTAAGAATGCTTGCTTTTGAGTTTCTGTGTGCTTTATAGTTTTTTTCCCTATTTGTTTGTTAGCTCTTGTCATATTTAACTTCCATCAAGGTGCTTTCATGTAGCAGCCCCTCCCTCTTTCCAAATTTGTTACCCTCATTCACTGTTCCTTGGAATTCACAGAACAAAATTTATTAGAATTGTATACAAAATAAACATCAATAAGATTTTGTTGGAGGTCTAATAAATTCTCCTTCTGCATGAACTTTATTACATGAGCTTTGTTGACTACTCAGGGATTTTTTTTCCTTTATCCTATTTTTGGCTGGTTCAGATAGGTGAGGTTGCTGAATAGCTAAATTCCAAATATGTGACAACTTACCATAAAAGAGTTCACTGTTATTTGCAGTCTCTAATAATGAATATGCTTTTGCTGGTAAGAAGAAAATTTACTTTCTGGTATTTGGGTACATGGTACTTTTTTCACCCGCTGGGGTCCAAAACCAAAATTACTTCTAGAATCCCAACCTCATGTGTTCAATTAAGGCTCAGTTGTTTTCCAACACTTCATATACAGTTATAAAGCAGTCTTTATTAAATGAAATAGTAGAAAAGGGAAGAAAAAATAATGGGAGGATATTCCTGACAAACTAGTGATTGGCCCTAAGAAATCAGAATTTTTGAATGGGATCAACTATAATTACTAGCTTGGCAGACTGAGATCACTGCATTTGGAATCAGAAGACAGGGATTCAAATCCTTCCTCTTCCATTTACTATCTGTGACATTTGGCAATATATTTAGACTTTCTGGATCTCTGTGTCCTCATTTGTAAAATGAGAGGGTTGGGCCAAATCACCTCTAAGTTCTCTTTCAGATTTAAATGCCCTATGTTAGAGACAGTTAGGTTGGATTGTGGATAGAATGTAAAACTTGGAGTTAGGAAGACTTTCAGTTTCTGTAACTGTAAATGGGAATAATAATAGCACCCACTTCTCAGGATAGTTGAAAGTGTCAAATGACACAATATTTGTAAAGTGCTTAACAAAGTGCCCAGCGTATAGTAGGTACTTAGTAAATGCTTCTTTTCTTCCTTCCTATGTATTTTTGCAAGCTATGAAATGCAAGATAATTTTTTAGAATATGCCATGTTAGATACACACATCACAAATACAGGGTTTCAATTCTACAAATATTTTTTAAGTACCTGTTGTATGGAAAAGACTATGTTAGGTACTGGGGATAAATAAGATACACTTGTCTTTGAGAAACTTGTGCTCTACCATTCTTGACTTGTCAAGACAGCTAGACTGACTTTTAAACTCTTTGTTAAATTATCCTCTACAAGATTAAATTCCTATATCTATATCTACATATGTACACATATACTCCTACATATATACATATTTATGCACATATATGCACAATATACACATCTTATGTGTGTGTATATGTGTGTGTTTGTGTGTATAAATTTATCATATAATAGATATTTACTATAAGGCTATTAGTTTCAAATAATAATATGGTAAAGAAAAGTCTAATGGAAAGATTTTAAAAGAAAAAAAAAGCCCACTTACTGTATATTTCAGAATCACTCTGGCACATATGTGCTATTTGACAAACCAAAACCATGAAGAGCAAAGTTTGAGAACACAACTAGTTTGTAAAAATATGTCCACTACAATTTAGCCGCATGGAATTGTATGCATGTGAAGAATGTGAAATAATAATAATAATACCTTGCTGTGCTCACTCCATGCAAGATCCCAAAGAAAGACAAATGAGATTCTGAAGATCACTATTAAACAAACATTATGAACTGGAGACCACTGGGAGGCAAAGGTGGTTGACTGTTGATATGGAGCAATCATTCCATTTTTGACAAAGATAAGGGGTTACCTGTATGGCAAAAAAAGGATGGTTCAATTTCAAACAAATCCTTTGAGTACTGACCATGAAACTATCCAGAAAACAGACCACACATTCATCCACTGTGAGAAATATTTTAGTCGTGAACCAATTCCTCAGACACATGAAATTACAGGATGAATAACATTACCAGAAATTCAAACTTTGACTAAATAACTAAAGATAATATATGCATGTCATATTAGATTAAAAAAAAAAGCTTTAAGGTGGGTGGTTAAAATCAGGTCAATTAGAATTTATTAAGCACTTTTTTTGTGGCAGACACTGTGAAGTACCAAAGGTACAAAGAAAGGCAAAAACAGAGTCTTTATCTTTAAGAAACTCACATTCTATTGGGGAGACAATATGTAAACAACCATGTACATACAAGAAACATATTGGGTAAATGGGAAATAATCTTGGAATGAGAGGCAGCTAGTCAGTGCAGGGGATGGAGCACAAGGCCTGAAATCAAGAAAATTCATCTTTCTGAGTTCAAATCCAACTTCAGATACTAGCTGTGTGATACTGAGAAAGTCACAAAACCCTATTTACTTTAGTTCCCCTCAATTGTAAGATAAAGCTAGAGAGGGAAATAGCAAATCATTCCAGTATCTGTGCAAGAAAACTCCAAATGGAGTCATGAAGAGCCAGCCTGTACTGAAATAAGTGAACAACAACAAGAAATCTTGGAGGGAAGACACTGGTAGTAGGAGAGATGGTATGGGAAAGACCACTTTCAGAAGAAGGGTTTTACATTAAGTCCTGAACAATTTTAATTATTTTCTTGATTGATGTTATTGGATAATTTATAAATAATGAGAGGCAAAAATGCCATAGTGGATGGAGGATCAGCCTTTCAATTACAAAAAACCTAAATTTAATCCTGCCTTGAAAACACGTTTGGATTATGAGCATGGTCAAATCACTTCATCTTTTTGTGTAATGTTTGGGCTAGCTTTCTGGAGGACCTCGGAACCAGGCTTGATCTTAGTGGAGTGATGCAGGAGGCAGGAGAGCCACCAGGAGGATGGTCAACAACGGAATGTCTTGTTTCCAGTCTTTCTCAGCCCTTAAATACCCTATTACAATTACATCATTACAGCATACTAAATATGTGTGAACTAGAGAACCATTACATCACCATACTAAGTATATATAAATTAGAGAACCATTATCTCATCAATTCCACTGAGTTAACTCCTTGTTGTAAGTATCCTTGTTTCAAGTATGCTTCTCCAGAGCTTCAGCCCTCTACATTTCTGTGACCCAGAAACTCTCTTAGACTATAAATTCGTTATGAGTTTCTGATATAGATCAATGAAATGAATTTCTGTACTAAGTATCTTCTACTTCCAAAAAAATCAGAGTAACAAATCGACAAATTCAAATAAAACAAAATTTAGAAACATTGATCTAACTGATCATCTCTCCTTTCCTTATATACTTATTTACATTTTCCAATTTAAAATTTGTAGTGATAATTGTAGCTAATATTTACATACTTATAAAATCAGATAAAAGGGGTCCTTGAAAGAGATTCCTACATTTTTCAGAAGTTCTCATTGTGTTTCATTTGAAAAGAGAATTGTAATCTTGCAACGCTATGGACCACATGTGAAAATCTGGATGATGCAGCTAAAGAGAGAGACAGGGGAAAATTGAGGATTGTGACCTGTGTCTGACATCCTTATTCACTCAGTTGCTTTGCTGGGAAGCAAAAACACTCTCTCCAGTACTCCCTAATTCCTGTGCCAACACCCTGCCATGAGTATCCTTAACCTATAGTGTGGTGCCAAGAAACCAAGAATATCCCAGACTGCTGCTGCAGACACCAAGTTAACATCCTGCCACAAGGGATTTGATGTGTGGTTGGAGGTGCCGATGGAGAGGCAGCAGAAGCTCAGAGAAGTGAATAGGAGTCAAGATCAACACTCCCTAGGGGATGTGTATGAGGAGATGGCAGCTTTGGGAAATGGTGGGTCAGAGTGTTCGCTGCTTTCTTTAACTCTCTGGTGGTTATTGCTATTTTTCTTTGGATATATTTAAATAAATATATTCTCCATTAATATGATGTTATATGGTTGATTCCGGTTTGGTTGTGGGATATTGTTGTGTATTTGGTCTTTGAAAGGCACATGGACAGATTACCCATTAAATATGAGAAACCTGTGAAGAGTTAGAAGGCAATGCATTGGAATCCCTTGATGCTTCATAAGCTTTGTAATTCCCCATTTTTCAGATAAGGAAATTAAATATTACATGATTTGTTAATAGCTAGTTTCTGTTGTTTAGTTGTTTTTCAGTCTTGTCTCACTCTTCTTGGAAAGGATACTAAACTCGTTTGTCATTTCCTTCTCCAACTCATTTTACAGCTGTGGAAACTGAGGCAAACAGGATTAAGTGACTTGTCCTGGTCACACAACTAGTAAGTGTCTGAGGCCAGATTTGAACTTAGGAAGATGAATCTTCCTAACTCCAGGTATAGCACACTCTATCTGCTGTGACAACTACCTATCCCATGTTAATCCTTACCAAGTTTGCAAATGTCAGAAATGGAACTGGAACTCAAATCTTATTATTAGAGATTCAACTCACTCTGCCAGAATTTCTTTACAGAAGAAGTAAACATCCATGTTTTCTAATAATATATAGTGTTCGCTATGTATTGTTGCTTCATCAGTTGGATTTTTCTGTTCAGTAATGTATACCTGAAAGTTCTGGCTATTCCTGTAGTACAAATGGTATGGAATAACCAGGATAACTTGCAGAACAATTCTGATTTTCTCTAAGCATATCTCTGAGATGTTGTGAGTTTGGTATTGTCCATCACAATAAAGTGATATCTCAAAAAAAGCTTGGCATATGACATTTTTGGTTTCCCAGTTCATGTAATGTTTATACTATACACTGTGTCTATTAAATGTGCAATAGTACTATGTTTTTAAAATATATTAATTAAATTTATAAAAATATTTTATTGCTAAAAATGCTATCATCTGAACCTTCAATGAGTTGTAATCTGTTTGCTGATGAAGAACTTTGCCTCAACTTTGGTATCTGCTGAATGATCAAGGTAATGTTGGCTGAAGCTTGGGAAGGCAATTTCTTAAAATGAAACAACAGTGAAGTTTTTTGCACTGACTGACTCTTCCTTTCATTAAAGAATTCTGTCACATGCAATACTGTTTGGTGATATTTTCCCCACAGTAGCACTTCTTTCAAAACTGGAGTCAATCTTCTCAGACTCTATATTATTCAATATTGTTGTATTTTAGGGAGGAAAGGGGGAGAGAGATAGGAGATGCCCTTTCATTGGAGCAGTCAGAAAATATTCAATGTTCATTGATTAAGTTCTCCACCTTATATGAGCATGGTTCCTAGTGTCCCAAAACAAAAATAGTTAATGGTCATAGATCAATATAAGAGATACAATAATAATGAAAAAGTTTGAAATGTTGTGAGAATTACTAAAATGTGGCCCAGAGACCTCATGATGTGAGTACATACTGTTGGAAAAATGACACCAAAAGACTTACTGCTCCACACATGATTGCCTAACCTTCAGTCTTCAGTTTGTGTGTGTATGTGGGAAAGCAATATCTGCAAAGTGCAGTTAAGTAAAGTGCAATAAAACAAGGTATTTCTGTATCTATGGATGTAAGAAAAGTTTCCATCTACCCACATTGCAGAGTGGGAATTAGTAATGAAGCCTATTCAGATGATGAGACTATCTCTTGAAAATATTTTTAGTATCTTATATAAGACTGTCAGTACCATCTTTGACCCTTACTAGCTATGTGATCCTCAGAAAATTGCTTAACATCTGTTTGCCTCAGATACCTAAAACTTCTCAGACTTGCCTTTAATTTTAGGCTTCAATCAAATTGGAGGCAGTTCTGATGCTGAGTTTTTCCATACTAAATGAAAGACATCTTTGTAATTTTATATATTTAACTGCCTTCCTCTTACCTCTTTATTAATTATTCCTCGCTCTTTATTTTAAGGTGAGTTAAATGATAGTTAATAGGAAGTCACCCAATTTTAGCTAACATTATCCAGTAGCTACAATAAAATTAATAATGATGATACCAGGAATGATAATAATCATTTTGCATACTATCTTTCCTATTAGGTTGAAAGCTCCTTGATGGCAGAGATTGTTTGGATCTTAAGCATTTAATATAGTTGCTGGAACATAAAAGTGCTTGCCAAGTTGAGCTGACATTGATGTTGGGGGACAGAGCTCCAGCCCTGGAGTCAGAAAGACTTGAGTTCAAATGTGATTTTGGGATCTTACTAGCTATGTGATCGGGACAAGACACTTAACCTTTGCTTCAATTTCTCCATCTGTAAAATAACGATAATACCCCCTTTTGGATTATTATGAGGACTAAATAGGATAATGATTGTAAAGCATTTAACATAATGCCAGGTACCATCTAAATATAAGCTATCATCATCATCATCATCATCATCATCATCATCATCATCATCTAGTATTTGAAGATTTGCAAAAAATTTTACATATATTATGTCATTTGTTATTACCAACATATTTGACCTTAGGGAAATTATGTGGGGGAGTGGATAGAGTGTTTGACCTGGAATTAGGAAGACTCATTTTCTTGAGTTCAAAACTGGCCTCAGACACTTATCTGTGTGAACTTGGACAAGTCACCTAACCCTGTTTCCCCTTCTGTAAAAGTAGTTAGAGAAGGAACTCTCATTGCCATTCCAGTAAACAATTCCAGTATGTTTGCCAAGAAAATCCCAAATGGAGTCATGAAGAGTCAGACATGACTGAAAAATGACTGAACAGCAACAAAATTTGACTCTATCCAATCCTCTTTTCTCTCTTCAATACTACATCAAAATTTCACTACTCATTTTACTGAGTTATGTCCATCTAAAGCAAATTTCTATCAATTTCTATGTCACATATGCATGTATTTAACTATACACATAAGAAAACAAGCCATTCATATAAATATGAATTTCATATATATATTTATATAAATTCATATGTACATATGAATTTCATATAAAATTTGCTGGACCTATATAGGAGACTCCCATTGTAGAAATTCCTCTACACCTGGCAATTCAGATGAGCAACTCATATGTAACTTAGAGTTTTAATGAGTTTTTTAGGGCATTTTTTTAGGTTAAGTGACTTGTTCTGAGTCACAAAACCAGCATGTGACAGAGGCAGGTTTTGAGTTTACATCTTCCTGCCATTAAAGCTGGCCTTCTTGCTACAAAACTGCATTGACTATCTTATAGTAATACTCACTGGAGATTCAGGATGAAATCTGAAGTGGTTTGAATTACTTGAAGTCAAGTTCTATTTTATAGAAATATTACTCTTTAGGAAATTGAGATCAAAAAGGTTGAAAGTTGAGATGTGACACCACTCAGCAATACCCTGGAATAAAATCAGGCTTCCTCTATGAACTCCAAATGTAAACACTCATATCAGAATCTAATATCTAAGTGATACCTAGAAAGAGGCCTGTAGCTGGAGGGCAGAAAGAGAGAAAAAATTTTTTTTCTTTATACACATACTGCATTACACTCCAGGATTTCGCATATTTCTTGGAAGACTTATTTAATCCACCTTGTCATGTGTTGACATTTAATAAACACCTCATTCCTCTCCAGGTAGTCTAACAGTGAGCTGTAGGATAGTAAATCCTGCTCAGTGTGTTCCATTCAGTTAACTGAATAGAAATGACCATACATTTATATAGCTTCCTTTTGGAATACGAGATGGAAAGAATTCTTAATTTCTCATCATTATTTCATTTATCTTTTCCCCTGCATGCCTACATGTACCTGCATGGACACTGATTTCTCTGTTGGAAACACATTTTTCTGCAAAAGTAATGTTGACTATATAACAACACAATGCATATGCTCTCATTTGCATAGCATGTAATTCACTGCACCCTTTTATTGGTTTGCATTTTTTTATGGGGAGGTTTCTCCTTCTAGCCTTCTTCCCCAGACCCAGATCTTCAGAGTAACCCTAAAGATGCCTCATGTGGATGTCAGAGATCTTCAGAGGGTGCTAGCCATGTACAAACCTGCTGTCTGTGTAATGTGTAGAGTATCCAATTCCTCTCAGAAACATGAGCTTGCTTCAGGAAATCACTTATAATCTGTCTATCGGATCTGACACTGGTGGTATCCAAGCAGCCCTTCCGAGCCCACGCCTTGCTTTGAAAGGTCTTCCTATCCCTGGTATTGGTCTCACAGATGATGGAGTGTGACACCCCATAAACAATGAGCTGGGCCTTTTGTAGGCTGCCTTGCTTTTTTTGGCTTCAGCCTGCCACTGAATGTCAAATCAATTTGGCTCTCATTAGAACAGCTTTATATGTGCAAATGTATTTGTGTCTGGTTGCCACTTTTTTCTCCTATTTTTTTCTTTCTTTCCCACCCCCTCCTCTTTTTTAGATGATGTAATTTTTCCCTAATCAATGCCAACACCTGTTTCTTTAACACAGTGAGAGGAAAGAGAGAAAGGGAGGGAGGAAAGGAGGGAAAGAGAGAGACATAGAGACAGAGACAGAGAGAGATAGAGACAGAGAGACACACACAGAAAGACAGAGAGAGGGAGAGAAAAGGAGAGAGACAGAGAGACACAGAGAGAAACAGAGACAGAGACAGAGACAGAAGAGAGAGAGACAGATGAGAGAGAGAGAAAGAGAGAGAGAGAGAGAGAGAGAGAGAGAGAGAGAGAGAAGAGAGAGAGAAAGAGAAGAGAGAGATAGATAGAAGAGTAAGAGGGGGGATGAAGGGAGAAGAAGGGGGAGGGAGGAGGAAGGGGGGAGGGAGAGAGAGATACAGATACAGACAGAGACAGATACACGCAGAGAGAGAGAGGAAAGAGAGACAGAGAGAGAGAGAGAGAGAGAGAGAGAGAGAGAGAGAGAGAGAGAAGAGAGAGATAGATAGAAGAGTAAGAGGGGGGATGAAGGGAGAAGAAGGGGGAGGGAGAAGGAGGAAGGGGGAGGGAGAGAGAGATACAGATACAGACAGAGACAGATACACGCAGAGAGAGAGAGGAAAGAGAGAGAGAGAGAGAGAGAGAGAGAGAGAGAGAGAGAGAGAGAAAGAGAGAGAGAGAGAGAGAGAGAGAGGAAAGAGAGAGAAGAGAGAGAGAAAGAGAAGAGAGAGATAGATAGAAGAGTAAGAGGGGGGATGAAGGGAGAAGAAGGGGGAGGGAGGAGGAAGGGGGGAGGGAGAGAGAGATACAGATACAGACAGAGACAGATACACGCAGAGAGAGAGAGGAAAGAGAGACAGAGAGAGAGAGAGAGAGAGAGAGAGAGAGAGAGAGAGAGAGAGAAGGAAAGGTCCATTTTGGTGCTGTTCCTTATCGTAATTGGCATGCACACCAGGCTCAGAATATTATGCCTCAAGTTTCCCTCAGAACAAAGAGGAAGTGCTTTATTGGTATTGTATTGTACATCACACAGCCTGGATAAAGTCAAGAGCCTATGTAAACCCTGGCTCCTGACATGTAGAGAGACGGCTGTCGAGATAGAGCTGATTGTATGAGCTGTTTTTATTGATAAGTGATAAAGCTGGTAATAAATCTGATGTAGGGATTAAACCTGGCTGAACCTTTGTGAGACATTTGATGGAAGACTCTTCCTGTTGAGTTGGGACAAATACAGACTTATACCTTACAGTACAACCACAGATTTAAAGAGACAGAAAACAAGTAGAAAGATAGACAGACAGATGAATGAAGTCCGGTAAATGGACAGGTAGGATAGATTCTGACCTATCACTAAGTACAACCATATAATTTTTTCACTTACAGAGTAGTATTTCCCCTATAATGTGTACTTGAGGTGTTTGGTTATTTACAGACATTATTTAATGTCTTCAAAACATTACAAAGCACACACAAAAAAAAAAAAACTCAAAGCACAGAAAGCTGGATAGAGTTAGGAAAGATTCTGTGCATTAGAATATTTGGATAGAGACTATTACATTTCTCTGTGGTTTCATTGTTTCTACAGCAAATTGCTGACCAAATCAAAATTCAAGCATCAAGGCATTCATTTTAATACTCAATTACATTTAAACTTATTCTTTTTGAAAACATGCAGGCATTTTTAAGGGGTTAGATCCTATAGCCCCAGTATCTGTCTATGTTCACACATGCCTATGTGGGAAGTAAGAGTTTTGATTGTAGGGAGAGACTAGATCTAGAAGGCTGCTCTATATAAAGCAGAAATGACCCTACTCCTTGTTGACTCCTATAGATCTTCAGTGAACTTATAGGACGGACAAGATGAACTCTGCCAAAAACATATGGAAAGGAAGCCTTGAAAATGATCTTTAGTAAATGGAAAACAAGGATGGTGTAGGACCAGGGAAACTCAATGATATACAAAGCTCCAATTGACTTCATCATTGCTGGTGAGTGCTACCAAAACCTTCTTAATCCATCCCAAATTGCTTAAAATAAGATCTAACTACCATTTTGTATGGCAAGTGTCTATTCTTCCTCTCCTACTCTAAGTTCATGAAATGACTTTGAATTCATGTGTTATTGGTGACATTCATATGAGATAACATGTTTAATCCATTCTCCTTAAACTGAGTGCTCTAATGTAAAATGGTTCTATGCCTTGGAAAAACCACTTAATTATTCAGAATCTCAGTTTCCTCACTTGTTTAAAAAATGGAAAAATTATTCTCACTGTCTTTCTTATTGGGTTTTTGTGAAGCTCCAATGAATTATTATTATTTTTAGTAATAGCAGCAATAATAATTCACATTTATACAACACTTTAATGTATGCAAAGTGCCTCATAAAGCATAAAATGCTATATAAATGTAAGCCATTATTAATATTTACTAAGGATCAATAACTGGTATTGATCATTCCTCAGAGAGAACTTCCTAGTTCTCTAGAATGTGGTTAGGTTTTATGATGTCTTTGATGAAAATAAGCATGAAGAGTAGACTAGTTATTATTTGGACATTTTTATCCCAAAGGCAATCACCATCACTATAATGATGCATAGTCCCAGATACACTCCATTCTTAGTGAGATGATTTCCACCAGATGAGAGTAGGTCAGGGGTAAAAGGCAAGAATTAAGTGATTTCTTTAGTCATCGACAATGAAGAACCATGTACTTTCCAGTATTTTTCAGAAGGCAGACAGAAGGTCCTTTCTAAAAGCTTTGCTAAAAGTGAGAAGAAAAATGAAGTGAGCCATCTAAGGAAGAAGAGAGTAGCAAAAATAATATTGAGAACATATAAAGGGTAGCAAGAACATTCTTTTAAATCTCATGAACAAGATTTTAGTAGAATGCAAGTAAAACATATTGATTGGCACCAAGCTATAAGATCTTTGTCACCATCTGTTTCCTGATTGTGTCAGCAACTATTTTTTTCCCATGAGACTGTGAGAATGCACCATAGTCTAAAAGTATCAGTGTCAATTATGCACCACATTTAAAAGTTGGAAACCCAGTTCATGAGAGTCATTGACAAAAGGTGCTGATTTTTCCTTCTCCCCCTCAGTGAATGCTTTTCCTTTCACTCTTTCCATCATTCATTATGTAGTGGAATTATGTCTGAGCAAGGCTAGAAAATTCAGCAAAAAGTAGAGAAATTATCATAATCATTATACAATGTTATTTTGAACACCTAAATAAAAGAGTACTGTGCTAGATAATGGAGAAACAAAATTATGTCATGATTAATACTTATAAATTTCTACATTTAATGGAAAAGATATGAAGAGAAAAGAACAAGCATTTGTAAGTCACCCTCTATATGTTGGGGAAGCTAAATGGCACAGAAAATATAATTCCACGTCTGGAGTCAGGAAGATTCATCTTCCTGAATTCAAATCTGACCTCAGACACTAGCCATGTGACCCCCCCCCCCAGGCAAGTTATTTAATCCTGTTTGTCTTAGTTATCTGTTAAATGAACTGGATAACGAAATGGAAAACCCCAGTATCTTTGTCAAGAAAACCCCAAAAGGGGTCATGAAGAGTTGGACATGACTGAAATGATTGAACAACTCAAAATGTGTCACATATTGTTATACTAAATGCTTTATAAATATCATCTCTTTTCTGGGAGATAGGTATTATTATTGTCCCCAATCTATAGTTGAAGAAACTGAGGCAGAAAAGCTGAATTTGAACTCGTCTTTCTGATTTTTAGGTCTTGTGCCCTATTCACTGGACCATTCAATTATCCAGGGAAAATTAAGAAGAGACTATTTTTTGGAAGTGATAAAAGAGACATTATAGAACCAAATACTGGAGTTGTAAGATCAAAGTTCAAATCTCATCTCCAACATTACCAATGTGGCTCTGGGCAAACTTCCTGATTTGGAAAATGAGAGGGGTTTTAAGAGTCATCTTCCAAGTCTACATCTATGATTCTCTGTGACTTTCTTATATAAGGTGATTGGATTTGGCTCTGAAAGGGATCTTAGAGATAAGCTGGTCCTTCTCTCTCATTATACAGATATTGTAATTGAAATTCTGAAAAGTTAAAGAATCTGTTCAAGAACACAAAAATAGTGAATAATAAGGTAAGGTTTAAAATCTAAATCTCATGATGCTGACTGAAATTCTCTGTTCACTACAACCCACTCTATCCCAGAATACAACAGCCAGGCAAATCTAAAAATTATTAGTTAGATTGTAGATATTCTGGGTTATACTGAGATATTTCTAGTCTGACAAGCTTTTAATGAACCTTAGAGATCGTTTAGGCAACTAGGTGATACTGTGAATAGTGCTGGGCCTAAAATCAGGAATTCTTCTTGAATTCAAATCTGGCCTCAGATTTGATATTAGCTGTGTGATCCTGGACAAGTTACTTTACCCTATTTGCCTAAGTTCCCTCATCTATAAGATGAGGTGGACTATAAAATAGCAAACTGCTTCAGTCTTTTTTGCCAAGAAAATCCCATGGGGTCACAAGTGAAATGACTGAAAAACAATAGCAAAAAGGTAGCATTTGGTCCAACTACTTCATTTTACAGAAGAAATGAAAGACCAGAGAGAAACAAAAGTTATGTCCAAGATAACACAATAGATTACAAAGCTAGGACAAGTATCTAGATCTTCTGATGCCCAATCAAGTGTGCTTTCTACTATATCACATTGCCTCTGGTTGGTCACCTTTTATTATTTCAGAGAATAAACTCATTCTCTTTTTCAATTAGGTCTTTGATTCAAAGGGAAAGATGTAGCTTCCACTTATTGAACACCTTTTCTACAATCATTCCTTTGTTGACAAACATTCTAAGTCTCAGTTTCTGTAGCTTCAGCATAAGGATAATAATAGTCACACTATTCCATTAGCATTGTGATTAAATGTCTCATTGTGATCTGAAGGAGACTTTACATTCTCAAAAGCTATACCAATGGAGTATAAACTCTGAAAGTTCCTGTGCAGTTAGAAAAGTGGACTGGGGACATCTTGTATGGACTAGTCTTAGCAAGAGATTGACTATTAGATGATATGAGGTTGTTCTCAGACAAAATGCCAAATTATCATGGAATTATACTCTGTATTGGGGAGAAAGTACACATACTAACAAAACCACGTGTATTTTGAGTACAAATTGAAATAGAAGATAAAGATTTTTTTTTTTTTACCTACCTCACTATAACCAGAGAAAAAATGAGAGTAAATGGCTTGATAACCATGAAATACTATATAAATGTAATCTTCCATTATCATCATCTTCAACATCATCACAGAGGCCATCTAGTCTAAGGGTTGGAAAATTGTGGTATTTAGAACAAACCTGACCCACTTCCTGCTTTTGTACAGCCTGTAATACAAAAACAGGAGACCAGTCACATCTGGTCCTCAGGCCATTATTTGCCAACTTTTAATTCTGATTTACATACCACAAAATAAGTCTACACTCTAATATACTTGACAAGTGTCATCTGGCCTCTTACTGAAGGCATCCAAAGAGAGGCAGTTCATTATACTTTTGGGCAGTCTTAATTGTTAGTCAGTTGTTAGGAAAATTGTCTTGATTTTCCTGATTTCAGGCCTAAATTTCCATCTTGTTAACTTGTAACCTTTTATTAGCTCTGTCTTTTGGACAAAAGAAGACATTCCTTCCCCTCATCCCTTTCATATAACAATTCGCCAAATGCTTAAAGACGGTTATCATGTCAGCCTTGAGTCTTCATTTTTCCAAGCCAGATACCTTAAGTCCTTTCAATCTCTTTTTAAATGACATTAATCCATGGCTCTTCATCATCCTGTTGCTCTCTTCAGAATGCTCTCCTGTATTTAGACAAAAGACATGGGGGCTCTTGCCATCATAAATGTTCCAAATTCTTTACAAAATACAAAATTAGATATGGACTCTGTAGAGCATTATAGTATGTCGATGCAGTGATTGTGGTTTCCATTTTGCTTTCATTTAAATTCAGCAAATGTAAGTATTGTTAATATGTACTTAATTAATAATTTGGATGATACCTTGGAGACTTGACATGTTGAGAATAGGAAAAAAACTATAATTAAGAAAAAATGCATATCTGTTTCTCATATTAAAAATAGACTCAATATGAAATATGCTGCAGAAACAGGATACCTCCTCTCATGATTTTGTGATAACTTCATTTATAACAAACATACTATTGAAATATGTCTATACTTCAGTCATACTTCTTAAAATGGGAATATTCATTATTGATTCTCTATCACAGCTCAAATTCTACTTCTACAAAGTATTTCTTGATTATATGTTCCCCAAAGGATATTATCATTCTATGACTTCAACTGTTATTACCCTCTGTACTACTTATTTAGCACCAACCATTCTGGGTGACATTTTTATTATAGGCTAGACCATGCCCTCTCACATTTGGGCACTTGGAAAAGCTATTGTATGTTTGAGGTACATTATAGGTCAGCTCTAAAGGTGAATAAAACTATAACTTATGAGATGCCATCAATATCTCTATTTTTAGCAGTTAATAAGTATTTGTTAAATTCCTACTATGTGCCAAGCTTTCCAGGCAGCTAGATTGTGCATGAGATCACATGAAAAACTTTTAATCAAAGACATAGCAAGTAAAATGAAAAAAGAAAATTTCCTCCTCAATGTACATATGGGATAGGGGCACAATAGAGTCAGGCTTGTGTAGAAAGGGCATGCACATTTGAGCATGTATGGCCAGTTAGGATGCATGAAGAGGCACATGACAGGAACCTGCAGGTACTGGACTGCGCAATGTGAGGACACAAATGTAAGGTATTCATGTGGCCAGGGAAACTCATACCTCCAATTCTTCTAAGGCTGCTAATATTCTCTGTGATGCTGTCATGTACTGGCTTTATACTGTTTTCTATTATTCTCTTCTGAGCATCTTATTATTTTTGGTCTTTTCTAGGCATGTGGTTGTTTTGTTTTCAGATTCTTGGCTTTATAAGTTTAAGGCCATTTTCTGGTCTTCTTAGTTCCCACCTTTTAAATAAGGTATGGTGACTAACTCTAAGATGATGATGTTCTTTTAATCCATAGATAAGGTCATAAGCCACCATACCTAGATAAAGACAAGTGAACAAAAATGAGGAAGAGTACACCTTGGGTTTAATGTTAAATAAATTTATGCTTTTAGACTTTTACTACCTGGAATGAATTCAAAGTTCACTGTCTTAATTTATTTTTCTTATTTATAGTTAGAAATCCCTTGTAACCCTTTATAGGATTTAAATAGGAAACCTATATTCTAGAATATATATGGACCATCTCTTTCAAAGAAACCCCATAGAATATTTATGAAGATGGACTTCAAAGCCCACCTTGCTCCTAAGGTCCATTTTTATTGCCATGTAAATGAATCTGAGCAGGAACAAAAACCAAGCCGAGAAGATAATTGTTCTTTCTCATACAGATTTACTTTCTTGACTTTATGCTGTATTTTCATTAGCAGCAAAAAAACAAACAAAACCTCCCTATAATCTTAAAACTTCCTTTCTCCCCTGCCTCTGTCCCCAAAACAAAACCAAAACAAAGCAAAAAATCTAAACTCAAGAACAAAAACTCAACTTTGGCTTTGTGCTACATTCTGGCCAATAATAAACCTCACTATTATTTTATATGTTATCATTGACTTGGAAAAAAATAAAGATGACATATTTAATAAATTTGCAGAGGACCTGAAGCCTGAGAAGTGAAAACTAGAAGGCTGAATTGGGATCCAAAATAAGCTAAAACAATAGGTTTAGCTAATAAAGGGCTAATAACGTGAAATGAATAAGAATAAATGTAAAGTCTTGGATTTAGATAGAAAATAAAGTATAGGATGGGAGAGTGAGAAATGTGACTCATACAAAAGCTCATGTAAAAAAAAGCAAATCTTAGGGATTTTTAGTGGACTCTGAGATCATTATAAATCTACTGTTACAGAGGCAGCTAAGATGCAGAATGGTTAGAATCTGGGACTGGAGTAAGGAAGGCGAATTTAAATTTGACCTTAGACAATTTTATGAGTCCTGTTACTCTGGGGCAACTAATTTAGTTTTTATCTGCCTCAGTTTCCTTATTTGAAAAATGAGGGCCATAATAGCCCTTACCTCCTAGGGTAGGTAAACATCAAGAGAGATAATATTTATAAGATATACTTAGTGTCTTAGAGTCTTCTAATACATAGTAACACTATATGAATGCTAGCTATTATCATTAAGGTGTTGTGGTACCATCCTTCCCCCTTTCTCCCCCAAAAAAGTGAATGCAAATTTAACTCATAATAAATGTTCAGCATGAGAGAGAAAATTCTTTTCTGCTTTCCTCTGGTCAGCACACATCTGCAGTAGCTTGTTCACTTCTGTGTGCCACATTTTAGGAGGGGCATCCTCCAAAAGCAGTATATTTAATTGAATGAGGACAACTATGGTTAAAAAACTTAACCTCACTGTATGAAAATCTCTTAAAGGATCTGGGTTTATTTAACCAGAAAAAGAGAAAGAATGATCAAGGTCTTTTCCAATTTTAAATCTGTGACCCCATGATAAAAAAACAATGGTATGAGAGTGGGAGAATGCTGCATTTGACTGTCTATGCTAATCTTTCCCCCTAATATCCAATAACATATTTTAATTATTTTTTAAACAAATTCTTCTCTTTTTATTGCCTACAGACTTTGTGACATAGGTGAAGTGAAATAAGGCTGTTTTTTGAAATAGTAAGCACTGGTTCTGCATCATAAGACCAACAATCTGGGTCATAAGCCCAATTAGATGGACAATGACATTTTTATAGATTCTCATGACCTCTCTGGCCCTTCCAGAATAGGAATTATATACAGGCAGTTGTAGTTCTCTCCATGGTATGACAATAAGTACCCTAATGATGTAACAACTTGATGAATTCATAGTAGAAAAATCTCTTTCATAACCCTACACTGGATTTAAACTTGCTTAGCTTCTTTCTTCATTTGTAAAAATAAAGCTAATATCTGTAAAATGGGGGAATAGTTGTAAGGACCAAATAAGATTATATATACGTGCTCACACATATAAATACATATATTATGCTTTATAAAACTTGAGTATTATGTAAATATTAGTTGCTATTATTAAACCTAACAATTGAACATTATTGTATTTAGATTCTCATAAAGCAAGGTTTGGTAAATAGTTGCCAACATAGATGATCTCTACCTTGTATGGTTTTACCTTCAGACTTTAAGGAAGGGTTTTCCACACTTGGCTGATTTGTTCTCAGAATTCCAAGGAGCTATCAGCTATTGGCTTTTGCTTCCTTTTCTCCCAGGAATTTTCTTCTCTCTGAAGTCATCTCTTTCAGACTAAATCCGTTTTTATCTCCACCAGGTTGAATATGTCATCTAATTCCAGTTCCCCATTCTAGTTATGCTTTGATCACAATCACTTATGTGTTTAGTAACTTCCTTTAGTTATAATAGAAATTTTCCTTTTTGTTTTTTTTTTCCTCTTTAAAGAGTACAAAAAAATCCCAACTTTCTTGCTTGAGAAACTTATTTTGAATGGGATAATTTATCATTTGTTGATACCTTAGAGAGTTATTTTAAAGACTATTTTAAGTTATAGGGAAAAATATATTTAGAGTTACATAATGTACTTGCTTTATGATAAAATAAAAGTAATTCAATTATGCTTATGGGGCAGAAACAAAAGAAAACAAATAGTTGTGGCAATAGTAGAATGATAAAAAAGGTTTTGATGGAAAATGAAGGAACTTGAATCAGGAAAAAAATATATGCACATTGAATATGATGTTAAAAATGAAAGAAGGACAACAAAACTATTGAAACTGAATGCTGTGGAATTACAAGGACCAAATCAGACCCCAAAGAGGAGATATAAAAAGACACATCTTTCCCACTGTCTTTGAATAGGTAATATGCTTATTCACATGGATATGTTACACCATATAATGTTAGACATTTTCTGTCCATTGGTTAGTTTTGCTAAAATAGTCCTCCCTCCCTCCCTTTAAATTTTTATTATAAAATTTATTATTTTTTATTATTTCTCTGGGAAAGGAAGAAGGAATATTAATTTCTGAAATGTAGGAACTATAAAAATAAAATATCAATAAAATTTATTTTGCAAAAAAAAGGGGGACTGTTATGTAAAGGAAAGTTAGTAGGTGTGCAGATCAGAGGTTCTGTTAGTTAATTAATGATTTCTATGGAACTAAAAATGTTTAATTTGGGATATCCTCACTAAAGTGTCTCCCATGTATATGTCAAGGCTATCATAATTATTGAATAGATGCAAACGTAATGACAATTTCTGGGATCAACTATAATCAAAATATATATGATGTGATATAAACTAGGGAGACATACTCTTACTGAAGAGGATGTAGAAACTGATCTAAAAAGCACAAAAAACAAGTCAAGCAGCTTATTTTCATAAAATATATATATAAATAAATGATTCAATTATGAGGACAATAAGAAACCAATTTACAAGGCATCCAAATGCAGTGAAGATACCAAAGCCATGGAAAAAAATCTCAGAACAAAGGTGCCTGAGAAAACACTTAACAATGTATACTCCTATTATTCCAATTATATAGCATTCTTCTGAAGGCCACCTATATATGATTGAGGGCATCCTTAATGAGGTTATTAATAGGGAGCAAAAATATTGTAAACAACATTCATCAACACATCACATCTTTCTAGTCATACAACTGATGGAGAGATACAGAAAACACAAAATCTTATTATGCTTCTTGTTTGTTAAAAAAAAAAAGGCATTCAACTTGGTAGAATAAAATGCCATTTTATAATCTCTTTTGCAACAAAAAAAGTTTCCCATCCATATATTGTTGTTGTTTAGTTGTTGTTATTTATGTCTGACTCTTCATGGTCCCCTTTTCAGGTTTTCTTGACAAAGATACTGGAGTGATTTGCCATTTTCTTCTTCAGCTCATTTTAAAGATGAGGAAACGAAGGGAAACAGGATTAAATGATTTGCCTGGGATTACACAGCTAGTTAAGTATCTGAGGTTGAATATGAAATTCAGGCCTGGCAATCTATGCACTCTATCCACTGTGCCACTTAGTCATATCATTTATGTATTAGGATGGACAGAACAATAGAAATAACTGTGTTAGAGAGAATAAAAAAATAAAATCAAGCAAGGAATAACAAAGGGAAATTGATGTTTGCCAAAAGTGTTTGCCTATCTGATGCAGGTGATTCAACATAGAATCCAAGGTGAAGAGGGATTTTGGGGATACTGAGGACCTCTGGATGCTTCTATTTATAGACAATGTTGTGTTGATTACAGCAAGCCTTAGGACTTTGCAGAGGTAACTGGAAGAGATATGTGATCACTTCAAGGACTTGTCTTGTCTAGCCACACAGGGAAGACAAAATTGAATGTTTATTGTCTAGATTTCAAAATGCACCTGGACACCTTATAGTTCTTGCCCAATAGTTTGTATATCTAGGATATATAATACAGATGGATAATGATTTGAAAAGAAAGAATTATTAATCGCTTTACTGGTGCCAGGCTTTTTGTAAAAATAAAGACCCATCTTTTCAATATAAACATTTCAAAGGTACAATGAGAGCAAGACCTGTAATACCCCTACCTCTAAAGTACTAGAGATGAACATCACAAAAATTGAAAGCCACATAGTGGCTTATAATCAAGAAGGAACTACAAAAGAACAAGATAAAGATATTGCCAAAAAATTACATGACAGAAAGTGTCAAGAACTGGGGAGAATAAGGAATGACAGGTGAATGGTGATGTTCTCCTTCTGCACCCTGGCAAAATCAAAATAAAATTGAAAAAAAAAAAGGCCCCTAGTATAATGCAGGGACTTGAGTGGAGAAATTTTAGGAAGATGTGGGGAAAACATGGATGGTGCTGAAGGGAAATCCTTTATCTTTAAGATCAGCAATCAATCAATTAATCAATATTAAGTTGCCTAACATGTGTGAGATACTGTGCTAAGCATTGGTGATACAAAACAAGACAAAGGAGACAGACCCTGCCCTTAAGGAGTTTACAGTCTAATGGAAAAGACAACAAACAAACAAATATGTGCAAAGTAAGCTATAAATAGGATAAACAGGAAATAATTGATTATATAATTAATAATGGAGTTAGAAAAGGCTTCCTGAAAAAACAAGATTTTAGTTGACACTTTAAGAAAACTAGGGAAAGCAATAAGCAACATTGAGGAAAAAAAGCATTTCAGGAATGAGGGAAATCATGAATCCACTTCATATAGGAGTATTTTATGTTTGGTTATAGATATATACATTTTCCCATAGTAGAATGTAAGCTTCCCCAAAGTAGGGATGGTTTCACTTTGTCTTTGTATTCCCAGTGTTTAGCACAGTGTCTGGTACATAATAGGTGCTAAAAAAAAAAAAAAAAAAAAGTTTGTTGATTGATTGATCTAAACTTATTCAAGAGCTCAATCCAATTTTTTTCTTAAATAAGGAAATGACATGATGAAAAATGTATTTTAACATATTCAATCTCACACAGTATATCAGATGGCCTGGTGTTTGGGCAGGGGAGTAGAGGGGGGAGGACAATTGTAGCTAGGGAGATCAGTTAGAAGACTATTAAAATAATCCATAAGTGAGTGAAGTTGGCTGAGGTTAAGGTGGTGACAGAGGGAACGAAGAAGGGATGAATACAACAGACGTTTTGAAGGATAAGTGGTGATTAGATATAGGCAAAGAAGAGAAAGGGGAAAAGCATGATGTAGTGTTAAGAACACTGAACTTGGAGTTATAAGAAATGGACTCTCTCTTTGGGTCTTGGTTTTCTCATTTGTAGAAGGATAAGGGGCTGAAAAACTATTTCCCGAAGGCCCACACCATCTTGCTACCTGCTTTGTACAAATAATTAGCTTAAATGGCTTTTACATTTTAAAATAAGACTAAGGTTAAAAAGAAGACATTCTTAACTTGAGACATACAAAAATAACAGTCTGGAGCTGACCTTTGGGATGCAGGTTGTCAGCCCTTGAACTAGAAGATTTCAAGGGTTCTTTCCAGTTTTTAATCCATGAATCTTTTTAATATATAATGATATGACATATAATATATATATATATATATATATATATATTCTTCATACACAATACCTACTATTCTCTTATTCTCTTTTCTCCTAAATTTAGGAGAAAAGCACACTTTTTTATATTACCCGTCTTGTTACTTTTGAACAAGTTTCAGTGGTACTGATAACGTCAAACTTGCCTTCTTGCATTAAGACTTCTAGTTTATCTTGTTTGCCATCCATATTTGGTGCCTGCACAAACATATTGGGTACCACTTTTGGATTCTAGGGTAAATTTGTAAGTAGCTAATCTCCTATCTGTCAAGCCTCCATGATTGTGCTTTCTTTTAATAATCATCCTGTAGACTAATTTTTTTTAGCAGAGGTATTTACTCAAGGAACATATCAAAAAAGTAGTAATAAAGCATTTCCATTTATACCAGGGGACTTATTTTTTCTCAGATACAGACAAAAGGATGGGCTAATGTTGACCCTGAATTTAAAGTACAATGATATTCAGAATATATATAATCTAGGGCAGCTCACCACTCTGCAATTGTTTTGATGCTTTTTCTCTAAACAGTCCTCACAAAATGCTTTATAGGGCATGGTGTTAATTATTTGACAAAGAGCTCTGCTGCTCATCTGGGCTATTTCTTGCTAGCTACATCAGTCCCTGCTAGATGGGCAGTTCACTTCAACCTGGTATCATTGCTGGTTTGGGTCAAGAAGACCTCATTCCTGACCTGGCTCCCACCAGAAAAGTCACTTAACTACTTTACTGTTTAATGAACTGAACCAGCTACGCCCAGCAAAAGAACTCTGGGAGATGACTAAAAACCATTACATTGAATTCCCAGTCCCTATATTTTTGCCTGCCTGCATTTTGGATTTCCTTCACAGGCTAATTATACAATATTTCAGAGTCTGATTCTTTTTGTACAGCAAAATAACGGTTTGGTCATGTATATTTATTGTGTATCTAATTTATATTTTAATATATTTAACATCTACTGGTCATCCTGCCATCTGGGGGAGGGGGGGGAAGGCGGGGAAAAATTGGAACAAGAGGTTTGGCAATTGTCAATGCTGTAAAGTTACCCATACATATAACCTGTAAATAAAAGGCTATTAAAATTAAAAAAGAAAAGAAAAGAAAAAGGTACTTTTCTGCTACTAAACTTGACCAAGCAAGTCATATAGGGGCGAGACAACTGATTTTGCACTGGACCAGGCATGCTATTATACTTCCTTTCTGTTTGGTTGCTGCTACTGAGAACAAGGACATTTTTTTCTCTCTGGGATCTTACAATATAATATCTGATAAATGAGACAATAGGACTCCCTGGATTCACTCTAGGGAGCATCTATGGACTTCCACAGGATTCTAGAAAGCCCAGTGAATAGAATGTGGGGCTTGGAGTCAAAAAGAATCATCCTTCTGAGTTCAAGTCTGGCTTTGACTAGCTGTGACCCTGGGCAAGTAACACAGCTCTGGTTGCCTCAGTTTCCTCATATGTAAAATGAGCTGGAGAAGGAAATGGCAAACAACTCCAGATTCTTTGCCAGGTTGCAGAGAGCTGGAGATGATTGAAATGACTGAATACACACAACAACATATATCATTTTCCCCTTGGCGGAACTCTCTTCAGCTGGAATGTTACAATGGTCTCTTTAACTGAAAGGCAATGGTAAATAGCTACTGCACAGATGGTCAATTCTTCAACTTGAAAAGGCTACAAGCCAAGACTAAAGTGGAGGGAGTGTTGGTGAATGATTTTTCTGTTTGTAGATGATTATGCACTCAATATAATCCCTGAAGATGAGATACAACAAAGTATGCATCAATTCTTTTTTGCTAATTTTGGCCTAAAAAATTAGCACCAAGAAAATACAGGTGCTCTATTATCTATATGTGGAACCATTGGTTATAGAAAATAAAGAAGCTTTCTAGGGATGTAATGTGGTTTTATGGTCCGCTGACATTGGGCGGGGTGGGGGGGGGAGGGGAGGTTCTGTTCTAATGGATTAGTGGTCCTTGGTCTTCTGGCTTTGGAATCTGCCTCAGGAAACTCCAGATAGCTTCTGGCCTCAGGGAACTCCCACAGTGCAAACTCCTGAGACAATAGTGAGTAAGATTGTTCCAATTCATCCCTAATTGGTAATCTTGGTCAGTAATAATCTGATCAACCAGAAACCACTCCTTCTGGACACCATTCCTTCCTACTGTAAGCCATAGAATCAGCATATTTATGATTGAAAGCTACACAAGTATATTTCTTTGCTTCAGTATCTTTACTGAATTCCCTTAAAATTCAGTTTGCTTTGTAATGGCGAACCATTACTTTCTATAAACTTAGCCCCTTGAGTAGGAGATGGGTTCAAGCCTGCAAATTCTTTTGAGATACCTCATGACACTAGTCTGGGACTTTTGGGGAGCCCCCTTTCCCAAGCTCAATACAACCAAGTTCATATTGTTCTGATCAACCACAGTTGCACACAATGTAACTTGACTCTAACATTATGATGTCATTTTGGTATTTTTTGAGAATGAAGAACAGCAACCAACCCCAGTGGTCTTTTAAGCTACAGGGCTTTGGTACTTTTTCTGATTAGGGCAATTGCCTACCATTGTCAGAGAGTTCTTCTCTTTGACTCTCTCCAAGTCTCTGCTCTGAGATTGCTGCCTTTAGGCAGGAGGTGAGACTGTTCTTTCTAGTTCAAAGTCACTTCCCTCAGGAAGATATTCCAATTTGGCTCATTGTAATCATTACAAATAGTTATCCTTCCTAGATTCCTTTTAGGGTCTTATACAGATGAGTAACTAGGGGCAAAAATAAGAATTTAAGCCTGTACATGAGAGGCAAGTTCATCAATACAGGCTGATTCATATGTTTGATCTTTTCAAGCCTCAGAGTTTTCCTAAAGTGAAGAATTTATTTTGTATCTAAAGCCCATTTCTTTACTTTTCAGTGTGTTTCCCTTTTTGCCCTTTATGACTTTCATCTTTTAATAAAATCTTATTGGAACATTTATTACATGTGTATAGATATCTGAGGTCACAAGTTTTATTATTGACTCCTTTCTTGGATGTCATCTCTGTAAATATTTGGGCATATCTTCCACTATTCTTCCCACATTGTAGATACTCTCTATGACATCTGACTTTATGAAACATACACAGGTAATTTTTTTCCTCCTCATTCAACTTCAGTTTAAAACTTTTTTTTGCATTAGATTTTCAAGACATATATATATATATATATATATATATATATATATATATATTCTTACCAGATCTCATTATGTGAACTCTATGCCTGGCTAGAAGTCCTCAGTTTATATATTTTAAATCATGGTCCAGAAATTCTAATCTCATTCCCTGACATCCTTTTCATAATCATTTCTTTTTGCCAAGTATGCCTTTCTCTTTTGAATTCCTTTCCTTTGATCAGTGACAGTTCTGAAAACATTATCTATATCCCTAAGGTCTTCCGTTTCCTGTGCAAAGCTTTATAATTTTTTCTGGCATAACATTTGTCTTCTCATGAATCACTAGAGTTGCTCAAACTTATCTTGAATTTAGGCTCCAAGAAAGTGGCAGATGTCTTTACTGATAGTCAACATATGACTTGATAGCCAAAAAGGCCAGTATTGTTGAAAAGAGTACTGCATTTGGATCTGGGTTTGAATTTTAGACCTGCCACTTAAAAGCTGTGTAACCTTGAAAAAGTTAAATAACTTCTCTGAATCTCAGTTTGGTAATCTGTAAATGAAGAGCTTGGATTCAATGTTCTTCAACATCCCTTCAATCTCACTATCTGTGATCTTATGTCCATATCTAAAGTATTATCTAAATTTCTGAGCCACACAATTTTGGATGAGAATTGACAAATTCAGAAGGGAGTTACTACAAGAGAATAGTAGATCATCCTGTTCAAGGATTGGTTGAAAGAATTGGACTTGTTTCATCTGCAAAAGAGAAAACTCTTTCTCTCTCTGTCTCTGTCTCTCTCCCTTTCTTCTGTGTTCTCTCTGTTCTCTCTCTCTCTCTCTCTCTCTCTCTCTCTCTCTCTCTTTCTCTTTTCTTTCTGAGTGCATTTATGATAGCACTGTCAAAAAATTAGAGATGTCATGTATAGAAAGGGTTTGACTTAATTTTGCTTGCTTGAAAGTTTCAATGACTAAAAATTATGGGAGGGTCTGCTAAGGAAAATATCTTTCAAATTTTATATTAAATGCATTTATTAAGTACCCATTGTGTAGTAGATACACACAAAAGGAAGTATTGCACACTAGAAAGAGAGTTGACTTCAGGATCCAAAAGACTTATGTTCAAGTTTTATCTTCGACACCTACAGAATGTAGTGACTCTAAAGAAATCCCTTAACTTCTCAGGAAAAATGCAAAAGATTTTAAATTGCAGAACAGGTGCTAGTCTGCATTAGCAGAAGGAATTTGTTTACTGGAGTTTTCCTTATAAAAATGAATTTACAAGTTTCATTAAGGAAAAACTTAACAATTAGGGCTATCCACAAATAGGATGGGATGCTTTAGGTAGTCGTGATTCACCTTTATTGGAAATCTTACATGTGTTACCATTTCTTAACAAAATTGCTAAGGAGTTGGATAAGAGGTTGGATCAGGCTATTTCCAAAGTTCCTTTCAACTTTTCTATCCTGTGATTTTGTGATTCTAATCTAATAATATTTATTAACTACATTTAAAAAAAAAGGAGTCCTTTATATATATCCTAAAACTCAATTGGTCAGTTACCCTCTAATATCTCAAAGCATTTACCTCTGATTTTCTCTAGTCAAAGAATCTCTTATAACTATTAGCATCTCACACTCAGAAAATTTTAAACAAGGCTTTGCTTACAAGCAAATTGATTTCTGTAATTCTCTCTAGCATGGCATTCTGACAAGGCTATTTTAGATTACCAAGTGTTTAGAGTTGGCTAGCATTGCTTATACAACTTTAATTCTTTCCTTTAAGCTGCAACATGGTCTGGCTGCCAATCATGGTTGTAAGCATCCTATGTTATGGACCTTTTCATCAACTGGGATCTACCAATCACTACTATCGACCTGCTACTCCTCATAAAATAAAAGCAGAGACCTGGAAGGCCTTTTGACATTTTTCTATAGTTCCCTGAGGGCTCATCCAGGACACTTCCATGGATCTGCCTTCCACTGTAAGGATGATCTATATCACAAAGATCCCCCCATAACTCAGAGTAATCTTTAAAACAAACCTTGCAGAGTAGGATAGACCATATTGATCTCATATCCTCCATTCTCTGGTCCTGGATAGAAAGCCGCGAGGCTCCTGTGAATTCTAGACACATATCCTTCTAACTGGGGAGCTGGAAAATATCATGAGGCTAGTTCCAGAAGTGAGGTGAGGATTATAAATTATAAATTGTTTCGAAAGGCATGGGGATTCAGCCTTATGGATTCATATGGGGGGAAAGTGTTACAAACTCCCCTTAATCATCATTATATTCCCATTTGACTATTTTTTTTGAGGGGGGCAGTATTGATTTGAACCTATGCTATCAGATAATACTATCAGATAGGAGAAATCTTGGTGAGGAAACTGATGCTAATCAGCAATTCATATTCAAGTTATAGTTTTAGAGGGTTGCTTAGGGCATGGAGAAATTTGCTAGGGGACACAAAACATGTATGTATCAGAGGTAGAACTTGGACCCAGTTCTTTCTGTCTTCAAGGACTAGTTTTTTTTCTATTATATATAAAAATATATATGTATACATAGATATGTATACATATATATATACATATATATTTAAGGGACTAGAACTAGGGACTAGACTTGTAATTTGGTTTAGTAAACTCCTGAATCTAAGAAATTCCTTTTATCAATTCAGGTTGGCATCTTCTCTGCAAGTTGTAGTAGCCTAGAACAATAAGTAAAATGACTTGCTCAGGTCACAAAGCCAATTTTTGTTTCCAGGAAGAGAAAGTCGCATTTCTGAAATTACAGAACAATTAAAATATGAGAGTATTGAGCACGAGGTTTACTAGGTCTGAGTACTTGATAGTTTTCTCTATCCTACAGACAAATTATATAGGGAATACCAGTGGGCTTTCTTTATCAGTTTGCTAAAAGATAAATACAGGGCAGCTATGTGGCTCAAGGGATAGAGCACCAACTCTGAAGTCAGGAGGACCTGAGTTCAAATCTGACCTTAGACACTTAATACTTCCTGGCTATGTGACCTTGGGCAAGTCACTTAACCCCAATTGCCTCAGCAAAACTAAACAAACAAATAAATAAAAGGAAAGTGCAGATCAAGCATTCTGCTGAGTGAGTATAGGTAACAGTGTGGCTCTTCTCCCTCTGACACTGCTGTTGTGACTTGGAGAAAATCATTTTAACCTGTCTAGAATTCTGTTTTCTCATCTGTAAAATGAAGGAGTTGGACAAGATCAGAAATTTTTAATCTAGTGTCCATAGACACTAGACACATGTTCATGGATAGATGTCAGGTGGTCTGTGAACTTCAGTGAGGAAAATTATATCTTTAATTTAATACAACAGTTTTCCTTTGCAATCTTATATATTATTCTATATATTTAAAACATTTTGAGGAGGCTCCATGGCTTTCTTTTTCTTCCATTTTTTTTTTTAGAGGTAATCAGGGTTAAGAGACTTGCCCAAGATCACATGGTTAGTAAGTGAATGAAGCCAAATTTTAATTCCGGTCCTTCTGATTCCAGGGCCTGTGTTCTATTCATTGCACCCATCTAACAGCCTCAGCTCCATGGCTTTCACCAGACTTCCAGAAAGGTCCATGATTTAAAAAAAAGGTTAAAATCCCCAGAATCCCTGGACTAAATGGTCTGTAAGATCCCTTCTAACTCTAGACCTAAAATCCTGTGATTAGAGAGGCAAATAGTTAAAGGTTCATTGCAAAGGATATTTGAAGCCAGAATTGCCAATTACAGCACACCTTGGAGAAGACTGTTCTAACAAATATTTTGATGTCAAAGAAATTTGTCTTTGGAAACTTTTTCAGACCTCTTTTCCTTGTATATTTTCCACATACTTTGTTTTCTTGTGCTATCTAGGATTACCTCTGTACTATCCAGGTTTGTAGGGAGTATTGTGTCATGTCTCATGTATGCTAGGAGAGGGTGAAAAGACAGAATAAATCAAAAACTTCTCTATTGTAAATTAAAAAAGAAAAGGGGACCTTTCGAATCTTAAGAAAAGTTTAAAAAGTTTTAAAGTTTTAAAAAAGATACTAAAGCTAGAAGAAATTATTTAATCTATCAGCCAATTAGCATTTATTAAACTCCTGCTGTGTTGGCTTCTAAATGATGTGATAGACAGAGCACCAAGACCTGGAGTCAGGAATACCCTTGTTCAAATATGACCTCAGACAACTGCTACCTTTATAATCTAGGTCAAGTCACTTATTAAATTCTGTGGGCTTCAGTTTCCTCATCTATAAAATGGGGATAAAAATAGCACCTGTCTCCCAAGGTGGTTGTGAAGATCAAATGAGATAATATTTGTAAATTACTTAGCACAGTGCCTGGCACATAATGGGTGATATATAAATATTATCTATTATTACTATTGCTATTATTATACCATGTATGTTGCTAGATAATGCAAATACAGAGATAACTAAAGAAGTTCCTATCATAAAGAGCTGAGGGAGACAATACATATATATATATATATATATAAAGATATTGATCTATTGATTGATTTATCTGCCTATCTATCTATCCATTTTTCTATTTATTTATCTTTCTATTTATGTCTATTTTTATGTCTATCAATCTATCTCTCTATTTGCCTATTTATTTGTCTATCTATCTATCTGTCTGTCTCTCTGGGTGAGACAATATGTATGTATATATATAGAGATATAGATAGATAGATATAACTATAGAAAGATATTGATCTATTGATCAATTTATCTGCCTATAGATCTATTTGTCTATTTTTCTATTCCTGTCTATTTTCATGTATATCCTCTATCTTTCTATTTGCCTATGTCTATCTATCTGTCTCTCAATCCATTTGTCTATTTGTCTATCTTGTCAATCTATCTGTCTGTCTATTATTACTACTGTTATTATAATGTCATGTATGTTGCTAGACAATGCAAATACAGAGATAATTATAAAGAAATCCTATTGTAAAGAGCTGGGGAAGACAATATGTATATATAGAGAGATATAAATATAGAAAGGTATTGATCTATTGTTGATTTATCTGCCTATCTATACACTTATCTATCTTATCTATCTGTCTATCTGTCTATCTACCTACCTACCTAGCTACATATGCAGATTTGCAGATTCAAGTATTCTTTTTCAGAAGAAGGTGTCAGCAACTAAGAAGAATCAAGAGAAGCTTCAAATGGGAAGTAGCATTTGATCTGGGCCTTAAAGGAAATTAGATATTCTAGAGGCAGAGATGAATAGGCATTTCAGGCATGACACCAGTCAATGCAAAAGCAAGGATTGAGTGAAATGTATGAGGACCTGCATGAAGAGCAAATTTACTTTACTATAGTATGCATGAATGTTGGAAACAAGTTGGATAATGTTGGAAACATAGATTGGGGTCTGGTAGTAAAGAGTTTTTAATGCCAAACTGAGGAGTATATATTTGACCCTAGAGATAATAGGCAGCCCCTGATTGTAGGGGAGTGACATAATCACACTTGTCCTCTATTTCTGTAATTTATTATGGAGAGTACTATGATGTCCTAGAAAAAGCAAAAGGCTTGAAATCCACTTGCACTTATTAAGTATATGAACTTTAGCAAATTGCCTCTTAGAGCCTCGGTTTCCTCTTCTGTAAAATAAAGGAGTAGATAAATGTGATCTTAAAGATCCTTTGTAGGTTATGTACTCTGGGTTTTCCATAATAATGCTCCTTTGCTTCATCACTCGTGAAACAAAGTAGCTACAGTGAAAATACCTAATATAAGAATAAGGAAATAAGGAATAAGGATTACTGATTTTAGAGAAAATCTCCTTAAACTAGTTTATTGTTTTTTAAAAGCAAAGATCAATGAAGAACAATGTTTACAGGACATTTATGTCTACCATTTATGCTCTTCTCTGATGGGACCAGCAGGAGAAAATTCCCAAGCTTAAAATGATCAAATCAAATGTGAGAACAAAGAAGTACATATGGAGGCAAGGAAAAAGGTCAACCAGAGAAGTCAAGGACTTTACCTAAAGACAAAGAACATTGTGGTATTTTAAAATGTAGTAGCCTATCATATGAAAAGGTATTCTAAATCACTATTGATAAGAGAAATGCAAATAAAGACAACTTTGAGGTACCATTGCACACCTGCCAGATTGGCTAAAATGACAGGAAAAGATAATGATGAATGTGGGAGTGGATGTGGGAAAACTGGGACACTGATGCATTGTTGGTGAGCAAGTTGGAACTATGCCCAAAGGGCTATCAAACTGTGCATACCCTTTGATCCAGCAGTATTACTACTGGGTTTATATCCCAAACAGACCTTAAAGAAGGGAAAGGGACCTGTCTGTGCCAAAATGTTTGTGGCAGCCCTGTTTGTAGTGGCTAGAAACTGGAAACTGAGTGGATGCCCATCAATTGGAGAATGGTTGGATAAACTGTGGTATATGAATGTTATGGAATATTATTATTCTGTAAGAAATGACCAACAGGAAGAATACAGAGAAGCTTGGAGAGACTTACATGAACTGATGCTAAGTGAAATGAGCAGAACCAGGAGATCATTATACACAACAAGACTATACGATGATCAGTTCTGATGTACATGGCTCTTTTCAACAATGAGATGATTCAAACCAGTTCCAATGATCTTGTGGTGAAGAGAGCCATCTACACTCAGAAGTCTGTGGGAACTGTAAGTGGATCACAACATAGCATTTTTACTCTTTTTGTTGTGGTTTACTTGAATTTTATTTTCTTTCTCATTTTTCCCCCTTTTTGATCTGATTTTTCTTGTGCAGCAAGATAATTGTATGAACATGTATGCCTATATTGGATTTAACATGTTTTTACCATGTTTAACATACATTGATAACATGCCATCTAGGGGAAGGGGAGAGAAGGGAGGAAAATTGGAATACAAGGTTTTTCAAGGGTCAGTTTTGAAAAATTATCCTTGCATATGTTTTGAAAATAAAAAAACTTCAATAAAAATGAAAAATAATGTAGTTGACTGTATCAGAATAGGACAAACAGTGGGACATTAAAAGTACAAAATAGGATTTGAATTATTGTCATGAGTAGATGGGCTGCTGAGAGGAAGTAAAAATTATTGCAACATAGGTACTAATGTATTTCAAAGATGATCTTAAATCAGAATAAGTCAAATTATTGTTTTTAAGGTTAGGATGAAGCCTCTAGACCAGATGGTTTACTATTCAATACAATTCAATTTAACCAGCATTTTTAAGCATTTATTACAGTCTCTTCTCTAAGTACTAGGACATAGATTCTTAACCTTTTTTCTTAATCCATTTGGAAATTTAAATCTCTAAGAACAAAGGTATTTTTTCCTCCTGAAAATTCATTAATTGAAGAAAATACTAAATTTCAGTTAGAATTTAATGAGATTAATTAAATAAAAAAGAATAATTTTTCTTCCAAACCTAACCCACAGACCCCATGAAATCTCTTTGGGAATCTCTTGGAGTAATGTGTATCCCAAGTTAAAAACCTCTTGGAAGGGATTGGAGCAGAGGAAAAGTGGAAAAACATGTGCCCAGATAATTAGATATCAGATATATACCAAATTAATACTAAGTAATAGAAGCGGGGAACATTAGGAGTTTGACCAATCAGAAGAAGCTTTCTATAGGAGGTGGCCCTTGAGTTAGGGCAGCATGATACAATGCAAAGAGAATTGAAATTGGAGTCAAATCCCATCTCTTCTGTTTATTAACTGTAACTCTTTGGACCCTCATTTGCTCATTTATAAAATGAAGGATTTGGTCTATATGATCCCTGATGTCACTTATGGCTTTAAAACTAAGATCCTGTGAGTCATAGGGACAAAGATGAAGAAGGAGAACATTCCAAGCATTGGAGACAGATTGTGTAGAGCATAGAAATAAGACATTGACTATTGTCTATGGGGAACATCACGTGGGTCAGATTTTTTTTTTTGAATTTCATCTTCTGCTAAGAGGGTGCTAATAGAGAAGCAATGAGAAAAGAAAGAGACATACAATAAAACAGTCTACTTTAAAACTGATGCTATCAAACTTCACTGGGCCCTCCCTGCTCAAGAGTTATCTTTTTGCTCACGTCTTATTGACTATATGTACATTGCTCATTACAAAACTCATCTTTTCTCCAGCCTGTCAATTCCATCTCCTAGTCTCTTACTTTCATTTAAAAATTTTTTTTTTTTTTTTTATTTTGTGGTGGCAATCAAGGTTGAGTGATTTGTCCAGAGTTACACAATAAGTAAGTCTGAAATTATATTTGAAAGGGCTGGTGCTCTATCCACTGCTCCACCCAGCTATCCCTTACACCCTTACTTTCAGCAGATAATCTTGCCTTCTATTTTACTGAAACTATTGAGACTATCCTACATGAAATTTTTCAAATCTCTTCTCCAACTTGTCTAAGATTCTCAGCATCTACATTCATCTTCTCTACCTTCTTTTACAAGAGGAAGTAGCCTTTTTTTTCTTGCTAAAATTTAATTTCCCATCCATACTCTTATTACATTTGTTATATTTATATACATCCCGCTCATTATTTAACATTTAACACATTCTTTCCCTTTGTGACTTAGCTAAAATCAGTGAAATTTCTTTCTCTCCTTCTTTTAGATAGATAAAAGCATTTGTGAAATTGAACCATGTGCCAGAAACTATGCTAAGTTCTACTAGTTTTTATTCTTATTTTTCCCTTGAATTTGCTAAACCCTCAAGATATTCATTTATGCCCTATATAGGCAAACTCCTAGAAAGAGTAAAATACAGTCACTTGTACTACTCACATGCTCCTTAGTTCCTTGAAATCCAGATTCTGTCCCTACCACTCTACTGAAAGAACTACTTCAAGGAGTCTCTCTTACGGACTCTTTCTATTGCCAAATCCCCACAAGATTTTTTCTGTTACCTTTCTTCTTTATAGCATGTGATATAGCATGTCTTTATAGCATGTGATAACATGGACAACTGCTATCCTCTTGGAATCCTTTTTTTCTCTTATCTACGTTTTTATGATTCTTCTATCTCAATGACTACCAATGCAGGTGAGAATCTATTCTTTGATTTATAATTTCATAGAGTTGCTGGGAGACACTGAGAGGTTAAATTTTTCAAGGTCATACTAACTCTATATGAGTCAAAATTTGAATTCTGGTTTTCTACACTTCAAGGCCGATATATCTATATACCATAATGCCTCTGAATGTATCATTATTTCTCCCCCAAATCTTTATTGTCTCTATTTCTGTTAATTTCTTCTTCTTTTTCTTCTTTCTTCTTCTTCTTCTTCTTCTTCTTCTTCTTCTTCTTCTTCTTCTTCTTCTTCTTCTTCTTCTTCTTCTTCTTCTTCTTCTTCTTCTTCTTCTTCTTCTTCTTCTTCTTCTTCATCATCATCATCATTATCATCACCATCTCCCTAATCTTTCAGTTACTTCATCTTGGAATTATCCCTAATTTTCCCCTATCCCTTAGCTACGTGTCTCTTATCTACATTTTTTTTACAGATCTCTTTTAGCCACCCCCCTTTTCTCCATTCCCAATGTAAATAAAACTTTCTCAGACTTCTCTTCTGTGCTTATTTCACTCCTCATTTGAATTATATATATAAATACATACATATATTTGTATGTTTATCCTTCCTGCAATAGATAGTAGGTTTCTTGGGAAATAGGGATGTGAGTAGACTGTATTGTTTAGTTTTAAGCTACAAAAGCTTAAAACTGCACTAAGACTTTTTTTTTTTTTTTTGGAACACCCTGAATTTATCTTTGTACGTTCAGCACTCAGTGCAATGTCTTACATATAGCAGGGGCTTAATAACTGTTTGTGGAAATGAATTGTTAATGCTCTGAGGACAAGAGAAAACAGATGCTATATAGTTTTAATAAAAGGCTGTAAGATGCCGATGCCTAATTCATTATGTATATTTTTATGTATGGAAACTGCACAATTCTGGAAGATATAACCATGGATAAGGGGAGTGATTGAGTAGGAGTCATAGCTAAGCTCAACTAGTGTTTGTTAAACACCTGTGCCATACTCTATGCTCAGCAGTAGACATACAAAGACAAAAATGAAATATACCCTAGAAGCAGTGTTGCTGGAAGTGTAGTAGTGGAGGTAGCAGGAATGAAGGGATTTGTGTAAGAAGGCACAATGAGCTTTCTCTTGCATTCAAAAGGGACTAATTGCATGCTGGAATATTTAGCATAGCATGCTAAATTCTATATCCAAGAATAAGAGTGTGTCTTATTTAAGTTGACCAGATGCTGGAGAGTGTGTGGATATACTTTTGGAATTTTTTTTGAAGCATAAAGCTTAATACTTTTACTCTTTGAAGTTCCATCTTGCATTATGACTACAGCTTAGACTCACATCCATGGGCATATTTTCTTTGCTCAAGGCAAAGTATGTTGGGCAGATCACAAAACAAATGGAAAGCTAATCATAATTTTGTAAAATCTACAAGGCAATTCAATGTTCGGCACATTTCTTAAAATGCATCCAGATTCATGGCTAGGATGGGGGCCAAATGGATTCTGTCCCATTATAGAGCTCTCTATCACACACACATTTTACCATATTTCTTTGCTCACCCAAAGACAATTGTTAGCTAGCTTTGAATTTTTGTTAGAAAAGATCAAGAGCTTTAGGAGACTTAAGATTATGTGGCCCGATTCCAACTTCTCAGTACAATTCATAGCTTCCACAACAAGGACTTTTCTGTTTTATAGTTAATTGTATCTGAATTGGAACAATATTATTGTGTATAACATCTTGAGCTAAGACCAAAGGAAAGTGGGAAAGACTGACTTAAAGAAATATTAGAGGGTGGGATGGGGAACAGAGCCAAGATAGCAGAGTAGAGAAAGCTCTCATCTGAGTTCTCCCAACATTTCCCTCTGATCAACTTTAAAATAATGCCACAGATTGAATTTTTGAGTGGAAGAACCAGCAAAAGATCAGGGTGAGACATTTTTCCAAACCAAGACAATTTAGGAGTTCATAAAGAGAGACAGAGATCTATAACACAAAAAGGGTGTGAGGAAGAGGAGGAAGGGGGTGTGTATTTAGGGGTAGAGGATGCCTAGAAATTCCATGGATAAAATCAGTGGTGGGAGTGAGTGAGACTAGGTGGTAGCGACAGCAGCAGTAGTAGCAATTTCAGGTACTCCCAAGCCAGAGAGAGTTAGGGATCTGTCAAATGGGTCAGGAGACCCATGTACTAGCACTGGAGGCAAGATGATGCTGTTTGCCAACTCTACTGCCTATACTCACTTCTAGGTCATATTTCAAGGACAGAAAGGGACACTTTTAGTCAAGAGGAATTGTGAACCCTGAGGAACAATGTTGCTTTTGATCTCAAGGGAGTGGGGACTCTGAGGAGCAGTATCCATTGTAACCTCAAGGGATCAGGGACAGCTCCTAGGTAAGAACCAGAGTACAGAACAGGAGAGAAGGGATCACATCTTTCCCCAGATTATACCACTTTAGAAGCATTGAGAACTTCCAGACTTCCAGAATTAGCTTCAAAATCATTTAAAAACTTTAGCAAAGTTTCAAGATAGAAAATAAATACACATAAATCATCACCATTTCTTGTATACTGCCAATAAAACCAAGCAGCAAGAAAATAGAAAGAGAAATTTCATTGAAAAATTCAAAAATTCCATTTAAAGTTGTTTCATTAATTGTAGACAACGTGAAATATTTGGAAATCTACCTGCCAAGACAAACACAGGTATAGTACTAAATACTTCACACAAATAAAGATAGAACTAAACAATTAAAAATATTATTGCTCGTAGATGGGCCAAACCAAATATAATAAAAATAATAATTCTATTTAAGTTAATTTACTTATTGTACTATATCAAAATATTAATTATATTTTTATTATTATATTATATATTAATTATGTTATATTATTTATATATTACATATATAATATATTAATTATAAAAATATTTTATAGTTCTAGAAAAAATAATCATAAAGTTCATCTAGTAAAATATTAGGTTAAATATATCAAGGGAAATATAGTAAATAAAATGGATAATTGTGATTATATGAATTGAAAAATTCTTTGCACAAACAAAATTAATGTGGCCAAAATTAGAAAGAAAGCAGGAAACTGGGGGAAATTTTTTAGTCAGTTTCTCTTATACAATTCTAAATTCTCACACATACATATACATATACAAACATATGTGTGTATATACATACATATGTATGCATATAATACACATATACATATATGTATGTGTATATACATATACAAATGTATATGTGTGTGTATAGGTATCTATATCTAGCTATGTATGTATGCATGATATATATAGCTAGATATAGATATGGAAGAGCCAGATTTATAAAAATAAGAGTCATTCCCCAGTTGATAAATGGTCAAAGGATACAAACAGGCAATTTTCAGAAGAAATCAAGGTTATCAATAATCACATAAAATGCTCTAAATCACTTCTGATTAAGGAAACACAAATTAAAACAACTCTGAAATATCATCTCATTCTATCAGATTGGCTAGCAGGATAGAAAATAAAAACGACAAATGTTAGAGGGGATGTAGGAAAACGGGGATGCTAATGCACTGATTGAAATACCACCTGAGCCTTTATTGTCTTCAGTTTTCTGAATAAGATTTCATAATCCTGGCCATGATATTCCATCCATTTCTGAAATTCTAGTATTCTATAAGATTTGTACCTACCTCATGGAGTGAATTATAAAATAGGTTAAATCAGTTAGAGGAAACCCTGACACTTTCCACATATAATCCTTTACCCTCAAACTACCTTATTTGTCCTTCCCTCCCTTTTCCAACTTAATCCTTTCCACAATGTTTGTTTGTTTGTTTGTTTGTTTTTTTAATGCCCATAAAGTGGACATCATGGTGGGGTAGCTACTATAAAGCAATATTTTCTTTGTGTAGAACTTAACAGTCTAATGAGGTGGAATGAGAAAACAGCAACTTTAATGCAGCATAAATAATTAGAAGAGAAGAAATTATAAAGTGTACAGTGTTCTATAAAGTCTGAGGAAAGAGAAATTATTTTAGAGTAGGGATCAGGGAAGGCTTCATAAAAGAAATATCATTTTATTAATTACAATAATTATATAAAATACTATTAAATTTACACTTAAAAACTTACACTAAAAAATCCTGAAATATGAAATGGAGACATGAATTTCCAGATAATTCAATCATGCTTCTTTAATGTCTCACCATCCAACAACCAATACCTTCATATGAAGAAATATTTCTTCCTTAATTTATTGTGATTGCATATAATTTGGTAAAGAAGGAAATGAAATAATTCCTATTGTTATTGACTATTAAAATATTCAAAACAAATTATTTCATATATGATTAATTTTCATAGATGAGTTTATAACCTATGCCAATTCATCCCACTTGCTCTAATAATGGTAGTGACCCACTATCATAAAAAATGGATGGAAAAAATGGACCAAAACACAATAATGGGTGGAACTATGGCTATGTAATATCTGAATATAGCATCAGACAGAGAAGATATAAACAAATTATTGTAGCATTGAGTTTTAAAGTTAATATAATAATAAGATGAAATTATAAAATAAAAATTATTATTACATAAATTATGAAAACAAGAAAAATACATATGATGATGATAGTTAACTTATTGTGCTTGGCAGTGTGCTAAACAATTTTTCACAACAACCCTTGGAGGTAGATGCTATTATTAGTCTTATTTACATATGTGGAAATTTGAGACAAACAGCCATTAAGTAACTTGCCTAGAGCCACATAGCTAGTCTTTGAAGCTGGAATATATGAACATAATATCTAGAAAGAAATTTAGAAGTAATCCAGTCCAATATCCTCTATTATTTTATAGCAAGGAAATTGAAGCCAGGGAACTTACATCACTTGTCCAAATCACACAGCCTTACAATAAATGACGAGAGCCAAAATTTTAACTCAGGACTTCTGATTCAAAATTTAGCATTCCAATTTTAGTACTATTTTCACTGCATCATATTTGGATGAATACTGAATACACACACATCCATTTATATATATATATGACAGTGGAATATATATGATATATATTCCATTATTATCATCTATGTTATCAAAGACAAAATTGGTAAAGCAAAAATTTTCTAGCAAAAGAAAAAAAGTTCCTTAATCTTTTGCATTTATAGATCATAATAGGATAATAATGGCTTTGAATCAGAAATGGAAGGATCTCAGAGGTTATTTATTCCAACCCTTCATTTTATGGATGAGAATACTGAGGTCAGGGTAATTAGTGACTAGTATAACATTATAAGGAAGTAAACACAAAAGGAAGGATTTGAATTGAGTTCTTATTTCTGACTGTAACATCACTGCTCTTTCTATTATACCATGCAACTTCATTAGAATATATAGTATATATGTGTGTGTGTGTGTGTGTGTAAAACTGTCCTAAGCATGATCACATTATTCTATATAAAGAGCCTGAGAGGGAAATTAGGGTTGATATTATCCTCCCTCATTTTTATAGATGAAGAGACCAACATGAAAAAAAAAATCATGAGTTTCCTGGGTTGGTTAGGGTATTCTTGGAGTCTCTGCTACTGGGGAGACTGAGGCCATTGTATTATCACTGGAGTTCAGTGGTTCTGAGGTACAGTGGAATAAGTTAATTTATACACATCAATATGTTGAAGTTTCTGGAGCTAAGGGAGAGAGAGTGTGGGGAGGGAAGGAGGAGCACCAGGCTGTCTTGGGTGTGTGTGTGTGTGTGTGTGTGTGTGTGTGTGTAAGGATTGGGGTGCAAGGAAAGTTGGATGTTACTAAGTTGGAAACAGAATAATTCAAGACTTCCAAGCTGACTAGCAGTAGAGTCTGGTTCATGAGTAACTATTGTACTTACCAATATGGGTAAGATAGAAAGATCTAGCCACAGAAGGAAAAAAGAAAAGACATGGGGTTTGGAAAAAGAAAAGGAAAAAGAAAGAAAGAAAAAAAGAAAGAAAGAAAGAATAAAAAAGCAAAAAGAATAGGAAGAAGGAAAGAAGGAAGGAAGGAAAGAAGAAAGGAAGGAATGAAAGAGAAAGGAAGGAAGAAGAAAAAGGAGAGAAAGAAGGAAGGAAAAAAAGAAATTATTTACTACATTGCTACTCATTTAGTTAACGCCAGAATTAGGGATAGATACTAGTTTGGTTTTCATTTTATTTTGTTTTGTAATTTTAGAAGAATTTCCTTTACACTGAATTTATTTTTTAAAATTAAAATTTATTTTCTGTTTATTTCTAGTCAAGTGATTTGTTTTTTCCTATGCCACACCCTAAATTTGTCTGAAAGCTTTCTACAAGGTCAGTGACAAATATGACAGTATTAAAAAAAAAGAAAAAAGAAAAATCAAAGACCAAGACAGGGTGATTTACTGACAGCCTGAAACTCCCTAATAGCTCATTCAGTGAAGAACATGTTTAAAACAACCAAGTCACCCTGCTCTGATCCATCCTTCTGATTGATTCAGGCACAGCCTTCCTTGACAATCAGGTCCCAAACACTCTCTTGCATAGTGGATAGCCTTTCCTGAAGGCTATCAAGCAGATCTGCTGAGATAGCAAGAAACAAAATGGCTGTCACCAAACCATCTGGCCCAGTGGAGCTTGGGATTATTATTATTTTTTTAGATGCAAGTTTTCAGTTTGTACAGCACTTCAAATCCTTAATACACTTGACTAAGTCATTAATATTTCACTTTCATTATCATGTATTAATAACATGATTTCTCAGAATGATCATGTATATCTTCTTCCTAGAAAACAAATAATTACATTTGTGCATATTGTCAGATAACTAAAGATGTTTTGCCTAGAGCTATGTGAAATCCACCAGCCGGCCCAGCTTTGGTGATTAGCTGTGTCAAGAGCATAGCATGCTGAAACCCATGAAGAACTAGGAGCAGAAGGAGAAAGGACCTGGGAGACAGAGAAACGTGGTCTCTATCCTGGAACCTTGATCATCCATGTTTATGCCTGTCAGGGTAGTTCATCCAATTGGCAAGTAGAAGTCCTTACTGCCTGAGGGTAGAATTTAGGAAAGAAGGGGTGCAACTAAGGTTTTTTTGCCATTGGTTTGTCAATGTATCTCTTAAATAGAATTAGAAATTTGATGTATTTTTTAGATATTCTCTAATCTGGACACATCTATTAATGTAACCTCCAAAAAACACTGGATTTTAGCTGATGTCAATTTTCCAGTTCTTCATTTCCATTTTAGTCTCATTTACTTCAATTGACCCTATAATTAAACAGTTCAATGAGGCTCTCTATCTTGCAACCTTTTTTGTTTTGTTTTGTTTATGTCCATGCAATGCTAATTTTCAGCTTTGGGTAATAACCAAAATTCTCCTTCTTCCCTCCTATTCCAAGGCTGCTAAATTATGCTAGAGGAAGTTAGGAACATATGTAAAATAGATACAATATAAATTAATGTTTTATAATTTCAAGTCCTTTCATTCCTCTTTATTGACTCGGTAATACATTCCTCAAAATGTTTATTCCAAATGTTCTCTTCTTTCTCTTTCTTTAAACCTCTAATAAATACCCTCTGTCTGTCAGCAATAGGATATAAGGTCATATCCTATTTATTGAGAAGATTAGGAATATCTGTTGGTCACTCTCATCTCCCCTCAAATGTTTTTTACCCTTTCTTCATTTGAGGATCCTCTTTGAGGATGAGGTAGTTCTCCTCTTTCACAAGACTAGTTCCCTAACTTGATCCCTTGAATCCATGCTCTTCAGTAACTTGCTCCATTGGTCATTTATTTCTTTTTTTCCCCACTTTTCTCCCCATGCTCCTCTTCTTCCCCGCCTGTCTCTCATATACCATAGCTTCTTATATAATGACTTTTCCCACTGACTCTCCTTAAAACGTCTCCTCTTGATCCTGATATCTATTTAAGTAAGCAATTTTTCTTCCTTTCATTGAAAAAAATCCCTAGAAAGAATAGTTTATGTAGAATGTTGGAATTGGCTTCAGGAAGACCTAACTTTAAATCCTCCCTCAGATACTCACTAGCTTTGTGACTCTGTCACTCAAGGCTATTCTCAGATTCAGTTTTCATTTCTAGACTAGAGATAATAATAGTACTTACCTCACAGGGTTGTGAAGATCAAATGAAAATCTATCTATCTATCTATCTATGTATACACACATCCACATATACATACATATCTACATTTATCTATCTATCTATCATCTATTTCTGTATACACACATACATATCTATATCCATCCATCTATCCATCTATCCATCTATGTATACACACATACATATAAATGCATATCTACATCCATTCATCTATCCATTTATGCACCCACCCATCCATCCATCCATCATTCATCTCTATCTCTGTCTCTGTCTCTCTTTCTTTCTCAAAAGCACACTGTACATCTCAAAATTCTAGCTATCATTATGTACTTTTCAAGACCTGCAAACTGGCATTTGAAGCCATCTAAAACCACCCTCCCCAAAGTTCCCAGCAACTTCAGTTTCTAAATTTCATAATCTGTGATCAAGAAAACTCTGATCGGTTTTCTTTCTTATTGAACCTTTTGTAGCAATGACTATCCTGACCTCTAGTATACTTTTCCTCTCTGGACTCCAACAACACTGCTCTCTAGTCTAACTATCCTCTTATTAATCAATTAATAAATATTTAATAAGTACCTACTATGTCAGGCATTGTGCTAAGTTCGGGGGGAAAAAAAGAGGCAAAAGATAGTTCCTGCCCTCAAGGAGCTTCTGATCTAATGGGGGGACACAATATGCAAACAAATATATATTAAGTAAGTTATATATAGGACAAAGGAAATAATTAACAGAGAGAAGACATTGGAATTAAGGGGGGAAGTTGGGAAATGACTTCCTATAGAAGATGGGATTTTAATTGGAAATACACCTCAGATTCTTTTGATAGTTTAATCTTCTTTTTCTCCTACCTCCTACAGGGAAACTTTCTTCAATGATCACCTCTGTGCAGATAATACTTTTATATATCCATACCAAGTCTTTCTGTCTGAGCTCCAACCCTACAACTCCATTTGCCAGCTAGACATCTCCACCTGTATGGTCCCTGAACTCAACATATCCCAAACTGAACTCAACTTTTTCACTCTTGAAACCCATCCTTTAAAATAATAATAGCTAGCATTTATATAGCTCCTTAAAATTTGTGAAACATTATCCATAAAGTTAATTTATTTGATCCTTATGACAAACCAATATAGGGAGTAATAATAGTATCCTCATTTCATAGAGAGGCCGAAAGAGATTAAGTGATTTGCCCAAGATTATATAGATAGTAAACATCTCAGGTGAGATTTTTAAAGGGCTTCCTAATTCCAAGTCTAACACTTACTTACTATGCTACCTAAGAGCTAGCATGCCTAGTTTTCTTCCCAGTTTCCTTATTTCTCTGGTACCATCATCTTCCTAGTCTTCCAAATCTTGAGGTTCTCTGACTCATATAAATTTTTTTATCTCCCATAATGAATCAATTTTAAAATCTAGATGAATCTCTCCCATCTCTGCCCTCTTCTCTTCATAGACACGAAAAAGTTCAGTTACTTATAACCTCTTAAAAATGTTTCCTATATATTGTGATCTATTTAACATGTATAGGACTGCTTGCCATCCGGGGGAGGGGTTGGAGGGAGAGAGGGGAAAAGTAGGAACAGAAGTGAGTGCAAGAGATAATGTTGTAAAAAATTACCCTGGTATGGGTTCTGTCAATAAAAAGTTATAATTATTTTTAAAAAATGCTTCCTAAATGTCTTTCTGCTTTTAAGCCTTTCCATTCTCCTATTCATCTTTCACACAACTTCCAAAATGATTTTCTAAGACATAAGTTTGACCAAATCACTTACTTTCAATGTTCCCCTAGTTTATAACCTGGTATTTAAAGTTCTTTATTGTCTAATCAATACTTTTCCAATTTTATTCCTCAAAACTATTTTTAATGTACCCTACATTCTAGCCAAACTGTATTATTAGACCTTCCTTGAACTTGACAAGCCATATTCTGCCTGGGCATTTATTCAGGCTCTCTCATCATGACTGGGATGGACTATTTTCTCTTTCCCACCTTTCAGAAGCCTTCTTTTTTCAGTTCAAATATCTCCTTCTCCATGAAATTCTCCATGATTCCCCTATTTAAAAGTATTTTCTATATCTTTAAATTTTCCTAGTGTACTTTTCATTATTTATTTCCAAGTATTTTTTTCTTTTTTCTTTTGCCTATACTCTATCTTGCATTCTATATGTCATGTCTTTGTCACCAACATAGAAGACTGGTGAAACTGACCTGTGACTCTGTTCTACAAAAGCACAGCCATCTTCTATTTTCTCAATGATCTTTCTTCTTAATATAGTCTTGATAAAGAAGCAAGAAAAGTTGCCAGATGCAGGGATAGAGAGCTGGTTTTGGAATCTGAAGTCCTGGATTCGAGTGCTTTTTCTAACACATAACAGTTGTGTTCTACTTAGCCTCTGAGTGTCCCCAATTAAATCTTTTAAGTTAGAATCCAGTTGTCAGTCATCCTGGATTTGAAGTCAGAGGATCTTGATTGAAATCCTGGCTCTGACATTTATAAGTTATGAAACTTTGGCCATCCCTTAGTCTTTTCAGACCCTGACTTCCTCCCTTGTAAAATGAGAGGGTTGGACTCTAATATCCTTCCAGCTCTGAATTGATGATTTTAGAAGAATGTAGAATGGTAGTGACTTTGAAATCAAAGAGCATCTTCAAATCTTGCCTCTATCTGTTCTTGGACATGGTCACTTAATCTTCAATAATCTTTGTTTCCTAATATGTAAAATAAGGGATTGGATTAGTTGGTCTTTGAAGTTCCTTTCATAGTCAGTTGTTTCTCATTCGAATTTTACTCCAAATGGAGTTTTCTTGGCAAAGATCCAGGAGCAGTTACTATTTCCTTCCCTTTTAAAAATGAGGAAACTGAAGCACATAGGTTTAAGTGACTTGCTCAGGGTCACACAGCCGGTAGGTGTCTAAGGCTAGATTTGAACTCAGAAAAATAAGACTTCCTGACTCCAGGCCCAGCGTTCTACTTTGCCACCTAACTACCTTTGAAGTTTCTTCTATATCTTTAAATCTGTGACTCTGATTTGCTTCTGTAAAGGGAGTTTTCTTGAGAAGACCATGATATCAGGGAGGTGATGTTATGACATGCAAGTGAATTGAATTTAAGGAAGGGAGAGCTGTTGCTCCCTCCAGAGCCATCTGCTCCAATGGCCAAATATGGATCAGGACCACTAGAGATGGCCCTGTATGCAGTGGGAGATCTTCATCTAAGGTCTTTAACAGGCCTCAGTTTGACTGAAGCAATGCCCAATGGGAGGGACCTTCCATCTGAATAATGAAATGATATAATGAAATAATAGATCCAGCCTCCTTTCCATTAAAGGTATTTTAGGAAAAATAACTACAAAGACTGATAGAGTTTTGCCTAGGATCATGTAGCCAGCAGTGGAATTAGGATTCCTGCCTAGGACAGAATATGGAGTCTATCTCCTACATTGTGTGTTTAGAGAAAACTAGGGCTATAAAAGTCTGCATGGGTTTTCAGCTTCGTCTCCTCCTCATCTACATACAAAAAGGGTATTTTCTACTTATACCAAAGATGGCTGTCCAGTTCTAAAAGATGCTTTTGCTTGAAAACTAAGATAGCAGCTTTTTCTTCCCCAGAGTCTGTAGAACTCTGGCGGGGAGAAGGCTTCCTGCAAGAAAGTTGGCTGCAAGTAGAGAAGCACACTATTTTTAATAAGCAGATGGTCTCTATATATCAGGGAGTGCTAACATTAAAAACATATGCTCAGTACCAGAGGAAAAAAAAACAGTGAGGGAGCCTCACTAGGCACATGGTCTCTGTAAACAAGTAATCTCTGAGGAAGTTTCCACTGCGAGGGAAACAGGATGGATGATATGAAGAAACTGAGGAATTCTGACTTCATCTCTAAGCCTGTTTACCTGATATGAATTATAATTGCTTTCATTACTAAGAAGTGACATCTGCAGAGATGATAGCTAGATGAGCTTTTGTTTGTTTGTTTTGTTTTGTTTTGTTTTGTTTTGTTTTGAAACCTGTTTGACGAAATAAAAGCACTAGGAAGTGGGCACAGGGATCTCACACTCAGTCTTCATGTTTTGTTTCAGAGAAGCCGTTAAATGTCTTCTGCAAGTGATGGTGTTCTGCTGTGAATGTGTCAGACAAATACAGAAGAAGAAGGAAATGGGCTTGAAGATGGTCTATGTTTACTTGCCAGTACAGTTACTGTATTATTTAGGTTGGAGTAGTAGTAGCATGGCTAGAATGTTGGCCTTGGAGTCTCTAAAAATGGGGTTCAAATCTAGATTCTGTCATTTACTAATTCTGTGATTGAGCAGGTAACTGAATCTCTCTAAGCCTCAATTTCCTCATTTGTTAAAAGAGAATAATAAATACCCATAGATCCTACCTAATAAGCTTGGTCTGAGATTTGAGGGAGGAGTATTATGTAAATTCTATGTAAAAATCAGTTGCTTCTTTTCACTAGTTTATCTATGGGATTCAAGACTGAATTGTGTGAGCAACCAAATATTCTATATAAAAATACTAAATTTATTGTTTTAGGGAGAGAGTTAATAAGTTCAGTACTGTTTATTCAAGGAAGGAACATGGTAAAACAGAATGTGCACTGGAGATAAACAGCCTGAGTTCATATTCATCTTTTGCTACCTAATATGACCTTGGACTTCAGTTTTGTCATCTGTAAAATTAGGAAGGGGGGGGGCTAAATGAACTTTGTAAGATTCCTGTAAGCCCTAGATCTATAACTCTAGAACTTTCAATGAACATAATAGACATGGTATATAGATATCTGGAGATATAATCTGACTCATGGTGGAGTGAATTCCTTCTTCCTTTTAGACAGAAAAATAAAGCAACTTATGGGGATGAGAAGATGCACTGAGATGATAAGCAGCATGGGAGGAAAATAAAATTACTATGCTTGGATCAGATGTTAGGAGACTTGGGTTCTATTCTCTACTTTGCCACAAATTGTAATAATAGTTAAAATTTATGTTTGACCCTATGAGAGAGGTGTGCTATCTTTGGCAAGTCATCAGCTTTCATATCTATAACCAGAAAAGGCTGCCTAGATAATCTCTAAGGGGACTTCCACCTCTGAAATCCTATGAGTTTCTCAAAGGACAAAGGGTACGATTTCTGAGAATAGATAGAATCCCATGACTTTAGACTTCCTGTCTCTTGTTCTCTTTTCTCTTTTCTTTTTTGTCTGCCTGTCTAACTTTATCTTAATAGGCTCAGGTACTCAAGAGAAATGGGTTGGCATGTGGGGTGGGAGAGTGAGAGCAACTAAGGAGGACAGAAGGAGGAGAGGGAAGGAAGGGGAGTTGGATTACCTGCAGATGCTGTAGTCAGTAAAGTCTGTTATTTCAGGCCTGATTTATCTTTACTGTGGACATAAAATATGATCGGGGGGTATGATGTCAGTGCATCCACTCTCAATAATTGATATGATGAATAATCTCAACCTTCCAACACCTTCTGTATCTCCCCACATCTTGAGAAACTTCATTCATCAGCCACGTTTGAAATGTTTAAGTAATCTCAGTGATGTATGGAACCCTGACACTCCCTTGTTAGAAATCTGTGCTACTAACATTCTATCAAATTAAAAAGCCACTGAGCTCTTGTGCATAAAATTATCATAAATTATCTCTGAAGGTTCATTGCTGTTTGGAATGTTTAATTGCTCACTTGGCTGAACTTTAGCAGCTCAGGGTTATTAATCAACTTGTCAGAGGGTTTTTCATTACCTGGCCTTCAGATGGGACTCAGCAAGGTGGCAAACCCATATTCAAGTTAGCCTGGTGGGCAGTGAGTGGATCACAAGTCTATATGCGGTTTGACACTGTTTATCCTCAAATTATGTTATGTTGTTTCACATCAGATTCTTGGGGCTCTGGATCTTACTACATAGCTTAGTAAAGCATCTATTGCACAACCATTTTATCAATGGAGAACCAGACTCCTCAAAGAAACCAAAGAATGCTGATGGTAGAATGATGAATAGGATGATGACTTTTATGAATCATTTTGTATGTTATTTATAGGATATTGATAAGACTGATGGATACCATCCATCTTAATAGATGGCATATTTAGAGAAATATCCTCGGTGGCTGCTACAGCATATTAGAGTAAGCTCCTGGTTAACTTTGGGATGGGATGTCTGAGGCTATTGAAGTTTCAAACTAATGTTAAGAAAAGATGTTTTATATGAATACTTTTTTGAGGTTGAAAATCTTTCTAAAATATATAATAGCCAAGTTCTAATTTTTATGAATAATGAATCCCCTGAAGTTGTATTATTTGAATTTGCAATGTATACTTCCATTAAGTTAGAAAAATTAGCATATTTTCCATAATTATGACCAAATAGTGTGAATTTAAATATATGTGATCACTTCAGGGGCTCATTACTTGTAGTAATCTAGACCTATTTGTATACTTAAAAAAAAACAAACCTCAATGGGTTCAATAAAATAAACATAATACAGCTTGTAAGCTCCTTGGGGTAGATATTTGCCTTAATTCTTCTTTTTAAAAATTGAAATATAAAAAAAAATTAAAATGGTTAAAAGATGAACCAAGGTGAGAGATAGCATAATCCACTAGAATAGATTTTAGGAGACATATTCTAGCTTCCACTTTGTCACAAACTATAAAATAAACTAGTACAATTTTTCTGCACGTTTTTTGTTCAGTTCTGTAAGATCCTTTATGAGCCTATTGACTATATCATGGTGATACTGACCATGGGGTTTTCTTGACAAAGATAATGAAGTGTTTTGCCATTTTCTTCTCCAGTGGATTAAGGCGAATGAAGTTTAGAGACTTTGTCCAGAGTGACACAACTAGTGGGATTCTTAGGCCATATTTGAACTCAGATCCTCCTGACTCTAAGGACAGTACTCTCTCTACCAAGCCAACTAACTTTTCTGCATATAGTAGATAGTAAATATTTGTTAATCCTAACTCACATTTTTATAGCACTCTAAGGTTTACAAAGTACTTTTTTATTTTACAACCACATTATAAAGCAACCCTCAATGTCAAGATTACAATTTCTACAGATGAGGAACCTGGAACTCAAAGGGGTTGAAAAATTTACCGGCTATTACAAGATTTAATGTGAATTACAGCTGGAACTTGAACATAGGTCTAATGACTCCAACTCTAATGAATTCTCTCCTCCTCCTCCTCTTCCTTCTCCTTCTCCTCCTCCTCTTTTTCCTCCTTCTCTCCCTCCCTCCCTTTCTTCTTCTTCCTTCTTTCCTTCCCTTCTTGTTTTTTCCCCCTCTCTCTGATGCCTATACACATTTCAAGCTTTTCTGTTTTCAGTTTTATTTAATTTAGATAGATCAACATTCATTAAGCTTTTGCTCATTTTCTTCCCTGTGTCCAGAATTTTCTTCTTTTCCACTTAGTTGTTATTGATCCTTTAAACCTAATTCAAATGTCCTATCTTTCATAAAGCCTTCTCCAATTTTCCTTTTATAAATTATGAATTTATCAATCATCTAAAACACACATATTTCCCAATATACAAAGAAAATCAACAATGAAAAGATTGCATGTGAAACTACAAACTTTTATTATATAGTCTGTCTAGAATAAAAATATATAAAAATTTGATCAGATAATTAGTTTGATGTTTAATATATTTTGAAAGAAATTGTGGGTATTTTTTGGTTTTCAAACTGTTTATTGAGTTTTTTCTTTTTAAAAAATTATTTGCATCACTAGCACTATTTATTAATTTGCCTCCCTTTGCCAAAAGAAGGCTTCTCTTATAACATATAAATCAAGCAACATAAATCAACTTGTTGAACTTGCCTGAAAATACATGTATCTTGCATTGCCTTTCTTCCAATAGGCACTTTCCCTAATCTCTACAGGAAATAATGATCTTTCCTTTCCTGGTCTCACAAAAAAATTATACTCATACACTAGTTTGTATAGTAATGATGTGTGAATATTCCATACCTCCTTCCCCATCTCCCAATCTTTAGACTGTAAGCTAAAGGAGGGCAAAGTCCATTTCGTTTAAGAAATTTATTTATGCATTTTGTTTTTGTGCTACTTTGATTTTCAGAAATCTCTTTCTGCTCTCCTTCCTTTGCCAGAGAGACATCTCTTGTAAAAAAAAAAGAATAAAAAAAAGAAAGAAGAGAAAAACAATGGCACATCAGCAAATAACCATTACATCAACTAGGTCTGACAGATGATATGCATTGTTTGATAGCAAGAATGAGTCCTGTCTTATCAAAAAAGATGATTTATAGAAAGTACATTGCAAATACTGAAGTGCTGTATAAATAACAGATTTGTTGATATTATATATTCCCTAGCACCTTGAATTGTATCTATATACTACAGGAGCTTAATGAATGTTGATCTATCTAAATTAAATAAAATTGAAAGTGGGCAAGGTAAGAATCATATTCTATATGATTTACTAAATTGAGAGGTCTAATTAGCTAAGGTTTTTTTTAATTTTATTTTTCCTGGGTTTCTTAAATGTCACCATGTTCCTGGAATCACAACTATAGAGGCGCTGGCCTTCTCTCTAATTCACAGTTTTCAATGGTCTCTGAAGTTTTGCCTTTGTCAAATGAAGTTCTAGCTCACTCTGATGACAAGGTCACTTCCCAAAGGTACGAATTTCTTTTATTTAAAATAACTAGAGTCATCTCCTACACCATGAAGGAGTCCCAGTGTATTCATTGTTCATCTCCTAAAAACAAACAATTTTCTTATTTGGAGAACACTATAAACCTGGTTGTTACTTTCACCAGCTCAGGTCTATAGAGGCTCAAGTTACTTTTTTATAAATTGCAAAAGCTTGAAACTTTACAATGCACATGATTATTTTATAATCTTCAGTGATTGTCTCCACTTAAATAAAGGAGCAATAAGCAATATTTTGATCATCAGTGATGTTTATTTTTATAAGGCAGATGCCATGTTCAGTAACAACAATAATAAAATACTCCAATTAGATACAACAATACACTAATAATATAATAATAATGAAATAACAATGAATTCTGTGATAAATATAATAACAATAGATACTGTGATCAATAATGGTAAAACTACTCAATAAATACTTAATTAGAACCGAATGTTTAAAGCAAGGAACTATGGTAATGAGACAAAGATGAAAAAGTAACATAGTTTCTGTCCTCAAGAAGCTCAAAATGAGAAAGTTGGAATATGACATATAAATTGGTGTGATAAAAGATAAAAAATGATTGGGACAAAGGACATATTTGAGCACAATGTTCTAAGAAAATTTGAAGAGGGAGAGATTGTTTTTATTTGTGCAAGGTCTCCTAGGAGACATGGCACCTTGACTGTGCTCGCAAAGAAAAGAAGTGTTTGAGGGTAGAAATGAAAGAAAAATATTTGCCTGTTCAAATAGTAATAATTCACTTTATGTAGAGTTTTAAGATTTTATGCATCACCTCATATGAATCTCATATAGGTGCCATAATTACTCCCATGGTGAGGAAACCAAAGTTCAGTGAAACTGACTTTAATTAGGGTTTTATTATCAATAAGTATCTGAGATAGGGTTAGAAACCAGTTTTCTTGATCCCAAGGCCAGCCTTCAAATTTTTATATCACATTGCCTCAGAAAGCAGAAGATCGAGTCTCATGGACTTGCATTTGCCATGGAGAGAATTGAGGGCCCTGGAAATTGTCCACCTGAAAACCTTTAGAGGAAACAGGAAAGAATCTGAATGGAAATAGGTGTAGAAATTTTTTACTTGCCCATTGACCAACTGAATATAGCAAATTAAGATTTTTGTTTGTTTGCTTTTTGGTTCTACTTTGACACTCTGTTACTTGTCTGACAAGGAAGTAGGCATTCTCAGCTCTGGATTTCATCTCTGAATGGCTTCCTCTGTATACTGAAGACTGAACTGGTTTTTAAAAATTATATTTTGACAACTCTATTTCAATATAATTGTCAATCTAGTGAAGCCTATGGACCCTTTCTCAGAATAATGTTTTTAAATCCAAATATATAAAATGCATTGGATTATAACAGAAACAAATTTTATTGAAATACAGTTATCAAAAAACTTAAAACAATAAAACAAGATCACAAGCCCCAAGTGTAGAAAGCTGCCTTAAAGGAAACCAACACAACAATTAACATTTATATAGCTTCAAGGTTTACAAAACACTTTACATAGATCATCTCATTTCATTGTTTTAACAACCTTGTGAGATAGAAGTAATTATGGTCCCAGTTTCTTAAGTTTATTTCTTCGAGGAAATAAACAGATGTTGATTTGTTAATTAGTATGTGCCTAACACTATTCTAGATTCTACACATAAAGATTTCCCCAGTAGTTCTTGCTCTCAAGGAGTTTTTATACTGAGATGTAATTTTTATGTAGAAAAAAAATATGTAGAAAAGAGGAAGGTAACAAAAGTTTGAGTGTCTATAATGGGCTAGGAACTATGCTAGGTACTTTACACATATGATCTCATTTAATAATATTTATGTTCATATTTTATTGTGTTTATTTACATACCAAGTAAGTCCTAAATATTTGGAGTTGGGGGAAAAACACTAATGAATGGGGCATCTTGGTTGTCTAGGAAGTGGCACTTAGGCTTTGCCTTGAAGAAGTTAGGGATTCCAGGGGGCAAAGGAAAGGAGGAGAAAACATTCTAGACATGGGATACAGTTTGGTCAAAGTTGGGAGATGAGAGCTATAACGTCAAGTCTAGGGAAAAGAAAGCAGGCTAGTTTTACTAAAATATATATTATGTGAAAGGAAATACTGTGAAATCAATTTAAAACAGGGGTTCTGTTGTTTCTTTTGTAATCTTAAGTATTTTATTTTATGCTTCAAAAACATTTTCCTGAGAAAGGGTCCCTAAACTTCAACAAACTGCCAAAGAGGTTGATGACACAAAAAAGTTAAAAACATCTGGTCTGGAAAGAAACATTAGAGATGAATGCAAAGGGTCTTAAATACCAAACAGAAGAGTTTGTATTTTATTTTTGCAGCTATCTGGCACAAAGAATAGAGTGCTATATCTAGAGTAAGGAAGATCTGAGTTCAAATATTGTCTCAGACACTTCCTGAGTGAAGTGACCTTGGTATTTCATTTTTCTTAGTCTCAGTTTTCTCATCTGTAAAATAAGAAATAATAGTATCTACTTCACAATGTTGTGAATATTAGATGAATTAACCTATGTAAAGCACTTTGCAAGTCTTAAAACACTATGTAAATGTTTTTAATAGGATTCCACTTGAGCACAGAAGTGACATGATCAGTCCTATGATTTAGGAATATCAATTTGGAACTAGTAGAGAAAGTGGATTGGAGAAGGGAAAAGATGGGAAGAAGGGAGACAAATGAAGCCTATTATAATGCATCAGAAATAAGAAAAAGATATTGTTTTAAACTTTTCTTCTTGATTTAAGATAAAATAGAAGAAACCAAAGTTGCAACAGGAAGTTATTTTGTTTGTTATGGTGTGGAACCTATTGGTAATGAGTATTGTTGACCACCACAATGTGCTATCCTTGTCCAGATAACTTTAAAACTGCATTCAGGAAACAATTTTTAAGTTCCCACTATGTGGAAAGTACCATCTTAGATATAGGAAAAACAGAATTTTTAAAAAAAGTTTGTAATCTATTAGGTAGGGTAATGCATATTCATAGATACAAGTCAGAATTAGCAAGTACATTGTAGAAGTCTAATAGAAATATATTACAAATTCTGTTTAGTTGGGGAGATCAGTGAAGTCTTCATGGAGGAGGTGGAATCACAGGCCTTCAAAGGTAAGGAAAGCAGAGAAATCTGAGCCTACACGAGTTTGCAGCTATGGGAGATAAAAGGATGAAATCAGGAAATGAATAATAGTCTGGTCCATTGGAATAAAGGGTGCAAAGATGCTACATAAAATAAAATTGGCAAAATAGTTTGAAGTCAAGTTCTGGAAGACTCTGAATTATAGGAAGAGAGTTCCTAGAGGATAAAATTTCCTACAAAAAAGGGGTTGATAGAGATAGGGGTTGAATTAGATGATCTCTGGAGGTCTCTTCCAACACAATATCTTCATGGTTCTATGATTCTATATATTAGTATGATTAACTGCAGCACCTTAGTAGTATATATCCCAGTCATTAATTTGGAAAGCTTTGTAGCTAGATTAAGGCATCACTTGAAAAAAAAATCAGTCATTATCTCTTGATGTACCAGTTACAGCCAGTGAACTTTTTTCTTTTAAACAACTTTTTTAGGGATGCATATTGGAGAATAGGATTGAGCCGACAGTGTAAATTCTCCTTAGTGCATGGATTATTGATTTAATAGATCATGACAATCCATTTTTTTTCAGGCCAGCTACCACATGTGTTCTGAGTCAGCAGACAGAAGAGTCCTATGAAATATGTGCTGTGAAGTCATTTACTGCACACTACCATGAAATGAAATTTAAAGCTCTATAGTGTGGTTATATTTGGTTTTCAGATAACTAATAGGATCATAACCTATAGAACCAGTGAGCTTGCTTTTAAAATAATTAAGCAACAAAACAAAAGAGCTACTTTGGTTTAAGTTTTATATCCTAGCGATTGAAAGTCAAATTGTAACCTGAGGGAAAAGCATACATTTAATTTCCCGGAATGAAGAATTTATCATGCAAATAATCTAAATGGTATCCAAATGGATTTTCAGTTCTGAATTTTCTGTGTATTGATAAGATCAAACATTACCTTGCAGTCAGAAGATAGGAGAGCTAGTCTACTCATTAGTGACACCTAGGGCAAGTCTTTTAATTTCTCTCAGGCTCATTTGGGAATTTTGATTTAAAGAAGAAACACTTTGGGGAGACAGGATATCTTAGAGAAAAGAGATCAGAGTTTCTCTATGTGATTTCAGAGAATAAAATGAAGACCAACCAACCAGTAAAAGTTATAAAGAAGCAGATAATGGTTTAACATAAGGATTAATTTTCTAGCAGTTATATGTTATTTCAAAATGGAAAGTAATGACTCATGAGATAATGAGTTCTTCATCAATGGAAGCATTTTACTGTCAAACTGACCACAGGGCCTTGGGTTTTTAAAAGAGTAGAGGAAGGAAATACTTATATAGGATTCAATCAACAAGCATTTATTAAATGCCTACTATGTGCCAAGCTAGCGCAGTGGAGAGAATAATTGAGCTGGGAATGGGGAAGACATCTTTCTGAGTTCAAATCTGACCTCAGACACTTAGTAGCTGTGTGACCCTTGGCAAATCACTTAACTTTGCCATGGTTTCCTCATCTGTAGAATAAGCTGGAGAAGGAAATGGCAAACCACTCTAGTATCTCTGCCAAGAGAATGGGGTCATGAAGAGTCAGATATGAATAAAACAATTCGACAACAAATGTACCAAGAACTATTCTAGGTATCAGGAACACAAATACAAAGAAAGAAACAATTCCAACTTGCAAAAAGATTATATTCTAGTAGGGAAAAGAAATACATATATAACTATATACAAAATAGATATAAAGAGGATGGACAGTAACAGATACATGGCAATTGTATACAATTTAAGAAAGAGGGCACTTGAATTTGGGAGAGCAGGGAAGGTTTCTTGTGAAAGGTAGTACTGGAGTTGCATCTTGAAGAAAGGGAGATTCTATAAGTCAGAAGTGAGGAGGAAATGCAGTGGAGGCATGGGGGAAAAGTAAGAGCAAAGATGTGGAGAGTGGAGATGGAGTGCTTTATATGAGGAACAAGTTGGACATTTTAGCTACATCACAGAATAGGAGGAGGGAGTGATGCACAATGTGGCTTAAGGGAAAATTTGGGGCCAGGCTGTGAAGGGCTTTAAACTCCAAACAAAGAAATTTATATTTTATTTGAGAGACAGCACAGAACCATTCTAGTTGAAGAAACAGCGAAATTACATAATTGTAACTTCTCTTAAGAATATTATTTTGATATTTAACATCTACTGGTCATCCTGCTATCTGGGGGAGGGGGTGGGGGGAAGGAGGAGAAAAATTGGAACAAGAGGTTTGGCAATTGTCAATGCTGTAAAGTTACCCATACATATAACCTGTAAATAAAAGGCTATTAAAATAAAAAAAAAAAGAATATTATTTTGGCCGAAGCATTGGATGGCCTGGTATGAGAAGAGACTTCAGACTGTGACACCAATTAAGAAGCTGTTGTAATAATTTGGGAAAAGAGTGATAAGAGTCTGAACTAAAATAGTGGCTCTGTGTGTAGATAGAAGAGGGGAACTACAAAACAATTTTGAAAAGGTGGAAAGGCAAGATTAGGCAACTAATGGGTTGAAAGAAACTGGAAAGTTAAGGACTTGTATGCTGAAAGAGAAGGGGGAAAGGGAAAGTGTAAGAAGTTTGAGTACTTCTGAGCAAGGTGAAACAAGGAATCAATTGTGGAAAAATGAAAGGATTATCTTATTGTTGAGAAGGTCCATTTAAATGGAAAACCATGAATTTTCTCAGAAACTTCCTCCAGTGTATCCAGGAGCAGAGGATGCATATGGTGAAAGCAATTCAGGACAGGTTTGATGAGAGATGAGCATTGATAGGAAAGAAGGAAGGAAACAAGCATTTGTTTTGCACTTACTATGAGCCAGGTACTGTGTTAAGTACTTTACAAATATTACCTCATTTGAGTTTTGGGAGGTAAGTGCTGTTTTAGTTAAGGAAACTGAGTTGTTAGAGATTAAAATTGAAATTAAGATTAAAATACTTGCCAAGGATCACTGCAGTTGTTAAGTTCTCAAGTCTGTATTTAAACTCAAGTCTTTCTGACTCCAGATCCAGAACTTTATCCACTGGACCACCTAGCTACCTAGGAGAGCTAATGAGCTTTGGGATGATATACAGCATCCTTCATAATTTAAATAAAACTAGAAATTTTTATTAAATGGACTTCAAAGGGGCAGTGGTATTGAGTGAGAGAAGGAAGAAGAATATCTAGAAGTAGCAGCAAGAAACAAGGAGTATTCCCGTAAATAGATAAGTCTTGCTGGATAATAGAGTACATTTAGGAAATAATGTATAAACAGCCTACCAAGATAGACTGAGGTCAGATTGTGAAGGGTTTTAGATGCCAAAGTGGAGTTTTTATTCTGGGATGAAATGAAATAATGTATACAAAAACCTTTTGAAAAATTGTAAATGACTGTATAGATTTAAGGTATTATTAATTATTGCATTATTGCCAAATTTATACTTCACTTTTTGTGGCATAATACCTGGTCTTCTTTTTAAGAAATAGAAATAATCTATAGATAACATTGCTACACTGTATTGAAATGTTGCTTGCTCTAGAGTAAACCCTTTAGTACATTGGATAAAACACTGGATTGAGAGTCAGTCCTGGGTTCAAATTCTGCCTTGGACATTTATCAGCTCTGTTATCTATGAAAAGTCATTTGATCTTTTTATAGGTCACAATTTTTTCTTCTTTAAAATAAAAAGGTTGAATCCAATTACTTCAAGGGTCTCTTTCAGCTCAATGATCCCATCAACATTTTTGTCAAGTTAAAAAAAAACCAGGGATGAATAAAATGTACATGAGGATTGCTGCATTTATATTGACTTAGAAAAACATAAAATACTGTTTTACTGTATTTTATTTACCTAGTTAAATATTACCCAATTATATTTTAATCTGGTTTCTGCCAACAGACATTTCATAGATTGAGAAGGAAATGCAGTCAGAGCTAACAAAGGTAATATTCACAATGGTGGGGGGTCATAGATCCATTACAGTATTAGAAAGGTTCAAGACAAGTCAATAAGTGTTTACTAAGCACCGGTTATAATGTGGAAGTACCTGTGCTAAGCTACAAAAAAGGGTAAAAAAAAACCCAAATCTACTTACAAACACCAGAATTTAGAATTGAATGGGCAATGCAAAAGATTATGTACAAATAAGATAGATTCAATATACATTGAAGGTAATTTTAGAGGGAAGGCATTAGCTTGAAGGGAACTCAAGAGATGAATTCTTGCAGAAGATGAGATTTTAGGTGAGATTTGATGGAATGCTAAGAAATTCCAAGATTAAAGAAAGATGTAGATAACTTCTCTTACACTGTGTATTGGCTACAGTTTTACTCCCTTTACTGTTTTTAAAACAGTTGTATCATTTCTCATGGTTGGATGTTATTAATCATGGAAAATAGTTTTCTTTTTCTGATTTGTCCTCTTATAATTCTAGGATATCTATCCATTTTCTTCCTATAGCTTTAGGATAGCTTTCCATAAGATGATCATATCAGTTTAAGAAATTTTATTTCTCTCTTTTACAAGGAAGAGAAAGTCAATAGTCTGACTTTCTGTAACTGTTTCATAATTTAAATCAGAGATTGTCAGTCCTTCTTCTATTAGGTTAAAAATAAAAGAAAGAAAAAAAGGATGCATGGATGGTCTGGCATCTCAGAATCTGCAGCTATAACTAAATCATCACAATGGCTGAATGGATCTAGGGAAACTAGGCTGAGCCAAAAGTAATCCATGCTTTACACATGAACATGGTTCATCCCCATGTTTCTATCTAGATTGCATAAGTCATTTGAATTTGGTTTAACTTCTTACCTGCTGTGGGAGTGAAGGATGCTGATCATGATAGCGATTGTGTTTTTTTAGTCACAGAAATGCCCCCTTTAAGACTTTTGAGATACTATACATATATTGAAGTAGCAACAAGGTCTAGAAAGTTATCTCTAGGCATCTAAGCACATCCTAGCATAGTAGTTTGCATTTTATTGTGCCCAGTTCATTCAGGTCCCTAGATACAGCAGGATAACAAAAATAAACTGTCTCTAGAGATGGGTAGGAGGAAATTGTTGTGTATATGCATGACATTCAGAAGGCCAAGCACTCTTCACAATCCTTGCTTTAAAGTGAGACCTGTAAAAGTCAAAAAGGTAATAAAATAAAAATCCAGAAGCAAATTCTTGGCCACCTCTGCCATTCATATATCCCAGTGTTTCTAGCAGAGACTTTAGTAGCATCTATTAAACTGACAAGGAACAGGTTTTATTTACCAGCCAAGAAAAAAAGGAATGTTTCCAAGGATATTAACAATGGAACATGAATTGCAGAATTAAGTACCTTCAAATGAGCAGTTGGGGGGCAATGCAGAACACCTGGTAGGCAGGTAAATCAGGAGAAAGATGCATCATGAATCCCCAAATCCTGTTGTAGTAAGCAAAACCTAAACTGAGGCTAGCAGTTTGAACTTGGACTTTGAGAAAGCTTCCATTCAGGCTCCACTCATGTGACACCTCCTATGAGATGGTTTTCCTGATCCCCACAATGATTGGGGTTTGTGTCAGGGGACTGGGAGCAAATTCTCAAATCTTATTGTATTTACTTGTTGGAATTATGTAGTGGGGAAAAAGCCCTTGAGAGTCAGAGTGGAAAGGATTTTGGAATCAGAAGAGCTGGGTTTGAATTTCAGCTGTTAGTGTGATCTTGGACAAGTCACTTATATTTGCTAAGCCTCAGTTTCCTGATTTGTTAAATGAATGTGTCAAGCTTGTTTACTTTGAAGATGCTTTTCTGCTTCAAATCTGTGTTGCATTTCCCTAGTTGCTTCTTGAGGTTAGGGACTGTTTTTAGTTTTCTCTCTGTATGACTCCATAGCACTGTGTCTATTAGGTTGTGTAGTAGTAGATAGAGAGGATTGGGCTTGGAGTCAAAAAGACCTGAGTTCAAATTCTGCTTTAGCTTACTAGCTGTATAACACAAAGCAAGTTGCTTAACCTCTCATCTTCAATTTCCTCATCTGTAACATGGGGATGATAGCCCCTAGATCACAATTTTTTACTGAGGATATGATGTAATAATAGATATAAAGCACTTTTTAAACTTTAAAAGAGATATCCATGTTAATTCTTAGTATTGCATGTGATGACTGCATATTTTAAAATCAGCCTGAGTCAGGAATTCAGGTTAAGGGAAAATCTTCAATCTTTTTTTCTCAGTAGAGGTGAAGAAGGATCGGAGGTAAAGGGGATTGGAGGTAAAGGGAGATTAGCAATGTCAGCAGCTGTGTCAAAAAGCCAGCTAGACCAGAAGCCAGCCAGCAGTCTCTCAGCCCCTCTTCCAGCCCCTCTACCTCCACCCACCAAAATCGTCATTTTCTATACAACACATCAGGACTTGCACAAAGAGTGGGCGGGGTCATTCTTTCTCCAAGCATATATATTAATAGAGTATGGTCCAATTACTATTTAGCCTCATGTGCTTGGGACCTCAGTGCATCAACTCAAGCCTCAGCCCATTACAATTGCATAGAGTAGATCCTCTTATAACTGAATTGAATATAAGGCGAGGTCGTGAAAATTATCTGAATTTAAATCCATCCTCACTTATTAGTTGTGTGATTTGGAGAAAGTCACTTAACCCTGTTTTTTTTTTTTTTTTCAGTTTCTTTATCTGTAATGAACTGGAAAAGAAAATGACAAACCAATCCAATATCTTTTTTCAAAGAAAATCCAAAAAAGGGTCATGAAGAACTGGACATGACTGAAAATGACTGAACAATGACATGAAGATGAAAATGGTTGAATTTTCTGGCTCTGTAAAGTATTTATGTCTAAGTGAAGTCCTGTTCTCCTTTGATTCGAATATATCAAAGAAATGAAACATTTTATCTTTCAGAGAGAATAATTCATTATTAATTTTTATAGAATAAATAAGATTCATTATTCTATTTCAGAGAATTATTGTTGAGTCTCATTTATCAATTCATTGAATAGGCACAATAATACAAAACTTGTCATATTTATATTTTAATTTCCAGCCACTGTAATCTCTTTCTCTCAAACCTGTTTCAATTTCTCTCTTTTGTGAACAGTCACTAGCTCAATCTTTGTTTTGTTTTGTTTTGCTGAGGTAATTGAGGTTAACTTACTTGCCCAAGGTCACACAGCTAGGAAATGCTAAATGTCTGAGGCCAGATTTGAACTCAGATCCTCTTGACTTCAGGACTGGTACTCTATATACTGTGTTACCTAGCTGCCCACCCAATCTTTGTTTTTACTTTAGTGTTAGTAGCAAGAGATTTAGCTCTGCATTGGTGTGTAGCCTCAGGTTATACTTAGGAAACAATATTTCTATAGCACTTTCAAATTTATAATTGATTTATTCAGTTTTGCTGTAAGCCAGAGATTACAGGCATTATTATTCCCATTTCACAGATGAGAAAAGGAAAACAGAAAGATTAAATAACTTGCCTAGGGCCACATTGAACATGGCAGAACATAGATTTAAATGTGTGCTATAATAATGGTGGATGCTGAGATATTACTATTTGTAGGAAACAGAAGGATGGCTTTGGAATCAGAAATATTGGGGTTCAAGTTCTGCCTCTGGCAAATACTAGCGGTGAGATCTTGAGCAAAGTCACTTAAATGTTCAGTGTCCTACAAGTGCCAAAGCTGCTGCTGATCTGCCTCCGTGAAGTGAGTTTCTATGCCTGAATTTTCCATCTGTATATGGAAGAAATCACAAATATCCCTCCCTCCATTTACATTCAATTTATGCTTTACATTTACAAAGTACCATACATTCCATCTAAAGAACAATTTTAACATTAGCTTTTTAAAATTCTGAGTTCCAAATTCTTTCCCTTCTGCCCCCTCTTTCTCTTCCCTGAAGAGAGAAAGTGAGGTGGACGACTTTGTGTAACACTGCCTCACTTAAATCTAATTCACAAGCAAGTCAAGACATCACCTAATGAAGTCATGGGTTCTCTTTAAAACAGAAGACTAAAAATGAAAATATATGCATTTCAAAAGGGCTTTCTAGAAGCACTGGTTTGTCCCAAAAAGTAATTTGGCATTTGTAATGGGGGGGGATTCTGTACTTTTTTAACCTTTTCTAGAATAGAAAATATCTATGAGTGTGGCCAATTAGCCTTTTAAAAGCTCCACCTAATAACTGGACATCCTTTTTGTGTTCATTATGATTTGTGAATGCAAACTCTAGCTAATTAGGTAAAATATAATTGTGTTGCTATTTATATATTTGATCTTGACTTCTCTTAACATTCTCCTTATGGTAGAGGAAAGTGTGTGCATGTATACTTAAAACATATTCTACTAATTATTACTTGTATGTCCATGGATGGTTATCTCTCTTATCCTCTCTGTGCCTCAGTTTCTTCAAATGGAAAATTATGGGGTTGGAATAGATGATCTCTAAGGTTCCTCTCAGCTCCTACTCTGTGATCTTTGTTGGTGGAGATTTCAGGAAAAGGACAAGCCCAAATCTTTGTTTACTGTTTTAGCCTGTTGTATTCCCCGAATTTATCAGTTCTTTATCACATAGTTCTTTGATGACTAACAGAAAAGGAAGCTATGAGTTAGAGAAATTGTCAAAATGTATTCAATGTGTATATTAAAAAAAATTCAAACTGGATTCATGTTTCTATCTTTTTTTCAAAGAGCATCCGCTGAGATTACTTGAGTTTTTTGGAAACAGTTTCAGCTTCTGTAAAAGGTGTTTTTTTTTCCTTTCACTATTCTTAGGTACCAACCACTCCCTGGTCTGGCTTGTGCTACTCTAATCAACACTTTAGTATGAGAGTGACAGAAAACATGCTCTCCCTTCTACAGAGTTAACACAAGCTTCTGACGTCAGCCAAGTGGGGCAGACAGTCTGAATGCTATGATAGACTAGCCTTATGGTTACTTAATAGAGGAGAACCCAAATCCACAAAAGATAGCCTTCATAGATGCTGTTATAGTTTCCAAATGGACGACTCTCCCTTGGAATGGATATGATTGGCACCACAGTTGCTGAGAAACGATGCCAAAGCCCTACCAGGGCTAGCTAGAGGCAGTCCTAATAATTAGAACCCATTTGGTTGGTCAAGAGATACATTGGAGCATACAAGGGCTGGGTGCTTTCCCACCTAATCAGGCTTGAGTATGGAAACAATCCAAGCTTTCTTAGGGTGTTTATATTATTTCAATAGAACTTCCTTTGATTTACCTAAGGGATGTTTTGTTTTAATTAAAGTTTATGACCAAAGAGGGGCTAAAAAAGTATTGAAGTGGATGTACATTGTTTATGGGTTTTGAATACAATTATATTGGCCATAAAAATAGACCAAACAATTTTGCCTGTCTGGTAGAAATCAATTCTTTATCACGGGATTTCAGGTTTTCATTTTGTTTTCATTTAAAAGTGATAAAAGGTGCTTGCTGATCATTAACTGGAGCAACCAGTGAAGTCAGTAAATCTAGAAACTCACATTTATTAAGTTTCAGTGGTGTATATCGAAAGATCTAAGGTAGCTAAGTTATGGACTCCTTCCAATTAGTTGGCTTGCCTTCTAAAGCAAATGGACTAAAAATAAAACTATTTCCTCTTTTATGTTAACTATAAAAATGCATATTTTTCTTCTCTCTTTTTTTTTCCTTTTAGATTTGGATAACATTTGGCAGGATAACTGCTCGTGAGCCTTTTTGACACCTGCCTTAGATAGTATGCCAAATGTTAAAGGGCCATTACCTATTTCTTCCATTGTCTGTGCTTTTTTATGTCTATTTGGAAGCAAAAAAGAATTGTATTCTGTAATTTATCTTTGTTTACAAATTTTATTTTAACTAAAAAGGAATGAAGATGAAATACTAGATTTTTAAAATGCCATTCCCACATATATTTTTCTTTGACTTTCAAATAGTCACACAAGATATAGTCCTTGATATAAAGACTAAATCCTCATGACATAATTATTCCTGTTTTATATTATTCACATTTTATAAAGATGATAAAAGACAGAGGAGTTAGGCATACCGATTAAAGTGTGTCTGAGAAAGATGTATCCAACCTGGAATCAGAGCCCATAATATTAGAATTCCAGCTCAGATCCTCTATCTAACACCTCAAATACTTCTGACCTAAGCCTTTGACACTATTGATTATCCTCTTTTCTAGATTTTTTTGATATTACCCTCTCTTGTGATATTATATTTTACTTGAGTGACTACTCTCCGTAAACCTACTTTACTAGATCTTCATTCCAGTTCAAGCCCACTAAAAATAGGTGTCCCCCAAGTATCTATCCTAGACCCTCTGCTCTTTTCCTTTTATACTATAGCAAGTTGTGATTTCATCATCTTCCATATATTCACATTCTCAATGCTGATGATTCTGAGATCTATTTATCCAATTCTAACCTTTCTTCTGATCTCCAGGCTTGCATTACCAATTGTTTATTGTACATTTTATCCTGGATGTTCTGTAGACATTTTAACTCAATATATCCCAAACAGAACTTAACATTTTTCTACTTAAACCCTCCCTGCTTCTGAACTTCCCAATTACTTTCCAGAGTATGATCATCCTCTTAGTCACTTAGGCTAGAAACCCAAGTTTCATCCTAAACTCTTCACTCACACTAATTACATATATATATATATATATATATATATATATATATATATATATATTATATTATATGTGATATCGTATGTAAATACGATATCACATATAATATTTAATATCTAATATAACATATATCTGTTTCTAAGTCCATGGATAACTACCTTTGAAACATTTATCATTTATATAACCTTCCTTCCACTTAAATAGCTGCCATCCTGGTTCAGTGATTCATTATCTTATAGCTGGATTATTGCAGTAACGGGCTCATCTCCTTGCCTAAAGTCTCTCTTCCTTGGAGTCTATGTTCCACTTAGTTACAAAAATTATCTTCCTAAAGGACAGGTCTGACCATATCACTTCTCTACTCAGTAAACCTGTTCTCTTTCTAGTCTTTAAGATTTTATATATATTTTTTTATACTTCCTTTCACTTCCTCTATGATCCAGTGATATTAGCCATCTTATTGATCATGGAACACAATCTAACTCCTTACCTTTTCACTGATTGTTCCCTATGCTTGGAATGCTTTTCTTATTTGCCTCTGCTTGGTGGTTTACCTTGCTTTCTTCAAGATTCAGTTCAAATCCTACCCTTTGCAAGAAGCCTTTCCTAGTGTTCACCTCAAGCAGTTTTCTCTGGTCTTATCTCCCATTTACACTATATGACATGTATATGCATAGTTATTTGCATGTTTTTTCTTCCCCATTAGAAATCCTGTTTTATATTTTTCTTAGAGCCCTAACATTAAGCACAGTCCTGGGCACATAGTAAGCACTTAATAAATGCTTCTTGGATGACTAGGAGTATTCTGTACATAATAAGTATTTAAAATTCTTACTGAACTGAATAATATTAACAACCAAAACTTATTGGGTATTTTATTTTATTGGATATTTTAAATGTGTGTCCTTTGATACAACAATTCTGTGAAATATGTACTATAGAAATGATTTCCCATTTTATAGATAAAAAAATGAAAGCTTAAGGAATTTCAGAAGTCAGGAAGGTTAGAGAGAGGATTTGAACTTAGGAACTCCAGACTCGTTGGTCAGCATACTTTATACTATTAAAAAATTGCCTCCTGAGCACAAACCCCTAATCTGAATACTCAGGACTAAGACTGATTAGCTCAGCCATGATGAGTCCTTTTTTGGCTATAATATTTCCCTTTGAATGACAGTTTCTGTCTGAATAGCACATCCACAACAATGATGGGGAGCCAGGCAAATAAAAATGACTGCTGATTTAATTAATTTTATAATCTGTGCAGGGCAGCATGGGCTTATTTGAAAATTGTATAGGATAGAGAGGGCACTTCTGTGTGGTAGATACCACAGATACTCTGGGTTTATTGATATTGAGCTGGAAGGGATGTTAGAGGCCATATCATTTTATTGATAAGGAAGCAGGGATAAGATGGTTAAGTGACTTACTTTCCCAAGGTCACAGGAAGGGAGTGGGTGGTTGAGTTGGGATTGAGATGGAGGCCCTCTAATTCCAAATCCAGCACATTTTCATTATGCCATGCCATTTCCCTTCTTATCTCCATTTACAGAAATAATAAAACTGAAGCTCATAGGGATTCAGTCCATGGTTACACAGATAATCAGTGTCAGAAACAGCATTTGAGTTTCCTGACTCTGGGTCCAACCCTATCTCTACAATGCCATGAAGATTCTCTGTGCAACCATGTATAGTTTTAAAATGCTTTATACCTAGATTTGGAACACAGACATACATGCATCTACAATATAAATAATAGTGGTTCACAACGTAATCATAATGCATATTTATATTGTGCTTTCAGGTTTATAGAGTTCTTTAATCTCTATAATTTGCAAGGCAGATTTTACAGGAATTATTATAATCATTTTACAGATGAAGAAACTGTGGGTCAGAAAAATGAGGTGACTTGCTCAGGATCATGGAATCAGTGAGCTTAAGTTCTTGGGCTAAGAATCTAACTCCTCCTGATTTTTGGTTCTCCCTGAAAGAGCCAGATTTGATGGAAAGTGAACTAACTGGCTTTCCTGTCATAAGACCTACATTCAGATACTGCTACCTGTGTGAACCCCGGGCAAATTGTTAACATCTTTAAGCCTCAGTTTCTTCATCTACAAAATTAAGTTAGACTGGATGGCTTTGAAGATCCCTTTCAGCTCTAAAGCTGTAATTCCTATAATTAAGAGCAAATGTTCTTTTCATTATGTCAAAAAATGATGATAGGTGATAATTCTAGGAAATCAGATATCTGACTGAGACCTCTGAACTGGACTAAGATAATAGATTAAGGGAGGGAATCTAGAAGAATTTAGGCTTACAGATAGGTAAGTGATCAAGGTGGAATTGGAAGCTGGAGTCCTTGTAGCTCATACCCAGCATTCTTCCCTCCTAAGCTCATTGCCTCACACTGAAGGCTATAATTGTAGGATTCTAAAAAATAAATAAATAAAATCCAAGTTTTCTTTTTGAAGCTTTTGAAGAAATCTCATCAGAGTCATAGAGCTTGTGGTTGGAGTAATATCCACTACAATACCCTTTTGTTTCTTCACCTTCTTGACATTTCACCCACCCAATTATGGAGTGAATTGTTAGGTGCTCTTAAAATGGCATGTTTTCCTTTCTTTTGAAGAGGCTCATAAAAGTGTCAGAAGCCATTAAAAAAAGTGAAGAACTGGAAAGCCACAATAGGAGAAAATTGGCTTTTATGTTTAATTGACACAAACCCTGTCTTTTAGTCCCTGTTCAGGAGTGCCGAGAGGGCTGGGAAATTCCAGATTAATTACTCATAGTCTTCAGAGACCCGTAGGGCAGTCAGTCAGTACAAGACATCAGCAGGGTTACCTCACTGTCAGATTTGTATCACACTGCACGTTTTCAAGTGCATTCACACACATTATCATATTTGAGTCCAAAAATGCCCTGAAAGGAATCATTAACAGGCCCCTTTTACAGATGAGGAAACTGAAACTGTGGAGAGTTAAATGAATTGCTGAAACACAGTGACAGGGCTAAAATCCAGGTTTCCTGACTAAGATGTTCTCTCTTTTACATTCGATCAGTAGCAAGGAATCCATGAATGGAGTATCTGAAAGTGAGGACTGTAGCCTTGATTCTGGTCTAGCTCATTGTATCACTCTTTGCATCTGTTGCTATGATTCAATGCAATAAATGAGTATTGGATTAGGATTCAGGTTATTTGGATTTAGATTTTGACTCTTAAAATTATTGTGTGACCCAAGGATGTGCTAATAAATGTTTAACTGAGTCTTGCAGAGGAAGAAAAGCTATGTTACAAGCATTTTTAAGTTTAACTTGCATTATTAACATTTTATTAAGTCTAAATTATTAAGAAAATTAGGCCTGATTTGTAAGGTTTGTCAGTTGCTGAGGTGTAAATTCTTATACTGAAAATTTAACAACCAGGAGGTAGTTTGGGCTGGCTCTAGCACACCTCTGTGACCTCCTTCAACTCTCTGCACCTCAATTTTCTCTTCTGTAAAATGAGGGTGATAAAACCTGTACTGTCTATTTTAACAAGGCTATTGTAAGGCTTAAAGGAGGAAATTCATATCAAGTATTTTATAAACTTCAAACTGTGATAAACATTAGCTGTTATTATTCTTTTTCCATTTGAAGAATAGAGACAATTCCTTCAGGTTTTGATTCACTTCATACAAGTAATGAAGATAAAGTGATGATTTTTTTTCTGTCTGGCCAGGAGTCATCTGGACATATGATTTCATGGTGAGGGGAAACTCCTTATACAATGAACCACTCATCCGCCAGATTATCCCAGCTAAAAAGAGCAACACTGAAAGATTATGGTAGGTGAGAGCCAATAAGAATGAGGAAGACTGAGAACTTTTGAGGTGGGTTAAATTTTTCATTAGTTCTCCTGCTATCCTTATAAATCAAGTCTTTTAAAGAAATTTTTTTGTATAGCAACTTCTGTGTACTCAAAAGTATCCATTCGACAGCTGCTAGAATAAAATTATATATATATATATATATATATATATATATATATATATTCTGTCTCAAATCAATATTTGATTTGTAGAAATTTCTTAGTAGTGAATTTTAGTACTCTTAAAAATGAAAGGCCTTTGGCAGTAGCTTGCACTAGAGCTTTGGAAAAATCATTAGCCTCTCTGTGCCTCAATTTTATTTTCTGTAAAGTGAGACAACTCTTTCATAGGATTATTGTCTTATATGAGATAAAATTATAAAAGATTTGTAACTATAAACTATAAATATATAATATTTATTAAGTTATAAATGTGGGATATTTGTTAACAACTAAGTAAGACAACTTAGGGGGTGAGATTATATATGGGAAAGTACCTTACTTTTGATTAATGGGACCTGAATTAAAATTCTACCTTTGACAGTTAGAATCTCTTACCTTGGGCATTTTGACTAGACAGTCTTCTTCCTTGGTAAAACGAGGAAGTTAGACTTTGAAATCGCTTCCATATCTAGACTGAGATCATCTTTAAAAGTGGATGAGCTTTTTGTTTGTTTGTTTGTTTTGGTCAATTTTGTAAAACTATGTCACAGGGAACTAATTCTGTTGAGAGATATTGTTTTCTAATATTGTGGGTTTTCACAATTTCAAAATTGTCTTAAATTCCTAGAATTCTTATGTTTTATTGTTTTCATAAGGGAAGTTATTTGATGTTCTAGATGAAATAATCATTAAGATGATTTCAGAGAGGCCTGGAGAGACTTACATGAACTGATGCTAAGTGAAGTGAGTAGACCCAGGAAATCACTGTACACAACAACAGCAAGATTATATCAACTCTGATGGATGTAGCTCTTTTCAATAGCAAGGTGATTCAGGTCAATTCCAATGATGTTGTGATGAAAAGAGCCATCTGCACTCAGAGAGAAGTCTGTGGGAACTGAGTGTGGATCACAACGTAATATTTTCACTTTTTGTTATTATTTTCTCATTTTTCTCCTTTTTGATCTGATTTTTCTTGTGCATTACAGTAATTGTCTAAATATGTACAGAAGAATTGTATATATTTAACATGTATAAGTTTATTTGCCATGTAAAGGAGAGGGTAGGAGGAAGGGAGGAAGAAAAAAATTTGGAGCACAAAATTTTATAAAAATGAATGTTGAAAATTATCTATGCATGTTTTGAAAATTAAAAAAAAGCTTTAGTAACTTTTTACAAAAAGATTTTAAAACAAGGAAGTAATTCCAAAGGGTAATTTTAAATGTGAAAATCAATAAATGAAAAAATGTTATCAGGTACACTTACTATATTTTAGGCATTGTACTAAATGCTAGGGATTAAAGAAAGGCAAGAAATTTGTTCCTGCCCTCTAGGAGCTTACATTCCAATGGGGAGGACAATATTTAAATAACTAGGTACATTGCTATTGGCTGACTAACCACTGGGAATTGCAGGTGGCAACATCCTCATTGTGGTTATTTTAGAGATGGGATGGAATGGAATTAGGAGATAAAAGCTTTATTGTCAAACTGTCTACCCAGTCTAACCAAAGCCAAAAGCAGGGATAATTGTCTAATGAGTCTGAGCTATGTAAATTGACAAATTGGATTCAATTTCAAGTTGAATATATCACTTTTGAGTTAGATAATTCAGCCTGTCTGTGTATTAATTCCTACCCCTTTAACTCACCCCACCCCCCCAAAAAAAATCATGTTTGAAGAGGACAATATAGTTATTGGGCTCGGTTCTCTCCTTTGGTACCTTGTCTTCTCTAGAAGGATATCTGTGTATATAAAAAGCAAAAATGTATAATGGCACATATGTGCTTTTCTGGTCTGTAAATAGTTTTTAAACCTTAAATGGTTGATTTATTTCTCATCCTGACAGTATCATACTTTAAAGAGATTCACATGTGGCTTAGAAGATTTTTTATGCTGACATAGAAAGGCTGAACTCATGAGGTAATTGACAGCCCACCGGCACACTTTATGGTAGGTGGACATGGTCACCCCCTTGATGATGTCGTGACACCATACTGTACTTTCTGTACAGTAAATGTCAATCTGGTGGCCTGAGAATCCAGCTGCTGGATGAAGTTTATATTGATGAAATGTGGATCTCCTCCCCAAGGGCTTTCAGAGTAAGTCAGTATAAAGAAGTCCGGAAAAAATGAAGGATAGATTTGTTCCTAGCAGGCAGGAAGGAAGTTGTCAGGCGGAAAAAGGATATGGGACTGTTTGCATGCAAGGGTCACTATTTGCTTGCTAGATATTTCCGCTGTGTCCACACGACAAGAAAACCCTCCATTTCCTGTGCTAGACAAATAGCAGGAAAGGGTGTGAGGGTTGTTGAATGACATTATCATGTTATAGTCTCATGGGTGAGGAAAGTCTGCTTATCAAAACTGATAGCAGAAAACTGCCTGTTTGGAGAAGAGCCCCAAGGTGCTGGACACACTTGGGGCGTTTTCCTTTTGGGTGCCTTCGTTCAATTTGCTTTTGCAGCACTTGTATTTTTCCACTTAGATAAAAGGGATTGTTGGTAACTGGAAAATTATCATCAGATTCTTTCTATGTCACCCCACCTCCTCTGATCCCTTTGGGAAGGGACCAAGACATTTTCAGTCTGACTGGGAAAGGGAAAATTTTCCAGAACTAAGATTTGCATGACCCTCATTTTGACTCACATTCAGCAATACTTGTGCATACCTCCCATGTAGATTTACTTCCCTGTGTGTCAGGTAATGACACTTTGCACAGCACAAAGCCCATGATAGATACTCCTGGTGCTAGACATTAAAAAGTGGGGTTGATTATGTTAAGCTGTGCATTGGTTCAATGGACAATCTGCTCCACTCCATGAAAGATTCAAGGTGTGAATATAGTTCCTTGACACCTAACTATTCCACCTTAGTCAATAGAAAGATTACATACACAATTCTGCCTGCCAGCCCCATTTAGACAGGAACTGGTGACATCATGGGACACATATTAATTTGTTTTTAGCAATTAATTAGTTTTACTGACACAGCAATTACTGCAATCTAGACCCAAGTAATTTGGTAAGCCATAAGTAATGGTGGGGGTTTTCTCATTAGCAAACTGCTATTCCTAACAAGTAGTTTAAAATGTATATTCTGGAAACTTCTAAAATTGAATAAATCTCAAAGGGGAAAAAAATCAGTATTATAATTTAAACAGGTGTAGACCCAAATTCAATGAAGGCTCCTTGGATATTAGACATAATTCCTTTTGTTTGAAAAATCACCCCTAACTCCCTCTTATACAACCAGAATCATTTAAATTCAATGAAAAAGGAAGGTATTGGTCCTTACTCCCAAGTAGATGTCCTGTTTAAAAGATAAATAATAGAAGCAATTAATCTTCTGAGAAATACATCAAAGTGAATAGAATTAAATCTTTAAAGCATGTAATAAAGTGACTAAGAGAAAACATTACAGAATATTAAAACTTGAATAGAAAAAAAGACTTGCAAAAATATTCCTCAGAAGAGAAACATCAAGCTCTTTAATGACACCCTGGGGACAAGGGTTGTGGTTTATCTTTAAGTCGGAAAATCATTTATTCTCTTATGATAATTTTAAGGCACCCTTACCTCATACAGCTTTGCAGAGTAAAGCCTTCCACCTGGTCTGTCAGAGCTTCAAATAAATTCATATTTGAGTGTGTACAATTCCTTTGATTACAACATACCTAGATAAATCAGGAACATGAGTGAGTATTTCATAATGTAAAATTATCCTTATCATATCCCAACCTCCATTATTGCAGGGTCACCTGAAGATATAATGAAAAGAGTGCCATATTAAAAAAAAAGTCTTAATCAGACATGATCAAATAATCACAGCTATAGAATTCACTTATTTGGCTGCATTCAGTTTAATCTATCATCAAGTAAAAGGCAAAGGAATGATGAGGGAGAAAGCATTTATTGTTCGGCCTAAATATTTTGTTCTCTTCTCTTTAGAGAGGAGCCTTAGTTAAGGGATGAGAGAAGACTCAAAGATGATTTCTATGACTATGACAATAGTTAATTTCTGGCAAGGTCAGTGAAGAAATATTCATTAAGTACTTTATATATACTGGACATTACACCAAGTACTAGAGGTAACAAATACAAGCAGAAATAAAAATAGACCCTGTTTTCAAGAAGCTTACGTTCAAGGAGCCAGGGACTCAGGGACCAGTTTTCTTCTCTTCCTAATGTGTCTTTAAATATTCAATTCTATAAGCTTGATTATATTATACCCAAATCTTTCTTCCTTTGGACCTCTCTTTCAATATTTCAATATTCACCTATAAGGATCAGTGGAAATTCTGAGAAAATGGTGATGAGAATAAGATGGCTGGTAAAAGGGTCATGAATCTCTTTAGATCACTTTTTGAGTCATCAGTTACTGGTCTCAGAAGATGTGTTGCCCTTTTAAGAAAAATAACTAGTTGGTCTAATGTTCTCAATGCCTACTTTGATGCTTCATCTTGGCACAGAGTTGACTGAGAGTTCTTAAAGGCTGAGCTAGAGTAGCACAAACTCTACTAGCTTTTTCCAAGCTGGAAAGGTTTTGAGTACAGGCATCATGACAGGCTGTGTGTCTGTTATCTGAGGAGTGGACTTGCTAAATTTGAAGAAACTCATTGCCAGGAATTAAGCCACAGTATGATGAAAATTTTTGGCCACAGAAAATCAGGAAGATCTTCTTCAAAGACATTTAGAAGGGGTACCATATGTTACCAATAAAATCACACATCTTTTAAATCCCAGTCTTGTGTGATTTTTAAAAAAATTATTATTATATGTTTATTTCAGTCAAATAATTAATCAAAAGCATTTTTAGGTACTTACTATGTAACAGGCATGATACTGAATGTTGAAGATGTAAAGAAAAAGTGGGAAAGTTCCTATACTCAAGGAGTTTACATCCTAATGGGGAGACAGTATGTACCTAAATAAAGAAATGCAAGCTACAGACTGAGTAGAGGGAAGGTAATGTTAAAGGGGAAACACTAAAATCTGGGTGACAGGTCTCCTAAAAGAGATGGCATTTGAGTTTTAAAAGAAGGCAGGACTCTACTATTTCCTCCCCCCCCACCAAGTTTATAGAGTCTCCCTACTTTAAACACAGTAGACCAATGAAATAGCATTTATTAAACACCTATTATGTCAGACACTATCATGAGTGCTGGAGATACGAAGAAAGACAAAAACAAGTTAAACAGTTTACAGCTTAATATAAGAATAATACATGCCATTCTCATAATTCTCCAGTGGCTTCCTATCACCTTCTAGATCAGATAGAGCCTTTACCATGTGGTTTTTAGTAGATTCCCATCATTCTCCAGTTGGAACCTCAATTGTCTTTTCCCTTGAAACCACAGTTGTTTATTGTATGAAATGGCTAAGACAGAGTCTGAGATTTGAATGTCAAGTTAACAAACATTTGTTAAGTTTTACTATGTTCCAGGCACTGTATTAAATGCTGAAAATTCAAATGCAAGCAGAAATAAAGACAGACCCTCCTTCGATGAGTATAGTTTATTGGGTGAAGCAATTTTAGTGATTATCTAATCTGAATAATACCATAATCAACAAATGGTAATGCAGATTCCATTGAAAATCTTTAAGAGAGGAGAAAACCACTCCTCTTTTATAAAATTAAATTTTTTAAAGTATCAAGCACTGGCATTTTCTTCCTCCTATCTCCACTTAATCTTGTAATAATAAGCATAAATCAGCAAAATAAATTGCTATATAAATCATGTCCAAAAATGTGCCAAATTCTGTGAACTGATCAATCATTTCTCTGTCATGGTGATTCATATGCTTCATCATTGGTCCTATTGATCAGCAGATCATTGTCTTGATCAGAATTCTTAAGTCTTTCAGAATTATTACATTGTGATGTAATGGTATAAAGTGTTCTCTTTATTCCGTTCATTTCATTCTGCATCAATTTATATAATTCTTTACAAGTTTTTCTCAGGTTATCACCTTCATTTCCTCTAGTTCAATAGAATTGTTTTACAGTGATATTTCATAATTGGTCATTCACTTCCCAATTGATGGGCACTCCTTTAGTTCTTAGTTCTTTGTCACTACAAAAAGAGCTGCTAAAATATTTTTGTATATAAAAGACATTTTCCTATTTCTTTGATCTTTTTGGGACATAGGACTAATAGTGGTATTTCTGGGTCAAAGAGTATGCATAGTTTGGACTTTATGGACATTGTTTCAAATTGCTTTGTAGAATGATTGTTGCTGATTCATAGCTCTACCAAAATTACATGAAAGTGGTTTCCACAGTATTTCCGACATTTGTCATTTTTTTTTTTTTTGTCAACTTTGTTAATCTGATGGGAACCCACCACCGCTTGAAGCATCCCATTTAACTTTGGGGAAACTCTTTTTGTCAGGAAATTTCCCCCAAATCTACCCTCATTGCAACTTCTTCTCAATGTTCCTGATTCTGTCTTCCGGGGCCCAAAAGAACAAGCCCATTCCCCTTTTCATGTGACGTCCCTTTGAATATATGAGGACAGCTATGTCCTTTTGAGTCTTCTCTTCTTCACGCTAAACATCCCTTATTCCTTCATCTATATCTTATGTGACATAAACTCATGGGCTTTCTTCGGAGATTTTTCTCCAAAAGGAGAAAGGCAAAATGATGCTCACACTTCCATTGCCCTCTCTTCACTTTCCCCAGTTTGTCATTATCCTTAAACTATGGCTTCCAGGATAGAAAACAAAGATTTAAGGTCAGAGGACCATGGGACTTTTTTGCCTCCTATTTCTTGGAATAAAACAAGTTTTTAGTATTTCTTCCTTTATTCACCCATCAGTAATGGGTACTTGGTTGCTATTACTCTTTCTAAATTCAAATCCAGCCTCAGAAACTTACTATCTCTGTGATCCTGGCATGACACTTAAGCTCATTTGCCTCAGTTTCTCATTTATAAAATGACCTAGAGAAAGAAATGGCAAAATACTCCAGTATTTTTGCTAAGATAATCCAAAAGAGGTCATGGAGAGTTAGACATGATTGAAATTACTCAACAGTGACAAGGTAGTTTAAGGAAGAGGAGCTGAAAGGTCAGTAGCTGCACTGACAATAGGTCTTCCTCTTCTGTGTTCAAAACCTTTATTTACAAGATATTGGAATATACATATGTGTGCATATACATATATAATATATCCAATAGACATTTTCCTAAGCAATTTTTCTCTTTTTTAACTTTAATGTCTTCCCATATTGCATTCATCTGCATAACAGTAAACACATGCCCTGACAGAAAGTTGCAGGCAGGGATATTTATTTATAACAGATGGCACAAAGCAGGAGCTTGATGAATTGGTGTGTGGCTCCTGAACTAGCAGGCCCATAAATAAAGTATCCTCAAAGCTACTTTGGGGATCTTGCTTTCTCAGAAGGAAGAAAGGAAAGATGATGCTCACAATTCCATTGCCTCCTATGATATAATCTCAAACATGTGCTCTTTAGACACATATAACTATACTTTTACAATCCAGAGTTTCTCCAAGTCAGAAAAAAATCTGTTCCAAGGTTGTACTTCAGACCTACCATACTCTTCCAGCAACTGCACTTTTTCCTTCCTTAGTTCTTCTTATGTGTATTGATCTAGTGACTCAATGCATTTTTTTTAGAAAAACATATGATTGCAAACTGATAATGGTCTAACAAGACACAGACCAAGAGCATTTATATGACCTCTTGCTTAAGACCTTGAATGTTGCTAGGTAGAATAATAGGATTATGTCCAAGAGGGAGTAAAGTTAGTAAAGACATGAAGGTGACCCTTTGAACTGGAAATGATTCTGTTGGCTTTTTAACATCTGATACCCACTAGGGAAAGCAAATTTTCAGACAGAGTCTGGTGGATCTTACAAATGTGAATCATTCACTTAGAAGATTCAGACACTAAGCAGGGAAATTCTGCAGATCAAGCTTAGGGTTTAAATAAAATCTGTCACTCTTTTTTGAGATGTCTTGAAGTTGAGACAAAACAGTTCTATCAGTTCTGGTACACACACACACACACACACACACACACACACACACACACAAAGCAAGCCAAGTTGCCCTTTCCTGAGTTTTGATATAGCTATTTCTTTTCTTTAGATGGGATATTCTTCCTGCTTTGATGATGGGGAAAATAAATCAAGCAAGAGTAGTCTTTGAAAATTACTCACCTTTCTGAGCCCCAATTCCTTCATCAAAAAAAGGAGATTGTTGATTAGATCACCTCACAAGTCCTTTCTGGTTCTCAATCTATAATTTATAATAATGTTATTTTAGCATGTCAGTATTCTGCCTTTACTTATCAAATATGCCATTCAATCTGTGTCTCCTCAAGACTCTATTATCATAATTGTGGGAAGAGCACTTGTTTGAGGACTTGGGTTCAAATTCTGTCTATATCTCATACTGTCTGAGTGATCTTGTCACATCATGACCACCGTGGGCCTTAGTTCTTTACCTATAAGATGACAAGTCATACTCTAAATTAGAGCTTCTTAAACTTTTTTCTACTCATGACCCCTTTTTGCCAGAGACATTTTTACATGACTCCGTGTAAATAGGTATATAAATAAATATACAAATCAAACATTTACTGATAATAAATCATGATTTCACATTCAGTTGTTAGACCCCATATTGGTCTTTACCCACAATTTAAGTACCTGGGTTTTAAAGGACCCTAAACATTCCTTATGAAATGATAAATCTATGATCCTATAAGGCAGGATGAAATCCTGTGAAACAACTCAGTTGACTAAGTCACTTTTGTCTAAGACTCAGTTCTCACATCTCTAAAAAAAAGGGTTGGACTAAATTAGTGGTATCAAATTCAAATAGAAATTGATTTTTATAGATACATATTGACTTAGAAACAGCAAATTAACATTATCCATGCTTGCTATATTTTTATTTTTTTTAAAACATTGCCCAGTTACATTTTAATCCCATTTGGATTGCAAGAGTTTTGTGAATAGCTGCAAGGAGACTGACATCTCTCAAATGGATGATTTCTAGATTCCTTTTCATGATTTCAAATTTGGCTTCAGGCATTAATTATGTAAACCTTAGGCAAGTCACTTAACCCTGTTTGTCTCAGTTTCCTCATCTGTAAAATGAGGTATAGAAGGAAATGCAAACTATTCTAGTATCTTTGTTTAAAAAAAACAAACAAACAAAAACAACAACCAAAAAAGGGATCCTAAAGAATAAAACAAGCCAACAACAAAAAAGATACTGTGGTAGGCAATGAACATGCATATAATTATTAGTTTTTGCCTTCAAAGAGCTCATATTCTATATAATGATAAATCTATACATGTATAGAATTATATACAAACTAAATGTAAGGTAATTTTTCAGTTGTTGTTCATTGTTCTCAAAGAGAACCAAAATGGTATTTTAGAATCAAGTTACACTGTGTTTGACTAGGACAAGTCAGACCAATATAAGTTCAGATTGTTCTGCTACAGTTCAGACACAAATGGTCCCTATGAATATTGGGGGTGGATTCTCTAACTTTGCACACCTTGAGTTTCTTCTGAGTTATTTCAATTCTTCTCTGCTCACAGAGCACAGCATCCTCTCTGATGAGGGCATGTCTTTTTGGGCACTCCTCTGCCAATATCTCCCATGTCATACATTCAATTCTAAAGTTCTTAAGAGAAACTTTGAGAATATTCATATTTTTGCTTTTTCTTGACACATTGTGAGTATTCTGCATAAAATAAAATTTGTGGCATTTTTTTAAAGGATGATGGAAGAGCAGGGTTGGTTACCTTCTGCTATATCCAACATAAATACTTAAATCCATTTTTACAAATTTCTTGATATTTGTCTATAAAATGCTGAGACAATTTCTGAAGCCCCTGGGACAGACTAGTTATAAAGAAAATCAGATATTTGGGTACCTAGAATGGGAATAATGGGAAGCATTAGTAGTTTGCTAGCTTTTGAATCTACTTAGTATCCTAACATTATGGAGATGGGCCAAGTCTTACAGTTTTCATACTCAAAAGTTTTTGAAACTTATAAAGAACACTCAGTATTACTGTCTTTTATTGATACCCTGGGAATTGTCAAGACAGAAATATGAATTATGGTTAAATCTAATTTCAATTAATTGGGAGGATTGAGCTGAGTTAGTAAAAACTAAAATTATAGAACACTTTTTAAGAAATGTAGTTTTTACTCAAAAAACTTAAACTAGAACTAGATAAAGTATTTTTAGCTTCTTAGAGAAATTGCTTCATTAGATATATAAGAACTTGAGATATTACATGGTGCAGTGAATGGAAGATTCTCTTTGGAATTAGGAAGGTATGAGTTCAAGTTGTGCCACTAATTTGCAAACTAGTTGTTTGACCTCGAACAAAATCACTTAACATTTCACTTCTGCAGGTTTCTCTTCAAGACAATAAGTTAAAGATGAGTTATTGACTTATATCTGTGGAAAGAGTTTCACACTTAAAAGTTCCCTAAATTGATAAAATCACTGGTCTGTACTTACTTCCGCTACTATCTCCCTCCCAAATGTCCTTAGCATATTTTTAAAAGGTAACGGAATCTAACAATTATTACAAATTCAGAATTAGTGAAGTACAATTTGGTTTAAAAAATTTTTTTTTGTTTAGCAAAGTACAATTAAATAATGTTTAATTACATATGGAATATTTACTGGTGATTTGAAAATAAGCAGGCTGTCTACCTATTAACTTTCTATTGATAGATTAAGCTTAAAGGGTTAGGAACAGGACTAATCAGAAAAAAATTTGAAATAGTTCTTTTGTGACTAAAGGAAGGAAGACCTCTGGGTTGACATTTAATAAAAATCTTCAAGTATACAAAAGGCATTGATATTGTAGATGGCAGTGTCTTAGATTTCTGTAAGACCAGAGCAATAGGGAATGGCTTAAATGTAGGGGAGACAAAGTTAGATGCTTAGAAGAATTTTCTGAACATAAGAATTGTGAGATGGAGCTGCCATATCCTTCAACATCCCAATTTTACTTCAGATTACTTTTGAACTCTTAATTTTGCTTTTCATAGCGCCTATATACTCATTTTGGCTTTGCCTCTTACCACCCATATGAACTTGGATATATAACTTATTTCTCTGTGTTTGACTTTGCCTATCTGTAAAAGGGAGTGGTTTGATGAGATCAGTCATTTTGAAATGGAATGCTATGAATTATGCTAGCTGGGCCACAGAATTTTGGATATTATGTTATTGCAGATAAAAGCAAATGTATCAATAATTTTATGTAACATAAAATTTTACCTAATTGAGAATACATTGTAGAATAAGTATAGTGTTAGCAAAATCCCTCAAACTCGACTGTTAGATGTGTGCACCAACCTAAAATCAGGTCAGACCTCCTTGAACTTGCAAAAACACTCAAAATCAACTGCTCTTATTGGAGGGAAATTGCACATGCATACATGAGTCTCCTGACTCATGCCTTGCCAGCTTAGATGTTCTGTGTGCCATGATTCCTTATGGCAAAGAATATTGCACCATGAGCAAAAACAGTTTGAGAACTGCTAGATTAAACAATTTCCCTGGTACCTGCCAACTCTAAATCCAATGATTCTATGTTCCTAATCTGGGCCCTTATCTTCTCAGGTTTGAACTCCTACAGCAGTCTTCTATAAGATTTCCCTGGCTCTACTCTCTTTACTCTAAATAATACTAAATATAGCTATTGGATAATCTAAAATACTGTTTTAATTATTGTTTTCCCCTGCCAAATACCTTAAAGTCACTGTCTATTAACTACTTGTATATAAGTTAAAACACTGGAGCTGTCTTTAAAAATGCTTTGCCAACTGGTCTATCATTCTGTTTTCCCCAAATTCATTTCTTTTAACTCCGATTTTCTGCTGTAGTCAAGCAATTTTACTTCCTGTTCTACCCACATGGACTGTCCATTCTTAAATTCTGGGACTTTTTTTTAAATTGTCCATTCTCTTTAATTGGAATGATTTCTCTCTCTCTCTCTCTCTCTCTCTCTCTCTCTCTCTCTCTTTTTGAACAGGTTGTGCTCATCAACAAGACCAATTCAAAAGTTTTCTTCTATCAGAAATTTTTCTATAATAATTTGGCAGTGAAAAAAAAGTGTTATTCAACAAACATTTAGGTGCTTATGAAATGCTAGATGTAGTGCTAAACACTGGGAATACAAATGCATGTAGAAAAATAATCCTTGCCCTCAAGGAAGTTGCATTCTAACGGGAGAAGACAACAAATAAAAGGAAGTAGGGAAAGCAAGATGAGGGAAATGTGAGTAGCATTGGAGGAAATCCAGAGTGTACCTAGAGAGCAATGAGGCCCATGGTTTGTCTGGATATCCTTCAGAAATGGAAGTTCTGCCATTTTGAATAGCAATTTGAAACGATGCCCAAAGGCTATCAAACTGTGCACACCCTTTGATCAAGCAGTGTCATTACTGGATCTGTATCCCTTTATAAAGAGATAATAAAAAAGTGAAAAGGACCAATATGTACAAAAATGTTTGAAGTAGCCCTTTTTGTAATGGCAAGGAATTGAAAATTGAGTGGATGCCTGTTTGTTGGGGAATGACTTTAAGATATATGAATGTAATGGATATTATTGTTCTATAAGAAATGATGAGCAGGATGATTTCAGGAGTTCCTAGAGGAACTTCCATTAACTGATGATAAGTGAAGTGAGGAGAACCAGGAGAACATTGTACACAGTAATAACAAGATTATGTGATAATCTACTGTGATGGACTTGGCTCTTCTCAGCAATGTGGTGATTGAAGGCAATTCCAATAGTCTTAGATGAAAATGTTATCTGCATTCAGAAAGAGACTGAATATGTATCAAAGCATAGTATTTTTGCCTTTTTAAAAATTTTTCTTTCTTGTGTTTTTTTCCCTCTTTGTTTGATCTTTCTTGCAAAACATGACAACTATAGAAATGAATTTAAAAGAATTGCACTTATTTAACCTACATCAGATTACTTGCTGTTTTGGGGAGGATGGAGATAAGGGAGGGAGAGAGAAAAATTTGGAACACAAAATCTTACAATAATGAATATTGAAAACTATCTTTACATAAATTTGGATAAATAAAATACTATTATATGGGATTATTATATAGGATATATTATGTATATCCCTTCTCTCTCTATATATATATTATATAGAATTATATATATATATATATATATATATATATTACATTAAGAAGGTATATTAGATTAGATTAAATATGTAGGATATACCTTAACATTAAATAAACAAATGATTAGAAAATAAAATTAGATGGTTGCCTAGTAGAATAAGAGATGACCAATAGACATCTAGCCCAAGGGCTACAATGGTAGACTCCAAGATTGAAGGATCGAAAAGAACATTGTACATAACAGCAAGATTATGTAATGATCAACTGTGATGGATTTGGATCTTTTCAACAATAATGTGATTCAAGGTAATCCCAATAGATTTGTGATGGATAGAGCCATCCACATCTAGAGAGAGTTATGGAGACTGAATGTGGATCAAAGAAAAGTATTTTCACCTTTGTTGATGTTGTTTGTTTGCTTATTTTTTTATTTCCCCTATTTTTTCCCTTTGAGCTTATTTTTCTTGTTCAACATAACAAACATGGAAATATGTTTAGAAGAATTTCATTATATTAATATCTTATAACTTGCTGTCATAGGAAGGGAGAGAGGAGGAAGAAGGGAGAAAAATTTAGAACACAAGATTTTGCAAAGATTAAGGTTAAAGACTATCTTTGCATGTATTAGGAAAAATTAAAAACTTGAAAAAATTAATAAAATTAAACAGTCAAAAAAAGAATTGAAGGACTGTCATGTGTAAGAAAACATTTTATTTCCTTGACTCTGTGGGCCAAACTTAGAAACAACTAATAAAAGGTGAAGAGTGGAAGATTTTAGGTTAAGGATGGGAAGAAAAGTTTTCCTAACTATGAGTTATCCAGATGCAAAATGGGTTCTTTGAGAAACCAAGTGTGTTTTATTATCTGAGATCTTCAAACACAGTTAGGTGACCCTTTATCAGGAATGTGGTGGAGCTGATTTCTTCTCAGGTACAACATTTCTTCCAGAAATGGGATTCTATCATTTTAGGCCAGATTGTCTTAAATATAGCCAGAAAAGGCCATTAGTGTGTTGAATGTATCTATCTTTTATGAAAGACTGATGGAAAGAAATTTAAAAAAAAGAATTACAAAAGATGAGAGGAAAAGGAGAGGCTACAATCTAGGCAGTGAACAGAAAGAACACAAAAATAGATGAGTATCAAATACCATTTCATCTTTTTTTAATTTATTATGAAAACTTTATTTTTTTCAATTCTTTTTTAAAAACTTTTTTATTTTCAAAGCATATACATAGATAGTTTTCAACATTCATTCTTGCAAAAGCTTGTGTTCCAAATTTTTTTCTCCCTCTCTTTCCCCCACCCCTCTCCTAGATGTCAAGCATGTGCAATTCTTCTATACAAATTTCCACAATTGTCATGCTGTACAAGAAAAATCAGATCAAAAGGGAGAAAAAAGAGAAAGAAAAAAATGCAAACAAAGAACAAGAAAAAGAATGAAAATACTATGTTGTAATCCCCTCTCTCTGGGTATAGATAGCTCTCTCTCCATTATAAGACCATTGGAACTTACTTGGCCACTTCATCTTAAAAATAGTTTGCAGAGTGGAAGGAGTCAATGAGGATTTCCATTAATTGAGGTTTTTACCTTAATATTTCAAGACTTTAAGTGCTTGTATTCATCAGAGGGGGTATGCCCTTCTCTATGACCCTTGAGAAATCACTTAACTTTACTCTGCCTCAGTTTCTTCAACTGTAAAATAGGGATAATAACAGTACTCACTTCACAGAGTTATTGTAGGGATTAAATGAGATATTTTAATAGTGCTTAGAACAATAATGCCATTTCATAATAGGCACTATATAAATGTTTATTTACATCTCCCTTCTCCTATATATGAAGAAGCAGTGTGGGGCAGAGGATAGAGAGCTGATATTAGTCAGATTGAATTTGTTGGTTTCTGTGGATTGAAAGGTGGAGGGGTGTATGTTCCCTACACTAATGAAATCACAGGTCTGAACCAAAAATTAAAAAAAACAAACAAACAAACAAAAAAACCCCTTATAATGGCAAAAGCGGTGGATTAGGAACCAGAGGGCTTGGTTTCTATTTCCAATTCTGTGATTCTACATCACTTTGATTAAAGAATTATGCCTTTCTCAATCTAAATTTTCTTGATGAGAAAATGGAGATAACCATCTATCCTAATTTCCTTACATGCAGAAAAGCATCATTAAACTAGAAACTTTTATTTTTGTCATTGCATTCCTAATACTAATAGGTACTTAATAGATATCTATTGCCTTCAATGGTTTTCCACGGGAGGGGTTAGAACAAAAGTTTTATTAAACTGTATTAACCAGAATGTAAAATTAACCAGAACCTCTCCATTCTCTGAAAGTACGATTTAATAAAGATTTTGTTACATATTTGTTTCCATGTGCTGATCATAGGAGTATAAGATCATCAATTAAAGTTGTGAGAGACTTCAGATGTCATCTAGTCCAATAACCTCACTTTTTAGATGAAGAAATGGAAGCCCAAACAGTGAAATGATTTTCTAAAGGTCATGCTATTAATTGGCAAACCCAGAATTTGAACTCAGGTCCTCTGACTCTATATTCACAATTCTTTCCATTGTACTACATTTCTTTAAATAGATAGGCCATTTCTTGTGTATATGTATCTTTCTCTAATTGTATGATAAACTCCTTGAAGGAGAAATAGTGGCTTTATTCCTTCTGCTTCCTCCAATGTCTCATGGCATCTTGCACTATGAAAAGCAGGTACTCAGTGTTCATCAAATTAGATCCCAGACCTGATTATTCCAGTCTCAAAAATGTATAAGATACTGAACATGCACTTTTCTCTTTCCTTTCTTCCCTTCCTCTCAAGGAAGAAGCTTAAATTTGGCTTAAGTAAGAGAGATCAACCTGAAATAGTTGGTTGGTTTTGTGGTGCCCCAGAAAACACATTTATGATAAAAGCATCTCTGTGAGTTTACATTCAATCCTTTTTGTTTTCAACCCTCACTCTATTTCCTCCCCAAAGACACAGAGTCAGCACTTCTAATCTATTAGCATAGGCTTGATCCTCCCCAGACAAGAAACCAAGGTAGGGAGTTGATTAGATATTCAGCTCTAACCAGCTGGCATAAAGAATAAGATTTATCACTCAAGGCTTAAGGGCCTCAGTTTCCTCATCTTTTAAATGTTGGCACTGAACTACATGATCCTTCGCCATGCTTCTTCCTGCTCTAAAGCTCTGTGGTTTATTGCATTGTCACATATTCTTTCTTTATCCCTTCAGCTTGCATTTTTCTCCCATCAGGAATATACAAAAAACTGTTATCTTGTGAACAATGTCATTGCTGTACTCTTTAGGATCATAGAATCACAGAGAAAGCTAGGAAGGAATTCAGTGGTCATCTAATCCTCGCCCCCCCCTTCTCCCGACCCATTTTACAGATTAGGAAAACGAGTCTCAGAAAGGTTCACATTTGTCCAAGGACACATAGGTAGTGAGTAGTAGAATTAGATTCTGACTCTAACTGCCCTTTTCACAGAGCCCCACATTACATATTATTTTACTTCTTTCCATGCTTCTTTATTACTAAGGAATTAATTTCTATACATTTCATTAATATTTATTAATATCTATCATATAGTCACAGCTTTACTTAGTGATCCTTTCTTTTTGACTCAGCAATTAAAAGTCTGGAAAGATTCTTAGGTGGGCGGATTTGAATTTGGGATGAGAGGGTCAATTAGGACAAAATGAGCTGAAGAGTAATTTCCTCTTGACTTTATATTTTATAATGGCAAAAGCCTTGGATTAAGAACCAGAGAGCTTGGTTTCTATTTCCAATTCTGTGATTCACTAGCTTTATCACCTTGATTAAAGAATTATGCTTTCTCAATCTAAATTTCTTGATGAGAAAATGGACATTACTGCCTATCCTTTTCTACTTCTTAAGAACATTGTGACTTCTACTAAAATACTTTTGTGATTCCTCATTAAAATTGGGAGGTGACTTTGGCATCCTTAAGGCACTACTCACATGATGGAAACTCTGGCAAGTTCTATCAAGCTAGAAAGATTTTGACTTTGAGTCCTGTGATGGACGTCTCCTGTCCAGATAGAGATGTGCAAAGAGAGGAATTGTTGCTATACTGAGACTCTGAAGGAGAAAAAGGATCATCACCAGAGACACTAAGGGGAAAAAAAGATTGGGTGAGCAGGGATCTATGACACTGAGGAAAAATATAGGCCTATTTCATTCCCAGTATAGTGATATATTCGGAATGTGTAGGTCTATGGGGAAAGTGAAACCCATCACGTTAGAGGATTACTGATCCACCCATTCATCTTGACTTCTTTCACAATAGGGAAGAAGATACCTAGGATAGTGCTATAAAAGCTGTAAAAGTCTCTCTAGGAAATCAGTGGCCCATCAGAAGGGAACCAGCACTAGACAACCTCAAAAATCCAAGTTTTTCCTTTTGAGGAGAACTACGCACAAAGTAGCAAGTAAATCTAGAGGATAATATATGCCATTGGGTAAGACAGAGGGCCTTTGGAGAGTAAAATATAATTTTTCTAAGATTTTATGAACTAAGGAGCTCTTGGCTTTTTCTATTGGGTTAAATAAAGCCTTCCAATATTCAATGTTTTATTAATCCAAAGATTTACATAGCAGCTAAGGGTCCTTTTAGAAATGAGTAAAATTCAGATAGTTTCAAAAGAAATTGTAGATGGGTACAAAAAGCCAAAAAAAAATTCAGAAATCTGGAAAATAAATCTGGAGTTTGTGAATCCAGGAGTCTGGTAATGGACCACATACTACATATGGAAGTAGGTTTCCTGGCATAAAAAGATAATAAAGGCAAAAGTCTTTCATGATCCTAGATGTCATTCCTCTAATCTGTAGTGTATTAAGTAATCAGATTCCCTCATTTAATTTGATATCTGTAGCTATTCTTGACTTTTTTTTTTCCCCCCATGGGACTCTGTATGCTTTAACTTTTCTCTGTTCTGTCTTGGAAACCTTGGGTATGATTAATTAGGTAATTTATCTGTCTTCTTTATAACCTGTCAAACTGAAGCTCAGTAACTAACATGTTTGGAACAAGTTGACATACTTATTGTGAAAAATGACTCAGATGGCATGATGCAATTGAAAAAACTAAAAATTTAGAGGCAGAAGTTGTTGATCAGTCCTTTCTGTTATGTCTGATTCTTTGCAACCTCATTTGTTTTGCTTTTTTGTTTTTTGGCAAAGATACTGGATTGGTTTATCATTTCCTTCCCTGATTCATTTATAGATGAGGAAATTGAAGCAAACAGAGATATGTGACTTGCTCAGGGTCACACAGCTAGAAAGTGTCTGAGACCTGATTTGAACTCAGAAAGTTGAGTCTTCTTGATTCCAGTCCTGGAAACCCCTAGCTGCCTCTAGTATCAGAAAACCTGGATTCAAATTCCACCTCTGATGTTTTTGGATAGTCATTTATCCTTGATAATCCTCAACTTCCTCATTTGTAAAATGAGAAGGTTGGATGTTCTTTTCACCTTTAAATCTATGATCTCTTCTATCTACCAGAGAAATATGATTCTCTGAATTTGCAAGCATTTAGCTTCTTGTAGCTATTTTGAATTACTAAAGAACTTGGAAAGGATACTGGTTTTCGGGTCTGAAAATCTGGGTTCAAGCCACAACTTTGCCATTTACTAGCACTGTGATTTTGGACATCAATCTCTTTGAGCTTCTGTTCCTTCTTCTGTAAAAATGAGGATGTTGGATTAGATAGTCTCTAAAAGGTTCTTGTCTAATTCTGAGATGGTAAGATTTCATGGAGAACCTGAAGAGTATTGGTACTATAGAATTTTCTCACAGCCTAGCCAATAAATTATTCTTAAATATTTTGTGGTATGTAAGTCATTCCTTGTTTGTATTACTATAATAATTAACATCGGGGCAGCTTGGTGGTGCAGTGGATAGAGTGCTGAGCCTGAAGCTAGGAATTCCTACTTTTCAGAGTTCAAATCTGGCCTCAGATACTTACTAGTTTTTGTGACTCATGGCGGGTCATTTAACCCTGTTTGCCTCAGATTCCTCTTCTGTAAAATGGGCTGGAGAAAAATTGACAAACCATTCTAGTAAGTCTGCTAAGAAAATCCCAAATTGGGTCATGAAGAGCCAGCCATGATTGAAATGACTAACCAACAGACTGACTCATCTTGCCTAGTGCACTACATTGGAACTATTGCTATGCCATGTATAGGTAATTAACTGAACATTCTTGGAATAATGTAGTGGTGGGGATCTTATTTTGTCAGAATTATTCGAACATTTTATATTGTGAATTCAGTTAAGGACAGGAACATTTTTTTTCTTTTTTGGGTTTTCCAGACAATTGTTTTTGTCCTTTCCTTCTCTTAGAACTTTTTTCTATTTAATTTAATCTTCTCCAAAATACTTTTCCTGTGCTATCTGATTTGTAATAATCTTTCCCTTAATATTTCATAGTTGTTTAAGCTATGTATCATGAAATACTTTATATTACAGCAATCTGTTGGCATATTATTATCCTGTTTACAAGACTATAAGCTTCTTGGCAGCTGTACTGTTTCTGTTCTTCTCTTGTCTATTATTTCCCTAAGGACCTGTCCTAATACTGTGCAGAGTAAAGTAAAATGAAGATAATAATAGCACCTACTTCCCAGAGTTGTTGTGAGGATCAAATGAATTAACATTTGTAAAATACCTAGCACAGTGGCTGGCACATAGTAGGTGCTTAATAAATTCTTGTTTCTTTTCTTTCTTCCTGTTATAATACTATAATACTATGAAGAAGCTTTTATTAAGTGGTTAATAAGTTGATTGACTGATTGGCTTAGAGACCATAGGATCATAATAGTAAAGGGGTCTTAGAGAACATTTAATTCAACTTCATCATTTTTTTAAATGTGTAAATTGAAGCTCCAAGAAGTTAATTGAGGAAGTAATTAGTAGAATCTGAAGTTGAATTCAGGAGCTTTTGTCCCCTATATCTGGTTGTCCCCTACATCTGCAAATGACATTCCATGGACCATGGTTTATCTCAGTCTACTCAAAAGAGCTTCCTAGTTTTTAAGGTAGAAATAGAAATAAAACACAATGTGTTCTAGTTTAACACTACATCAGTTAATGCTTGACACCCTTTTGTCTTCTTTGATCACCTTTAATTTCTCATGTCTCTTTTTCTCCTTAAAATCTCTAACTGAGTAAGCATCTTGTCACTATCTCAATACCTAATCTACATATGATAATAGGTTTTTTATTTTCAAAATATATGCAGATAGCTTTCAACATCCAACCTTGCAAACCTTGTGTTCCAAAATTTTCTCCTTTCTATCCCTTCTCCCACACAGCAAGTGATTCAATATAGGTTAAGAATGTGCATTTCTTCTAAACATATACCTAATCTACATATGGACAGAGATATTCACTGATAACTTTTTTCCATATGAGAACTATCAAATTTGGGAACCAGTGAGGCTATTAATTTAGAGGTTTCTTTCTTAGGAAATGTCCCAGTGTTGATACTTCTGAGAGGGGAAATAAATTAGGCTATTAGTACCTTAGGATAAATGACTATTTGATCCATTCCAATTTGATGGATATCAGAGAAAATCCTGGAGAATGACATTTATACTTTGATTGGGGGCTTGTAGAGAAGCCTCTCCACAATCTGGATATTCCTAGGTTTGGCATCTTTGAATGGAGTATTACAGTGAGATGTTCTAGATGGGCAAGTCTAGATATTTGGAAAGAAGTACCATGCTAGTTGGAAGATGATGTTAAGAGGGAACTGTAGATAAATTATGGCTACTTTCCAGTTCTGTCTCATGCTGTTTACAAGCAGCTAGATAGTGAAGCACTAGGCCTGGAGTCCAGAAGATTTGAATTAATATCCTACTTTGGACACTTACTGGCTATGTGACTCTTGGCAAGTCACATATTCTTTGCCTTAATTCACTCAATTGTAAAATGAGAATAATAATAGCATTTGCCTCCCAGAGTTATTGTGAGGATCTAATGAATTATCATTTGTAAAGCATTTAGCAGAGCAGCTGGCACATAGTAGGTGCTTAATAAATGCTTGTTTCTTTCCTTTCTTGCTATCCTTTGCCCTCATCTTCAGGTTAAAAACTGGAACAGTTGTTTATATGTTAATTGTACTTTTTATAGTCTTTGGAAACAAATGTATTAAGTGATTGGCTATGAGGCAAAAATACCAAAAAATCCTTCCTGACTAACTGTTTATGACTCAGTAAAAAATGTATAAGGAAGAAGGAGGCAGATGAAGAAATTAAATCCCTTGCCCAACTCTCCTTTCCCCCCCTCCCACACTGCATTCCCTCCCCTGGTAAAAGGAAAGAGGAAAAAATAGAGACAAGGATAAAAATGGTGGTGGTGGGGTGGTGGTGGGGTTAATGCATTCTCTTAACATTTTGGAGGGACTATTCCCTTTTAAAAAGAAGTTTTAAAAATATTTTCACCACACAATATTGTTTTTCTTCTTCTCTCATTTTCTTCAGTCTTCCTTTCTACACTGTTTTCTGTTCTTTGTTTTGTATCTGAGTCTTGCAGGGGCATTCTGCCTAAGCAGATACCAGGGGAATTGCCAACGATGTCAATCAATTGTCATAACCAGGGCCAGAGACCAACAAAGAACAGTATAAGCAAAAAAGGAAGAAATAAAAGGAGACGGAGATGGGGGTGGGGTGTGTGTGTAAGGGGGGAGGAGGTGGTAGCTAGCTGGTATGGAAAAAAAAAACACAATCACCACGAATTTTGCCTTCTCTTCCTGTTCCCTCTGGAAGGATTGGACATGTTGCATTTCAGTATTGTGGGAAATCAAGAGTGAAGGGTTCTGCTTATCAGTGATTCCTCTGAGGACAGGATTCAGAAAGCTGAAGGGATGTCCTTTATTGAGGAGCTCAGAGTGTCCTGACCTTAATAAATCCCCCACTCGGAAGAGTTGGGGCACAGAATGTTGTCCTGTTTTGCATGGGGTAGCCCTGGGATGTACCTGTTCTAGGTCAGATAACATAGCACACGAGGGAAACAAATACTGACCTTTTAAAACAAGACTACACAAAGAAGTACACAGATTTCTTTTGTGCTGAAAGAGCTTTCCAAATTCAGCCCTTGGCCTGTCTTTGAATTTTGCCGTGGGCAGATTGAGTGGACCTGCATTTCTGCCAAACTCAGTAAGGGTTTACCCATACCAATGCCTTTAAATAGAGGTTTATTTAAGTGTTGTTGTGTCTGCCCCATACCTTGTCTAATCCACAGTGGGCTTCGTCGTCATTCCTTTTCCAGACATAACATAGACCACCATGGCAACCGTGATTAACGTTAGGAGAGGCCGAAATAACCGTTGGCTGGAGCGATTTTGGCAGACTTATTTGAACCAAGCAGTCTAAGAAATGTGTTCACAGCGCTAGCCTCAGGCCTGATGCCTTCTGTGTGACAGAACTCGAAAGCCCAACACAAGGAGCACTACCCAATGCTTGTCAACCTGGATTGTTTAGCATTCAAAAACATGGTGGTTCTTTGGACCAAACATTTGTAGCCTGGATCCAGTCACAGCTGCCTTAATCATTGAATCTCAAGGTTTCCATTAGGAGTTATTTAATTTCAGTGCTTTAAGGTTGGGGAAGAAAAGAAATGTATATAAATTCCAGATGATATTATTATTAGAAACATTTAGTATGACCTTTGAATTAAGAGGCTTATTTAGTGTAGTAAAATAAGAGCTAAGAGATATATACCAGCATAAAGAGTGCAGAGTAAAATTTGATATTAGGTACATTCCTGTATATTTTATGGAGAAAACAAGTATGCTGATAAAAACATGTTTTTCCAATGGAGGTACCCTTTAATATTTAAGAATGATGATTCTCAACTTTTTTTTTTTTGTTTGTATATGGGATAGTATTATTCTTTGACACAAAGCATTATAACATACTATGGAAGAGTTCAGAGATTCACATGTACATGTAGTTACATATAAAACATGACATACCTAGCTGAAATTTAGCAATCTGTTACACTGCACACCTTTTATGAATCAATGTTCAAGAGATCAGGGTTTCCAGGTTCTTTATGAATGCTAATAAATGCTTTCTCTATTGTTAGATTAAGCATTAAATACTTTGATGTGGATAAAAGTTAAGCATTTTATTCACATAACTCAATTTCTGCCTCAACACTATTGTTGAAGAAGAATCCTTCCAAGAGAGATTGGCAGTTGCTGATTCTTTACTATGTTCCTCCTATGGGATTTTTGTTCCAAACAAAATTCATTTTTGGACATGCAGTTTTATTGTGACAGAAAAAATTCAAATTTAGAGTTGATGATTGAGGGTGGGACAGTATGACTAAAGCCACCACTTAAGGAATGTCCAGAGCTAAGGAAGGACAAAATGCTTCTTATAATATGTAATTCACATCCAACAAAAGTTGTAGTCAATACATAACTCCATTACAGGAAATTGTGTGCATGCAATAATATTTTTTTACAGTGAGTAACATCTTGTCATTTGTCAACACATTTGTCTTTTATATCCCCCTACAGCTAAATTTGGTTAGAAAAAGCATACATAAAAAGAGATCTAGCTATGTGCGGGGTTTTTAGTGCTCATCACTGAAAGACCTAAGTGCTTTGACAAGTTTGCTATTTTAACATGAAATGATACAAATGGTTGAGGAGTAAGCACATAAGAATAGTCCTCCTTCCCTCAAACTGGGCTTATCTGAAACTATAAGTCCATCCCTAGGACAGGGGAAGTACCTGGAAACCTTTACTTGGAAGCTCTAAACAGCTATAAATAGTACAAAATAAATAGGATTTTGTCCCAGAGTGTCACCCTGGGTCAGGAAAGGGGTTTGGGGGTGAAAAATTCTTGCTTTTCTAGGAGGATACATTCCTCACTTCATTAGCCACTATATTTTTGTCATGCTTCTTCACAGGTTCATGAAATGTGGGGTGCTACTCTTCGGATCCTATTTCTGAGCTGTTCCTCTCTGGGATGTACCTTCTCCCCTAATTCCTCTAGTAACAAGGCCCAAATCACCCCATCTACAGAGATGGTTGGACCTATGGATTTGTTCTGAAGCCTCATTAAACTCTATTGTTTTTGCCACAGTCAAAAACATTTCCAGTTTTGTCTCAGTCAAGATCATTTCTCTTCTTTTATTTGTCATTGGGCTTCTCAAACTGAAGTTATTTTTTTGGGGGGGTCTAAATGATAATAGGTATCTTTGAATGATGGCAAGAAAGTTACTTAAAGTTTAAAAAATAAACATATAGTTTAGCTGATAAAGTACATTTGAGGAAGACCTGAAGAGGAGGACAATGAAAAAAATGAAGGAATTTTTTATTTTTTGGAAGGTAAGTCAATATGCATTTTTAAAAGCATCTATATGTCAAGCATTATGTACTAAGTACTGGAGATACAAATACAGGCAAAAAAGAGAGATAAGCCCTGTCCTCAAGTAAATACATTTTAATGAGGAAGACTGAAAAAAAAAGAGTTGTTGAAGTGCCTATGTTGAAATAGGATGAATCAAGGATGACTGGTCTGGTTCTTTTTCAAAAGAAGATTTAGAGAAGAACTCACTAATGAAAAAAGGGGCCCTCAGAGACAAAGTGAGAAGACAGATAAAGTATGATTGTGAAAACTTTCCCTTGAAATTTCAGAAAGAAATTTAAGTTGGGGGGAATTATTTATTCATTTGATTTTCATTTTGAATTTTTCCAAGCTGTGTTTTTCTTTCTAGTTCTTTTCAGTTTTAGCAAGAGCTATACCTACCATTACTATACAACTTAGTTACATATGCATTTCTTTGTTATTAAAAAAAATAACCATGTACTTTAAAATAATAGGTCAAATGAATGAATCTAAATGTAATTTCAATAAAAACAAAGGAAAAAAATCACTTTTGCTCTCTGCCCCTCTACACATTCTCTGTACACACTTCCTCCTTCAACAGCTGTGATGAATGCTAGTTTCATGTCCTGTCTCATAAAACATGACTTACAAAGTGATGTGAGAATTGTGAAATGCCTCCCCTTTAGAATATCACCAAGAGAAAAATCTTGCCCCCCGAGAACAGATTCTGAAAACATTCTGTCCACCATTGTCTGGGTTCGCTTGTTAGATTTAACTTTAGTACCCCTGAGCTTGGAGAACCTGACTAGTGGTTAAATTTCTATGCTCATTTTTGCTGTGAACATTCAAATAGAATTAGCAATTAAAAAAAAAAGAATTTTTTTCTTTTGCAATTGTAGGGATGAGCAGTAGACACTTTGAAGTGTTTCCCGATCATCCCAAGATATTTCTCAGTATACAATTTCTGGGATTCTCCAGAAGGTAATGCTGCCAGAAGGGACCCAAGAGTCAACACTGGGGCATTTCCCAGTAAATGCAGTGTTACTTCTAGCAAGCTCTGCTCTCTTGAGATGCAGTCTCTTGGAACATATATATTTGAAAAGGCATCCACGTTGTGTGAGAGGGTCAATGTGGAGTCAAATAGCTGACCTAATGTGCCTTCTGTTGTCTGGGAAAACCCTCTGTGTTTAGAGGCACAGCACATTTCACAAGCCAGTTCAGCTTCCCTTACCTTAGAACTTATCTTCCTTTCTCATCAATTGCCTCTTGGGTTTTGAAGTTTTGTTTTGCTGTGTCCCTTCAGTGAGACCCAAGTTCCCCCCTAAAAATAACAATGGATACTTGTCTGCCAACAAGGTATTCTGCTTTCTGGAAATTCACTGAGAGTAGAGACATGAAAATGTCACTCCTGAAGATGCTGTGGGGTAAATTCCCAGACTACAGTTTGATTGAGCATCAAGACTATAAACAACTTGGCAATTAGACAAACCCTCTATCTTCCAGCCCCCACTATCATTATCCAGGTGTTCAAATGGTTTCCCTGAGCCATATATTTTCAAAGACTTGTTTATGAAGTTCATCTGTGTCAATAAAGAGTTCTACATAAAAATGTCAATAACTGACTGTTAGTTTTTCTGTACTTCTGTCAAACAAATATTACCCATGCAATTCTCATAGCATTATTGCAATTAAAAAAAATAAAAATCAAAGTTTTTAGATTTTCAAGCTGGAATGGAACTTAATGATAATCTAGATTCTAGACCAATTTACTTATTTTATATATAAGGGAAATGAGCCTCAGAGAGGTGAAGTGATTTATAGTTGTGCAGTTGTTTTTCATTCATATCTGACTCTATGTGACTCCATTTGAGATTTTTTGTTTTTTCGGCAGAGATACTGGAGCACTTTGCTATTTCCTTCTCCGGCTCTTTTTCCAGATGAGGAAACTGAGGAAAACAGGATTAAGTTATTTGTCTGAGATTACACAAGTAGGAAGAATTGAGGCCAGATTTAGAATCAAGATGAGTCTTTCTGGTTCCTAGCAAACACTCTATACATCCAGCACTTAGGTGACCAGAGTGATTTATAAAATCTTATCTTTAAAACTTGTGATGACTTTTAAAGGCCAATGATACTAATCCCCCTAGCTGTAGATACAAGGGAAAGTGAGAAGTGGTGACTTGCTTGTGACCAAATATCTAGTAAGTGCCTGAGGGCAGAGTTGAAACTCCAGTGGGCCTCACTCCAAGCCCAGAACCTTATTCCTTTCATCACCTACCTACTCTAATTTGTTCTAGGTTGTATAGGTATTTGGTGGTAGAACCAATACTCAAAGTCAGATTTCTAGATCCAATCCAGATGTGGGATCCAGTTATATAGGATTTTTCCTGGTGGCTCTCATAGGTATGACAAGGATCAGATGTCTCAAAAGAAAATCATAGGTCAGTGACAAACCACTCCAATGAAAGAGGAAATTGAGACAGGAGAATTGCACAAGTGACTTTTTATCATACCCTAATGCAAGTTGAGAGTTGAGGCAGAAGTACATATCTAAATTACAAATGTAACTAATGCAAAGTCTTATAGAAAGCCAGATGTTAGAATAAAAAAGACTATCTTGGCATAAACATGAGATATATATGGGGCTCTATGAAAAGCCTGGCAAATGACCAGGAAGGTTTGGTTACTTGGGGAATGTGGAGGATCTGGAATGATTTGACAGATTCAAACGAGTGCTATGTTAGGAAAGAGTAGATGGCTGTTTATATGGTATGACATGAGAAAAAGTAAAAGATTATTTTGTTTCCAAAGTCTCTCCATTCCAATCTATCCTTCATAAAATTGTCAATATAATTTTCCTAAAGCACAGATTTGACACGTCACTCCCTTGCTCGAAAAACTTCCATACCTCCCTAATATTTTCACAATAAAACAGAAACTATTTAATGTGGCAGATGAGGCCTTCAATAATCTAGATCTAGCATTGTTCCTTATTTTTTTATATTCCTCACTTTCATTCATTCTACATTTCAGACAGACTACTGGACTGTCAGCTATTCCTAGAATTACACCTGTTATCTTCTACCTCTGTGCATTGGCTGTATTGTTTTTGTCTGTATGACATTTCCTTGTCATCTCTGAACACTGGAGTCCTGTTCCTTTAAGAATTAGGTAAGGTGTCACTTTTTCATAGAAGTCTTCATTGATCTTCCCAGTTGAAAATGCTTTATTCCTCATCCTAAATTTTTTTTTTCTATGTGCTTCTCTGGATCTTTTATTTGTACCCATCTAATCAGAAAATCAGCACATTTTTAAAAAAAGTGACTTAAAACAGGGTAGAATTTTTGGAAATCAAAGATAAGAAACACACTTGATATGTAAAAATTGCTAAAGCAAAATCATAGTTATGTTTAAGCTGACTTCAAAAAAAGCACACTAGAAATCATAATTTCGGATAATATAATAGCAAAAATAGATGACTAAAAGAGGTAAATAGGGAAATTATGTTATATTGAAAAGTGTTGAATGCCATAGCATCGAAATACTTAAAGGAAAGTCTCATTTAGAGTTATAGGGAAGGGAAATAGCAGAATTATAATATTTAAAAACTTCAATGTATCCTTTTCAAACCTAGATAAATGCAACCATCACCACCATCACCACAACAATAAATAAGATGTAAGTTAAAGACCTGATTAGAATTTTTAAAAAGTTAAATATGATAAATCTTTGGCAATTATTTAATGAAAATAAAAAAAACTTTATATATTTTTCAGCTCTGCAAAGGCAGATTTACAAAAATTGGTCACATCAACAAATAAAAAAAAGCAGAAATATTAAGCACATTTTTATTGACATAATGCTAGGAAATTATAATCAATAAAGAGCTGTTGAAAAAACATTAAAATAAATTGGAAACTCAATAGTCTGATACTAAGAGGAAAAGCAAAGAATAAATTATAGAAACAATAGATAATTTCATCAAAAAAAATAACAATAATAAAAACCCAATAACATTTGGAAGGAATAGTCAAACGAGTCTTTGGGGAAAATACATGTGTCTGAATATTTTTATCAACAAACTGAGAAAGAATAGATAGATCAGAAATACAACTAAAAAAACAAAATCTAGGAAATTCTTTGATACCATTATAGCCTCCCTTGCATTATACTTATCTACATACATGTCATTTTTCTTCTTGAAAGTTCCTTGAAAGAAATGCTGGGCATTTTTTATCTTTGTATTCAGTGCCTCTCATAATTGTATACTTAGTAAGTTCTCAATTAATGCTTGTTGAATAACTTGAATATGAATAGAATGGCATAAAAGGAATGATGTTGTAATCAATGAAGACCTACTAAAATATTATTCAAGATTAGTTTCTCTGGGTCCTGAGAGAACAAGATTTAGCACAGATAAATTTTGATAATATAGAAGAGAGGAAGGAAAATCTGGGGGATAATAACATAGAAAAGTCACTGCATCTTTAGAGACTTCTTTATTTGTGCATACAGTTTATTTCTGAACACTGACCTAGATGGAAGGGACTTTCTATTTCTCTTCAATGGCTACAACAATTTTTTTGCTGAATTGAATTGAATTAAATTGAATTCTTCAAAGCTAAGATATTGATAAGCCTGTGAAATTAGCTTCAACTAATGCCAATTTCTTCTTAGTTTCAGGCTTATTTAAAAAGACTCATCATAAAATCAGATTTTCTTTGTGAATATTTTCAATCATTACACTGTGTTATTATATAAGCATATGTGTACATTACAGTTTTTAAAAAGCAAATGACCATATGAAATCATATAAATACTGCCACTTAGAAAACTGGGGATAATGATTTTTTAAAAATTTCTTTTAAAGTGAAAATTATATGATTATATGATGAGCCAAGACCTGGTGGGTGAGTGATGAACTCCATGTAAGGCACAAAAATGAAGGATCATAGATTTAAAACTACAAAGAAACCAAGAGGCTATCTGAATACCTCATTTTACACATGAGAAAACCGAGGAAGGCCCAAGGAAATTAAATGAATTGCCTGAGGACTTATATAGTAAGCCTCAGAATTTAGTTCTAAATCTAGGTCTTCTATGACTCCAAAAGTTACTGAATTTTCTATATCACCTTTTGGGGCTAAGTTGTGATTCATTTGTATTGGAAGATTAAATTGGAGTGCCTAGTGAATTTGTTAATTTAATTAGTATTCTATTGATTACTTACCAAATGCAAGTCATTTGGCAAATTCTAGGGCTATAATCCTTGCCCTCCAGGAATTTACCATCTAATATAGGAACTTGTTTGAGTTCTGCCACAATTAATTAATTTGCTAAATTTCTAATCTGCTAAAATGAGGGACAATCTATCTAACCATCTATTTATATTTTGGCAAAATTCATGAAAAATGTTGTGAGGTTGATACATTAATGAATCAATGATACTTCCCTTCTGTATGAAGATAAATTAAACTGAGCTGAAAACTATAAAAGCTATGGGTACATTCCACCAGGCTTGCTATTTCTCTGATGAGACAGCAAGTTAGGAAGGAAAAAAAGAAAATCTGATTTACCTGGTTGCTTTGATATGTTTCATCTATAATAACATATATTTTCAGAAAGTAAAACTAGTTTCTCATACTTAACTCAGGGGAAAAGAGCCAAACAGTGACCTTCCAAAATATGAAGAGTCAATGCAGCAAGGTGATGGGCATAATGAGCAAGGAAAAGGCAAAAAGGAATAGATGAAGGAAAAGGGAATATTATCAATATTATGTACAGTGATTCTTAAGCCATAATCTAAGAGGCTAAGATCATCTCTCCTAGTTTATCTGTGTGGAACTTGGAGATCTATCTCCTCCATGAAGCTTTTCCTGACTGTCTAACTATTTTCTCTTCTTTTCTCCCTCCCTCCTTCCCTCCCTCTCTCCCTCCATCTCTCCCACCCTCCTTCCTTTCCTTCCTTTCCTTCCTTTCCTTCCTTTCCTTTCTTTCCTTCCTTTCCTTCCTTTCCTTCCTTTCCTTCCTTCCTTTCCTTCCTTTCCTTCCTTTCCTTCCTTTCCTTCCTTTCCTTCCTTTCCTTCCTTTCCTTCCTTTCCTTCCTTTCCTTCCTTTCCTTCCTTCCTTCCTTCCTTCCTTCCTTCCTTCCTTCCTTCCTTCCTTCCTTCCTTCCTTCCTTCCTTCCTCCCTCCCTTCCTTCCTTTCCTTCCTTCCTTCCCTTTTCTTACTTTCTTCTTTTTCTTCTCTCTGGATATAAATAATTGGAGTTTAGAGTATATTCATTTATAGAAGAAGCACCCTATCATACATTAGAAGTCACCTATTTCAACCCTCTTACACGAGTCAATTTAAGTGACTTACTCAAGGTCACATACTCATTAGCAATGGTTTAGCTGAAATCAGAAATAGGAGGCAACTTTCTCAAAATTGTCACCATGATAAAGCTGACAGAATAAAGGTCTAGGTGATAAAGAATTCCAAATGAATAAGCCAGAATATTGCACCAAATCTATGATAATGAAATTTAATAGGGATAAAAGAAATAGGGAAAAAAGAAGTCTTAGGCTAGGGTTAAAAAACAAGCAAACAACACCCTCCCTCCCCCCCAACAACAATAACAATTGTAAAGAACATGAGCTGGGGAAAATATGACTAGATTGCCATTCCACTGGGGGGGAAAAAAGATCTGGGGGCTGTAGTGGACTGCAAATTTAAGGAATCATTAGAAAATTCAAGTCTTTTGATTGAAATGCAGCACAATTTTCATTACAGCAAGGTGGTTTGCATCATAGGAGTCACATAATTATTTTCTGTCTTGCTGCTTGACTTTGGTTTCATGTTACTAAATCTTGTTTCCCTCATTACATTCTAAATTCTGAACATGGACCTTGTTTTATCTATCATATCCTTACTTATAATACTTAGCATAGCAATTTAATGAAAAGTTGTTGAGCTATTTACTTGTCATGCCTCAGTTTCTCTATTTATAAATTTCAGGAGTTAAACTTGGTCATCTCACCTCCCTTCCACATCTAAAATTCTGATGATTCTATAATTCTAACTTTCCACTCAATTACTGGGGAGGCCTTGCTAGGACTAGGAAAAGGGCTGGCCTCTGACTACTTTACAGCCTGCAGGTGCTGCTGTGGTATTGGGATTGTCAAAAGAAATACATCAAACAATAGGGATAAAAAGACTTCTTCCTTTAAAAAAAATGGATTCTGTTTATATCCCACGTGAGGCAGCAGGTTTCCCCTACTCCTGCATCTGTCTGTGAAAGGACTTGGGTTGGTTTCCCGAACATGGTCAGAACAGGAGGGCGTGTTTTCTAGCCAGCTGGACCTTCATATCTGAAAGGATGTCCTGTTTACATTTGGCACTAGAGCTTAGTAATTGCACTGCCTGACTGCCCCAGAAATGAGGTGAAACACAAGGGGGCTGATGGCTCAAAATGGATTTTTCACACAAGTTTGAAAAATGACACTTGTATGACCCCTGTCATCATACCACCCGGGATTAGTTTTCTAAAGGTCTATATTTAAAAAGAATACGAACTTAGGAGGGTGAGGCTGTGGCATCCATGGAATGCTTTTTTGGGTGGCTTTTTTCCCCTTCTTTCTCTTTTTCTTTTCCTTCTTTCTGTCTCTTTTCCCCTGTGCTCGAACAAAGACAATAAGGAGAGTTAGGAGCTTGGCTGACTGCCAAACTCATTTCATGAAATGACCTGTGTAGGTAACTGAATACCATACAGTGGAATATTATCATAGTAAAGCATCCAGGAAGGAGAAAATTAATAGAGCAGAGGTATTTTAAGGGTAGAAAAGATTTTGTTTTTCTTTTAAGAGAGAAGTTAACTTTAAGGGCAGGTGGTGAAAGAAATAGAACAGGAATAGAGGGATTGAAAAAGAAACTTGTGAATCTGTTTGGCGCAGTAGTTCTTAAGTGCCTGAGTAGAAAGAATCCATTTCCCCCAGTTTGTCTGTCATAAAAGCTCAGTCATTGTGAATATCCTAGCTCATACATTTATTCATCCATCCATCTATCTATCCATTAACATTTAAAAATCATTTATTTATTTATTATTTATTTATTTATTTTTAAAACAAGAGAGCATCTCCCTATTTTTCCACTCCAGAAAAGCAGGGGCAACTCATGGGCTTAGTATGACTGATCCACAGGGAACTCTTGTTTTCTTTCCTGACTTCTCAGGAAAGTCACTCCTCTTTAGGCAACTTCATGACCCTTGTTCTCAGGGGCTTACCATATTCATGCTGAATTTAGTGCAGATACCCAATCTATTTCACTCTATGCAGCTCAAAACTCCTGAGCTCAGGAGATCCACCAGCTTAGTTCAGTAGTAGGGATTACAAGCATGTGTTCCATGTCCAGCTCAACAAACATATATTAGTCCTTCACTGTGCATAAACTATTGTGCTAAATCTTGGGTATACAAAGAAGTAAAAAAAGCAGTTTCTTTCCTTGAGGAGTTTGGAAGGGACGGTGGTACAGAGAGGAACTCAGTAGGGCATCAATCACTAAGCCTTTAATAAGACTTTACTATATTCCAGGCACTGTGCCAGATATACAAAGAATGAAACATTCTCTGCATTTAAGAAGATTACATTCTAACTATAAACAAAAGAAGAAAATAAAAAATGCATACAAAATAAAATTATGTAATATCAAATGTGAGAGAATGCTAACAGCTAAAGTGTGTGTATGTGTGCAGAGTAAGGAATGGAGGGGCAGCTAGGTGGTACAGTGGATAGAGCATTGGATCTGGAATTAGGAAGACCTGGCTTCAAATCCTGCCTGAGACATTTTTTAGCTCCATGTTTCCTAAGTCACTTACTCTGTTTTTTCATCTATAGAATGGGGATAATGATAGCACCTTTGTCTCAGGGTTGTTGGGAGGATAAAATAAGAGAATAATTTTAAAACGCTTAGCACAATATCTGGCATATAATAGACTATATAGATATTAGTTATTATTATTAATCAGGAAGTGCTTCATAAAGAAGGTAGGACTGAAACCATATTTTGAAGAAATTTAGGGTTTCTACAAAGAAGAGATGAGAAGAGAATGCATTCTAGACATAGGGAATTACATAAATTCATGAAGAGATGGGGGTGAAGCATTGTTTAGGGGCCACAGTTAGCTGGTCAGTGGAACTGGAAGTAGGATGTATAAATGGAAGTTATATAAAGTGGGAGCCAAACTGGGAGGGGGGGGGTGGATTTCATTAATTCATTGATTTATCCAAAATTCAACATTTATTGAGGATCTCATTTGTAGATCACCTTTTCCATGACAGCTTTCCTGACTAGTACAACATACATTTAATAATGTCCCTTTTCAATTTCTATCACATTTATAGTCTCTATAACACAGATATCACTCACCCTGCCCAGGGTATCCCACAAAACTCCCAAGTAGGACCCAAACCAGATTAAAGTATAACTGCTTAATATTTGGCAAATAAACAAAAATATGCTAAAATGTAAATGATGTTAATAAATGGTTTTCTAAGTCAATATGGTCCTGAAAAGATTCTTATGGACGATTTATTGTATTTCTTTTCTTTTGGAGTGGGTCACAAATTGAAACCTTAAAAATAGATTGTTTTGTACTGTTGATTATTGTTTTATGTGTCCATTTCTTTTTTTCCTAAATTGAGTTTGAGCTTTTTTAGTATCTGGTCCAAACTTCTTATCTTCCCACAGAACAAACATAATGATTGATCAGCCAGATGATGATATTATGGTTCACCTCTCTGTAATAAGCAATCTTTGGGATAAGAATGGGACAAACTTAGTTCTCCAAGCTCTTGCCTTACTTGGTGTGCATGTGTATTCATTACATATAACAAATGATAGGATACTGGCTATACATTATGCAAATTTGATGATTTCAAGGTCTGCTCTAGGAAGAAATGGGTCCCAGAATAAGTGATGGGACAGCCAAGAAAATGAAAACCTGGGTCCTCTAAACCACCATTCATCATAGATTAGGAAGACAACTGTATTTGTTTCAATCTACAGGTAAGAAAACAATTGGGCTAGCATCAAGTATATGGTACCACATTTGTCCCTAGGCTTTTTAAAATTTTGTGTGGAATTTGGGGAGAAAGGTAAAGTATTAAACAATATTACAGAGATCTAAAAACCCTTGTTTGTATATTTACATCTTTGAACAAGCTCATTCTGACTCCATAACTCCTTAATTAGAGACACAGTCATTTTCTTTTCTGTAGGGCATTTTTTTTTACCCTCACAATACAAGCATACATTTGGTAACTAATACCAGCAATTAGCCTCATCTGCTATGTAAATGAGTGTAATTGCAATTAAATACTTTAGTAGGCCCAAAGGGAAAACATGCAATCATTGCAAAGTAAGTAGGAGAACATGGTTAAGGGACATTTAGGAGTGTTAGCAGAAGTGTCTTCCCCCCCCCCCCCCCATGGTATCAGTGGTGTCTACAATGCTTTCTGCAGTGAATTATTTCACTCAGAGCTATAGAAGCTCACTAACACTCCTTTTTTTTTCCTGCAGGCACCTAGAAAATGGTAAGAACAAGGTATTTTCCTTTTCAGAATTACTATTATTTCAGTTTGGAAAGATGATTTCCTTCCACTGTAGCACAGGACACAAGAAGCCCAAGTTTGAGCTGCCACTTCTATTATATTAGTAATAGGTGTATATACACTGTATGTGTGTAGGAGTATATATACAGTACTTTGTTTGTGTAATGTTCCAATTTAATAGGGATTAAAGAAGATTTATATTAGCTTATTCAAAAAGAAGATGTTCTTGATGCATCAGTGGTCATTTTCTGCTAGTTAATAAATTTATTCAACAAGTATTTACTGATTAGTACCTCAGAAAAGCTAAGTTTGTGTGGTGTGAAGTGATTAGGTTACTGACTCAGAGGTAGGCAAACCTGGATTCAACTCAGATGCCTACTAGCCACATATCCCTCAGCAAGTAACTTAATCTCTCTTTACCTCAGTTTCCTTATTTGCAAAATGAAAAGTTTGAACTAGATGGACTCTAAGATATCTTCCAGCTCTAAATCAGTGATTCAGTGATCCAGGTTCAGCAGAGGATAAAAAGATGAGTAAAATACAATGCCACGCAATAGAGTTGTGCTAAACTATTTTTACCACAAAAAAGTAGGGGGGTTAGGATAGGCAAGTACTGTAACTATTAAATAAGTCAGAGGATCAAGGTTTTAAGAAAAGAACTAAAGAAAAGGGGAGCTTAGAATTAAGGAATTTATTTCTGGCAGATATATTGTAGTTGTTTTTTAATACTTTATCTTACTCTCCAAATTCCATTTAGTCCTGAATCTGGAATCAGGAAAGACATGTTTCAACCACAACTCCAACAGTTACAGTGAATGCTTCCTTTGAAGGAATCTAAGCTCACTGAACCTCAGTTTCTTTATCTTCAAAAAGGGCACATTTTTTAGGCTTGTGGTGATGGCAATGCTTTGAGAGTGTTAAACACATATTCCTTACAGGCAGCTCTGTGGCTTAGTGGATAGAGTACAGATGCTGAAATTTGGATGAACTGAGTTCAAATCCATTCTCAGATACTTTCTAGCTGGGTGACCTGGGACAAGTTATTAATCTGTTTTAGTTTTCTCAGTTGTAAAATGTGGATAATATCATCTACTTCATAGGATTGTTGTGAGGAACAAATAAGAAAAGTTGTAAAGGTCTTAGGATGGTTAATAAATGCTTTTTCCCATACCTAAATGTGAATTATTATTACCTCATTGGGGAGACCAAGAAAATGACTATACTTCTAATTAAGGAGCCATAGAACCAAAATGAGTTTGTTCAAAGATGTAAATATACAAATGAAGGCTTTCATGAAGGAGGCAGCATTTGATGTGAACTTTGAAAAATGGGCAACATGGGGGACAGCAGGGAAGATGAATCACAATGGCAAATACAGAGATATAGAAATGTATAAGTAGTTAGGACAGTTTGGCTAGAACACCAGGGGACAGTGATCGGAATGGTGCTGCTCTTAATAAAAATAGGAAAATCAGGCATTTGGATGGGAGGGAGGAAAAACTGGTTTTGGACAAGTTGAAATTGAGTTACCAGCCGGACATTTAAACATAAATGTCTAATAAACAGGAGATTAAGTCTAGAGATATAAATTTGTCAGTTTTTTGTGTAAAGATTTATGTAATCATCTAAGTTATGGCAGGGGATGAGATCACCAAGGATATTTAAAAGAAAAAGTATGACAAAAACTGAGCATTGAAGAATTATAAATGTTTATTGAATTGAAATAAAGATTTCCTATGTTTAGGTTTTGGAAGAAAGAAGAGGCACAAGCAAAGAGGCAGAGTTGTGACAAAGGTAGAGCTGTGTTATGGAAGCCTGGTAAGGAGAAAGTTTCAAGGAGGGAGTGGTAATAATATAGGTCATACAGGGAAGTTGTAGGTTGAAGAATAAGAAAAGGTCATTGTATCCATCAATTGCCAGTTCATAGGAGGTCTTTGAGAAACGATTCTAATATAATAATATTAGTGGAATCCAGGATTCATGGAATGAATTCACAGATAGGGTGAAGGAGGCAGTGAGTGCATTCTGTTTCTCAAAATGGGGTCCAGATCTCTTGGGAGATCCTGGGAGTCCTCAAGAACATTTGAGCGGGTCCATGAGGTCAAAACTATTTCCATAACAATACAAAAACATTCAAATTTCAAATATGGTAAATACTGATAGATATAACCTATACAAACAAAAGTTCTTTGAGGTTATCCTCAATAATTTTTAAGACTAAAGGGCTATCAAAAATTTGAGAACGACTGTTGTAGATTATCAAATTTCTTGTTTGTGGTCTAATGAGAATGCAGGTTTCAGATCTAACATTTTGTGATTCTCTGAAAGCAACAATAAAAATGTACTGGAAATTTCTTTGTTTCAGAAGGTGGTAGGATGATGTATAATGAGATTTCATTTCCCCCAAATTTCCTCTCAGCATTTTCCCCCAAAGGAAGAAGCAACATGAAAAACCCAGAGAACCAAGGGGAAAAATAACCCCCCTAAGTCTTTTCAGTCATTTCTAGAAAAGAGCAAAGTGGGAAGAGTTCCTCTTTCCTGCACTTTGAAGTTCAATTAGCTCTGTTGAAACTCCCAAGTTAAGGGTACAGGAGTTTTCAGATTTGATAGAGTTGAGCTATCTTTGTAGAGAAGGAAGACAGTTAATTGGCCAGATGTTTAATATGTACAGTTTAGAAGACAACTTTAATAACAAACAGAAGAATACCATGTTTCCTGTACCCTGTGCCATCTGAAAGTATGTTTGAAAGCTTCCTTTTCTCATACTTTAGAGGAAAAAAAGCACACATGTGTGCAAATACACACACTCTGATACCAACCAATTTAAAATATAGTACTAAGAGAAATCATTACAGATATTAATGAAATAGGTAACTTTCCACTCTTGTGGAAGGACTTTATGAAGTCTGCATTTTCTAAAGTTAAGGCTACCCTTAGAGAGCAATTAATCAAACACAATAGGAATGTTTGGGATTAAAATGCCCCAGTAGAGTCAAGTCCTATTTTCACAGTTTAAATCTGGTAGGTTCCCCCAGGACTTCAAATCCAATACATTTTTTAAAAAAAGATCTGGTGACTTTTTAATGGGCTAAGGGAGGTAGGGGGTAGGAAATGTGCTTTTAGAAGGAAGCAGGGACGTGGTACATACCTTTATTTCACCTCATCATTAAGGTTCAATTTTTAAAAAGCTGTGTCATTTTTAGAATGAAATGAGAGGAAAGAGTTTGAATGAAAGACTAACTCACTCCATTATCCATGACAGGCAACTAGTGAGGGAGATATATACTAAGACAATGTATAAAAGGTGACTACACCATAAAGGCCTCTCTTAGCTGGTGAGAAGAGAACAAATTTAACTGATTTCATTCCAAACTCCTCTAATTTGCTTAAGGTAGAACTGGCTCATTTGTCATTCTCAGGGATTTGTCCCCTATCTCAAAGTTTGCCCTTTCCATTTTCATTTACAATAAAGTCCACATACTTAGTGCAATGGTTATGTGTCCATCTGTGCACCATAAAAAACAACTGACTATAAGGTAGCTAACTAGTATAGTGATGGATGAGTTTTAATGAAACTTTGGTTTGGAAGGCTACTAATGCTGAATCCACTTAACAGTATTTTTTTTTCCAATGTAGAAATACCCAGGAAAAACAACAACAATAACAACCTGTTCCTTACGCTAAATTAATATTATCATTTTGCTGGAGGAATGTTTTTGAAGTGGTCTGGGTTTAGGTGGCAAATCCAACAACTTTTTAAATATCTGTTAGTTTTCAGGGAATAACTTCAGTGATTATTCTGCTGTTAACTGTGTATTCTGTTCTTCCAAAAGAACAACAACTAAAAAAGGAGCGGGGGTGGGGAGGAAGAATTCAAAACATGAAACTTCAAGTGATTTGTGGGTTTTCTTCTATTCTTTTTTCTGTTTGATTCTTTATCTCCTGAGACAGTGAAAGCAGCAAGCCAAGCCCTTAGTATAATTACAGGTTTGAAAACTGGACAGTCTTGCCAACAGTACTTCATTGATCAAGGCTAACTTCCCAGCCTCAGCTTGGGTCTCTAGGCACTGCAATTTACTCACTGCTAGGCCAAAAGATCCTGGCCTGAGAGTAACTCAAACCAACATGCAGAAGATTGCTTCTACTGATTTTCTCAGCAGACTCTAGATGCCCAACTTGACTGATAAATGTTGTTTGGAAAGGGAAATTGTCTAGAAGGTGATAAAAATAACTTTGTTTATATTCTTCAGCATGCAAAACAAAGCCACAAAGTTCTCAGACCCCACTTCCAAGTTTTTTGGTCTAGACAGATCACTCAGCCTGAGTTTGACCTTCTGTACTCAGTTATATATTTGCTCTTATTGTAGAAATTACAGGCAACCAATCATGGGGCCACCATTCAGCTGATCCCTTTCTCCCTTTCCTCTTCTTTCTTTTCCTATTTTTGTGCCACAAAGTATGCTCTTAGAGCTTCCTCATTAATTGCTTCAGTGGAGTATGGTTTTCCTCTCTTCAAACTGTTTTTTCTTGTTTTCAGTGACCAAAAAGATGTGAAAGAAAATGAGAACTTCAGGCTTTATTTTTTAAGACTGCTGATTACCTTGACCTACCCTTCTCAGTTCATGAGATATTCACTAGATTGAAAATAATTCATATATTAGGATGAGATTTCACTTATTTTTAAGTCAAAGAAGGATTTAGTTCTATTGTATATTTAGTATAATACATTCCTGCTATGCTTGATTTATTGCTCTGAAATGATGACCTTACTCATTGCCTTCTCCCTTGTAGAAGACTCTCAGTTCAAATTCTTAAAGTCAGGCACATTTTTAAAGAAAAGAAATGTTAGGGATAAGTGTTAGAAATTTGTTTATCCCTTCATAAAGAGGAAAAACTCTGTGTTGTGTGTGTGTGTGTGTGTGTGTGTGTGTTTGTGTATGTGATATAAGTAAGGTGTGATTGGCTTTATTTATTTATTTATTTTTTGATAAACCTGAAAAGAAGCAGCCATCTTGCCTGTAGAGCTGATTTCCAAGAAGGTTCTTTTCAGTTAATCAAAAAAAAAAAAATCAAAGGAGAACTTATTAAACATTATTACTTTTTAGGCACTTTGTTAGGAATAGTGATGAAAATACAAACAACAACAACAACAAAAACCCAAAACTCCAAAACAAAAATAACTTGCCTTCAAACTTACATTCTGTGGGGGGTATATAAGGGGATCTGATGGATCTCTGATTACACTTTGTATCTCACCCCTCTTCCAATATATTCTATAATCTACATAAATTGGCTTACTTTTAAAGAATTATCTATGAAGTAATTAAGGTAGGGTGGAGATGACTAGAAACAGAGGAAGATTAGGAAGGTTTCTTATAGAAGATAGCACTTGAGATGAGACTTGAAAGGAGCTACAGGCCACAAGGGGCAAAGGTGGTGAGGAAGAATATTCTAGGGATGATGGAGAGAATGTAAAGAAATCAAGATGGAAAATGAAATGTAGTACAGAAGGAGCAGCAAGTAAGCTAATTTGCCTAGATTGTAGAATGTATGTTTGTGGAGTTGGGATGTGGAATGTAACATGAAATCAGCCTGGAAAGGAAACTGAGACAGACAAATGAAGTGATTACTCAGGGTCACATAGCTACTAAGTATAGGGGAGTTCAGTTTTAACTCTGGTCTTCCTGATTCTCAGTCTGACATTCTATCCAACTGAACCACCTTGCTACGTTTTGTTAGATATGTTGTATTATTTCAATGGCAAAAAAAAAAAAAAAAATCATTTGGGGAATGAAGAAATTCAGACAGACACAATGAAAGGCATATCTAAAAAGATGATATTAGTAAATAACATAGAGCTTAGAAGAATATTTAATCTATAGTAAGATCTTAAACTAGAGAACAATATGCTGAAATTGAATAGAGATAAATGTAAAATTTTATGCTTGGGTTTCAACCAACCAAATTCAAATCGGAGGAAATGTGTCTAGACAATATGGGAGGTGGTTACACACACACACACACACACACACACACATACGCATAACTATAGATACAGTCTCCTACCTATCTATCCTCAACAAGAAATTAAAGTGTTGAAAACATAAATGATAGAATTTAGAGCCAGAAGGTACCCTAGATAACCTCTAATTAAAGACCCTAATTTTACAGATAAAGAAGCTGAGGAACAATAATTTAAGTGACCTATCTTTGGTCATACAGCTAGGACTACTAGAGCTAGCATTTTAATTCAAGTGTTTTGAATTTGAATTCATTTCATAGGGTATTCAGGGACTTTTTTCTTTTTCACAATGTAATTCTTATTACAATAGCAGCTAAAAGTTTGTTTTCAAGTTATTTCTCTGGTTATCTGTAGAGAAGTGATGAATCTGAATTCTTAGAAATTTGTACTGTTTCAAGTTATGGTTCAGACTTCATAGACAATACCAAAAGTATTTATCAGGACCTATACTTCATTTTATCTTCAGAGAAAAATCAGAAGTACCCTTACCTTCTGCGAAAGATTAGTATATGTCTCTCTTCTTGACCTAACTAGGTCTGAGCATTAGTATGGGGGAACAGTATTAGATTTATGGTAAAGTAATTTAAGTTTAAATCATGACTGATACTCATTGTTTGATATTGGATGAGAAATCTTTTAACCTCTCCAGGTCTTAGTTTTCTCATTATTAAACTAGAAGATTGGACAAGATCTCCAAATGTTCCTTCTGATTTCCTATCTGTTATCCTATAACTCTTTTTAAACATAGCTAGGGTTGGCCAGCATTTAGAAAGCTGGATTCAAATACCAATTTTCTGTGGCATTTCCGATTCTTACTGGATTTCCTTTTAGGACAAATGTATTCATGTCATTTCAGGATTTCCACTTTGGATCTGCATAGAAACCAGAAGCTGGAGTTATCTAAAAGAGATAAGGTCAGAATCTTCATAAAAGGTAGTTTGGAGTTTGGTTTCAAAGGTCAACAATGGTTCAGTGGGAGAGGAAAGAACAGGAGCTGAATGGTGGGTTGGACTGAAGAAGGGGATGTTGGCTATTACCCATTTCTGTTTTTATCCTAAGGGAGGAGGATTGCTTTGAAGAAAAAAAAAAATTCCCACTGAAATAGGTAGTTAAATAGGTAAATTTTAATTACTGATAAAGCCTAATCTCTGGTTTCAGAGATAAGCAAAACAAGAAATACAGTGTACAAATTATCAGTATGATAGGAGGGTCAGACTTGACAAATTGTTTGAAAGGGATGTTGGAGAATGCTCAAAATTATTACATAATTGGCTAAATTTAAACCTAAAGAGCAGTCCTCTCTGAAGGTGTGTGGGTGGAAAGGGGAAGGAACAGAAGAAAAACAATAGTCTTTATTTTCCCAATATAATTTTAGACCAGAGCCTAGGCAAGCAGATTCAGTGATCATGTTTTTTTTCTTTTTTTTTAAACAACCCTGATTTTTTTTTTTTTTTTTTTTTTGAACTGAAATTCACCTTAGTCCCTTGGAGCACACATTTTTTTTTTCAGTTTAGCTACTATAACCAGTGTATTTTTCTGGCCTCCTCATAAGTGGAATTGTCTCAGCCTTTTCCCTGCAGAACAAAAAACATAAACATGAGGTGCATGAAAATGGAAACAGGATCTTGCTTCTCACTGTTTCACAACAGTACTTAGCAGTGACCTTTGACTTTCATTAAGATGCTGTGGAAACTTAGGGATCTTGGGTGCATAGTTCACTGTGGGAATTTCTTTTTTGGTTTGTTTTAGTTGTTTTTGTTGTTGTCTCTTTCCTCCTACATTTTGGATTTCCATGGGGCCATGATGTCAATTAAGCCCACCTCTAAGAGTCCTTATTTGGCAATGATGTTAGGGGCTGAGAATTGGCTGGGACATGGAGGTCAGTTAAAAATTCTTCTTTAATTTTTGCGTGGGAAAAGAAAATAAGATGTTTTCCACACTAGTCTATTGATTGTATCTGTTTGTGTACAATAGAATAGGTTTTGTAAAGATATGTCAGCATTCTTCTCTTATCATGGTATGGAAGTACCCTATGGTACAGAGGCTTTGCCAGAAGAATTTAAGCAAATTTTACTCAAATTAGAGAGGTTTCCAGCATGAACCTAGGGATAAGCTTTGTTTTCTTTCTATGCAGAATTCATTAGCTAGTGGTCAAATACCTTGGAGATAAGAGTCTTTATATTTAGTTATGTAATGAATTCTCTGGCTATGATGATCTATGAAACAGGTTAAATACAAAATGATACCCATTTTTGTGCAGTCTATATATTTTAGTTGTCATCTATCAATCCAAACCGATTCTAAAATTTATGATTCTATTTCAAATTTTATTGGATTTCATTAAGAATCTATGTACTCATCAGAGAAAAAAAAAACTTACTACTCATTTTAATGGGAAGATCTTAAAAATATATCCCTCAGGATGCCCATCAATAGGGGACTGACTGAATATGTTGTGGTATAGGATTGTAATGCAATATTATTATGCTATAAGGAATGCAAGTAGACTGATTTCTTTTTTAAATTAATTAATTTTTTATTAAAACTTTTTATTTACAAAGCATATGCATAGGTGATTTTTCCAACATTGACCCTTGTATAATCTATTGTTTCAAATTTCCACTCACACCCCTTTCCCCTAGCTGGCAGGTAGTCCAATACATGTTAAATATGTTTAAATACATGTTAGATCCAATATTGTATACATATTTATATAATTATCTTGTTGTACAAGAAAAATCAAGAAGGAAGAAAAAGAAAAATTGAGAAAGAAAACAAAATGCAAGCAAATAACCACAGAGAGAGTGAGAAAGCTATGTTGTGTTCCACCTCTGTTCCCATGGTTCTCTCTCTGAGTGTAAGGGCTCTCTTCGTCACCACACAAGTGGAACTGGTTTGAATCATCTCAATGTTGAAGAGAGCCACATCTGTCAGAATTGATTGTTGTATAATCTTGTTGTTGCTAATGATCTCCTGGTTCAAGCAGGCTGATTTAAAACAAACAAACAAACCTCGAAAGACTTATAAGAACTGATGCTAAGTGAAGTGAGCAGAATCAGGAGAATATTGTCCACAGTAATAGCAATATTATATGATGATCAACTATGAATGGCTTAGCTATTCTCAATAATACAATGATTTATGATAATTCCAAAGGATTTATGATGAAAAATACTCTCCATACCTGGAGAAAGAATTGTTGGAGTCTGAATGGAAATTGAAGCAATCTATTTTTCCCTTTTCCCTTTTTTGGTCTATATCTTCATTCACAAAATGACTAGTATGGAAATATGTTTTGCATGATTATACATATATTATCTCTTTTTAAAATTGCCTATTGTTTCAGGGAAGAGTAAAGGGAAGGAGGGAGAAAGGAAATTTGGAACTCAAAAATGTTTTAAATTGAATGTTAAAATTTTTCTTTACATGTATTTGAGAAGAAAATAAAACATCATTAAAAAACTATTCCTTCCTGATACATTATATTTGTTTTGTATGTGATTTGTATTTACTTATTTGTACACACATTGTCCATCTTTTCTGGCTGCCCAACCCCCATTAAATTATGAAACTTTATTGTATCCTAGAGCTTGGTAAAGTGCCTAGTTAGACAACAAGTGTTTAATAAAAAGTTGTTGATTGATTAATAGATTTCTCTTCCCCTCTTCTAAGTAGATTATACACTTCTGGAAGGTAGGATTCAGGAATGTTTTAGAAGCAATTCATACAAAAGTTGACTAGCCAATGCTTAAGTTAGTGTGATCATTTATCCTTGGAAATTGGTAAACACTACATGCAAACCAGGGTTTAATTTGTTGTTTTATTGTCTGCTCCATAGAATGTGATATAAAATGATAATAACTTAAATTAAACTTAAAAGTATTTCATGGACACACTTTTGGAAGGGTGGGGGGTTAGCTGTCAAAACTTAGCAGTACTCCTTGAAGGAACTATTTTTATTTTTATCTTTGTAATTCTAGAACCTACTATAGTGCTTGTAACATGGCAGCCATTTAATAAATGTTTCCTGAACATATACTTAAATCTTTAATGGAAGAACATGTAACATTTAAGTGGTTTTTAAAAATACTTTTCTGTTCTATTTGCTTGGATTGAGAGAAGAGTCCCTAACTAAATGTTATAGTTCAAAAGGTGATTTTAAAATATTCTGACAGTATTTCTTAATTTATTTCTTGTCCTACACAATCATTTATACATTTAGGACCAAGCCTAGTTGAAACAGAGTGAGATATCATGTAATGTTTGAACAAAAGTAGGAATGATGTAACATAGTAACCAATTAACATGCTCTTAAAGTAACAAGTAGCCTCTCAGTTTCTTAACTGGCAAGTCTTACTTAGCTAATGTTGGAACACTGTTCTCTTTACCATTTATCCAACTGAATGCCCCATCTTATCTCTGGGTTCTCTAATCTATGCTAGACTGCCTAATGGCTCAGATACAGAGACTTCTCAGTCTCTATGGAAAACTTTAAGGGATAATGGAATGCCATACCTACAGATTTTTTTTTTTCTTTGTATGTGAATTAAAAAAAAAATGTGTTTCAGGGTTCAATCATTAATTCAAATAAAATAACTTTTCCTAAAGAGTTTAAAATATTTTGAAACATTAACTACTCTAGGGAATGAAGAATGCTAGGTAGCATTATTCCGTATTTGGGAATAGAATAAACGAAGTTTAGTTGTTGATACTGTTCTGCTTCTGCTCATTTACCTCATTTTCAGCTCATGCTAGTCTCTCCAGGTTTTTCTGAATTTGTCTGCTCATCATTTCTTATAAAACAACAGTATTCTATTACATTCATATATCACAAAATTTGTTCATTCATTCCCCAAATGATGGGCATCTTCTCAGTTTCCAACTCCTTACCACCACAGAAAGAGGTGCTATGAACATTTTTATAATGTGGGTCTTTTTCCATTTTTAATGATCTCTTTGAGATACAGATCTAGTTGTCATATTGTTGGATCAAAGGATACGCACAGTTTTACAGCCTTTTGACCACGCTCCAGAATGGTTGGATCAGTTTACGACTCCAGCAACAATGCATTAGTATCCCAAATTTCCCCCACATTCTTTCCTTTTTTCCATCATCTTTTCCAATCTGATAGATATGAAGTGCACCTTAGAGTGGTTTTAATTTGCATTTCTCTAATCAATAGTGATTTAGAGCATTTTTCATATAACTATAAATAGCATTAATTTCTTCATCCATAGACTATTTATTCATATATTTATACTATTTATCAATCAGAAGTGACTTGTATTCTTATAAATTTGATTCTTTTCCCTACAAATGAGACCTTTATCAGAAACACTGCCTGTAAAAATTGTTTTTCATCCTTGTGTTTCCCTTCTAATCTTGGTTGTATTGGCTTTGTTTGGGCAAAATCTTTTAAATTTAATGTAATCAGAACTATTCATTTGCATTTCATAATGTTTTCTATTTTCTGTTTAATCATAAGTACTTCCCTTCTTCATAGATATGGCAGGTAAAGTATTCCTTGCTCTCTAATTTGCTTATAGTATCATGTCTAAATCATGAACCCATTCTGATCTTATCTTGGTATACAGTGTGAAATGCTGGTCTATGCCTAGTTTCTGCCATACTATTCTCCAGTTTTCCCAGCAGATTGTGTCAAATAGTGAGTTCTTATCCCAGAAGCTGAAGTTTTTGGGTCAGCATCATGCCTTTATGCATGAAAAGATAGTTCCTCTGTCTCTAGACAGAGAGTTTAAGACAGGAGATAGTGAGCAATACCCAGGCATTTGAGATAAGCCACCTGGAGTTTTATGACTCACTGGAATATGAGAGTGGCCAGCATTTAATGGAGTAAGGAAGAGAGGGTGGCCATAATAATTTTATTCAGGGCATAGCATAATAATTCAGGGAAATTGAGGTATAATGATTTAGGGAAGTTGAGGCATTATAAGGGGTAAGGGAGTTGAGGGTGGGGGAAGGAGTTGAATTCAAGGCTGAATTAGGAGCAGGATAATGATTGCTTTTTCTGTAAGGGGCATTTATTTCATAGAGCTGAAATCAAGCAGAGCTACAGATTGTGCCACTAATTAGCCTGCATGATGGGCATGAGATGTTGACTGCATACTCAAAATCTTGTAATTGCTAAGAAATAAAAGAATTGAAAACCTAGAGTCACTTTCAGGCTTCAATGAGACACTATAGGAGAACATTAGTGGATGCCAAGAAAATTTAAGGTAGGGTAATTTTTAAATTTCCCATGCACCCCAATATAGTCAATATTTGTCTTAGTTTTCTTTTAGAACATAAGTTTCTAGAGGATAAAGATAATGCTATAACCCTGTTATTAATTAGCCAGGGGGAATACAACAAAGGTACTTCCTTATTTAAAAAGGCATAACTGATTCTCAAATTGGTTAAGTTTAAGGCTGGGTAGCAAGTTATATTCTAGAAGAATTACTTTTCAAGAACCAATTCTTTTTTATCCCAATATGGGATTTTATCCACATCTATTAAAGTACCCTATCTTTCAGCAAAAGAAGGGAGAAGTAAAAGCACAGAATGTGATTTTAAAGAGGAAATGAGCAAAATTTGAAGGCATGGATCAAATTGTCTCTTGTGATATCTATTTTACTTCATTTAAGCATATTGCACATATGGTTATACAGGATCTACTTCCTTCACTTTGCATCATTTCATTCATGTCTTCCCATTTAACTGAGTTCAAAGATTCAATCCTGGCTCTCTACACTTATGCTTACAAAGTTGTAAGTATGTTTCAAACTTTCCTTGTATTTGAGTGACTTCCAAAACTACATTTTCTGCCCAGAATTTTCACCTTATAGTACCTATATACACACACAAGATAACTGTATATATTTTCCCCTCATTATAAAGCATTTTGAGGTTTGTGAAATTTGCCATATATTTTATTTCATTTGATCCTTCTACCTTGAGAGGTAGATCCTCTTATTGTCTCACTGTATAAGGAACTGAGCCTGAGAGATATTAAGTGACTTGTCCAGAGTCACTTAGCTTATATCTAGGGCAGGATTGAATTTTAAATCTTTCTGCCTCTAATTCTCATACTCCATCTATTCACTTCACCACTTAGCTCCATGGCAAAAACTGAGCCTATCATTTCCTTCACAAATTCTTTCAGTCTTTATTGCCTTTTATCTACTTTTATTTCTCATGGGTTGTCCAGGTTTGATATCTGATCATTTTCAGCTTACTTTTCACAGAATCACAGGATTCCAGAACTAGAGAGCTAGTCCAGTCTGATTTTGAAGAGGAATCACCGCAGCAAATAGCTAACAAAGATCCACCTAACCTCTACCCAAATACGCCCATTTTGAAAGGGTATACTATACAATGAGGCAGCCCATGCCACTTAAAAATAGCTCTAATTATTAGGATACATTTCCTAAATTTACATCTTTGCAGTTTCCACATTTTGCTCTTGGTCCTGTCTTGTGGGATCAAATCAGAACACTAATCATTCTTGGAAGCCCTGCAGATATGAGTATTTTTTTTTTCTGGTTAAGTATCTTCAATTCTTTCTCTACTTTCCTTCCTCTCCTTTGCTTCAAATGTAGTTCATCACTAAGTGAATGCCAACAACATCAACAGTGACACCAAGGATGGTATTTTTAAAAAAAATATTCTTGAACTCTGTTAATTCCTTCTTAGAAATGTCTTTTAATACATAAGTATCTTGCATTCCCCAAGTTCTGCTGTTGGCTCTCTTTCTTTTTCTTTTTATGCTCCTTCTATTCTTGGCCCTCTCCCTTGTCAGTCTTATCTACTCCCACAGTTCCAGCTATCACCTCTATCTAGACAGTTCCCAAATCTATGTCTCCAGCACTGACCTTTCTCCTAAGTATAAGACTCACATTTCCATATAACTGGTAGATTTGTGGTCCCCCAAATCATCAAATTCAGCATGTCAAAAACAGAGCTCATCATCTTTCTTTCTGGACTGTCTTTTCTTTCTGTTTTTCTTAAGTTGATCACCTTAGTTTTTCATGCACATAATCTTGGTCATCTTTAAGTCTCTTCTCTACCTCATCCGACATGCTCAATAAGTCACTAATCCCTGCCAATGCTATCTCTGCAATATTTCTTATGTCTGTCACAACCTTATTATTCCTACTGTCATCACTTATTTTAACTCTCCCATAGTCTCTGGCTATATCTCCCTAACTGGTCTCCATATACCTGCTCTTGTCTCCTTCTGGGTCATTCTACATTTAATTTCCAGATTAATCTTCTTAATAGACAAGTGTGATCATTAAGCTTAAAACTCCATTTGCCCCAAACGTCCAATGATTTCCAGAGATTGAATAAAGTTAAAACTTTTTAGCTTGGTTCAAAACCTGATTTTTGAATATAGTTATTGTCTCACCTATTAAATTATGAGTTCCTCTTGGGTAGGAACTCTCTTTTATCTTTCTTTGTATACTCAGTGCTTAGCACAATGCCTGACATATGCTTAATAAATGCTAACTGACTGACTCCAATCTACCACTCCAGCATCAGACACTTACTAGCTGTGTGATGCTGGGTAGCGTATTTAACCCCATTTACCTCAGTTTTCTCACCTATAAAATGAGCTAAAGAAGGAAGTAGCAAATCACTCTTATATCTTTGCCAAGAAAATCCAGAAAAATGGATCACAAAGAATAGAACACAACAAGAAATACAATAATACTATGAAAAGAGAGCCATAAACTTCACCAAACTGCCAAAGAGGGCAATGACCCAAAAAAGGTCTCTAAGAGATAGAGTAATATGTCCAATGTCATAATTAGTGATAGAGCTGAGATTTTAAGCTATGTCTTCTTGTTCCAAATCTAGCATTATTTCTGTTCAATTAAATTTCTTTTTATATTTCTACTCCATTTTCCATCAGCAGCTCAGTTTGGTTTTATTTCACAGAACATCATTCCCTGTCCCTCCCATGCTCCCCTCTTCCACAACTTGGAATAAATTGATCACCTGAAATTTGATTATCCAGAAGATTGACTCAAGTTTGGATGCTCTATATCTTCTCAACTCCCCTTCAGTTGCTTTTCTCCTCTGATTGGAGGGCTGAAAGGAGGAATACTTTTGAAATACTGCCTTTATAGAGATCTTAAAATGGGCATTGCCTCAGTCAAACTGAGACTTGTAATGACTTTAGCTTAAAAAGGTCTCCCCCCAACTATATCCAGAGGCATCTTCAGGCATCTTGATCTAAATCTTACTATTGGACCCACATGACTATGGAGGAGATAATATGGCAGGTGACTCTGTATAGCCCTCTCTCACCTAAATCCAATTCATTTGCAAGTCAAAGCATCACCTCCCTGAAGTCATGGTTATCTTCCAGAATACAGGACAAATGCTATTTTCCCTTACAGCTCTACATTGATTGCATCCCATAAGCGTATTCCTTCTCACTCTCCTCTTCCTTTTGTGTGTAGTCTTCCGCCATTTGATTATATGCTCCCTGAGGGCAGCAACTATTTTTTACTCCTATTTGTATTCCTAATGCTTAGAAAAGGCTTGCCACAAAGTAAGAACTTAATAAATATTTACTTAATTGAATTTCCACTACGAGGATGTGGTGTATCTTGTGTGTACCTAGTCCAAGTAATCCAAAATGAGGCAAGAGAAGCAAGAGCAGGTTGTGGGAAAATGCCCACAGCATAACCACCAAATATAAATGTCATAGTTAAACTCAATTATGTGATTCTGGAACCACATTTGCAATCATCATTAGCTAAACGAGCCATATTATTGCTGTATGCCTCACAGAGGCAGGTGTAATGATATTCTGATGCAGAAATTACAAGTCTTGAAGGGTGATATGCTGCAAATAAAAGAGCCATGTGTGGTTTGAAAGCTTTAGTTTGAGTATCTTAAACTTTATAGCACTTCTCCTGACTGCACTTTTGGGAGTTTGGGTGAGAAAAAAAAGTCTATTGTTTACTGACTTGAGATAATCACAACTCAGCCATCCCTGAAGCTTCAGGGGGTAGTCGACTGATTGGTGGTGGGGAGCAAAATAGGAAGTGAGACTATCCTTTTTCAAATCCACCTCCCCCAAACCTCATTTGATATTTCCATGGCCTTGACTCAGATGTGGCTGGGGTGTGGGATAGATTAGAAATTTTGAACGAAAAGCTTCTATAGTTGAAGCTTCAATGCGGGCAGGTGGGCCTGGTCAGGTTACTACAATCTGAAAATGTAGCTATAGTCATTCAGTAAAGGAACAGGAGGAAGGAGTAGGTTGGAGGAGAAGGGTCATTCATCACAAGATACTCAGGCAAATATCATCTCCAGGTGGGAGGCACATCTGCGTTTCAGAAACTCAGCTTGACAGCATAGTGGTGCTAGGATCAAAGTGAGCAAAGGCCAATATATGGCAAGAGACCAACAAACTGGGTGGCTATTTTGACATGTGGGACTTCAAACATATCTCTTAGGGGATGGTGGAGAATTTTCTAACAATGGGAATTAGAAGGGATACAGAAGTCATCAGGACACTAGACTTGGAGTCAGGAATACCCAAGTTCAATTCCTGCCTAAGATATTTACTAATTGTGTGACTCAGGGCATGTCAGGTAACCTCACTGAGTTCCAGTTTCCCCTTCTATGAAATGGGAATGATAATAGCACCGTCTCATTGTGTTGTTCAAACAAATAATATGTAGAAAACTCTTTGCCAATCTTAAAGCACTATGTAAAGTCAGCTATTATCTGGTTCAATTTCCCTTATGAAAAAACTGAGGCTATATAACTTTTGAAAGACCACATCCTTGGTAAATGATAGCGTTTGAACTCAAGTCCTGATTTGTAGGTCAGATGCCTTTATAGAACACAACCTAGGCTTTTTCTGAATTTCTTTTTCATTTTGGATTCATTCATCTTGTGAATAGACTTTCTACTTTTGAGCCCACTCATCTGAGAGAAGACCTAGGATTCGAATACAGATAACAGGACAATTATCAACACCACCACCTTTTTACTCCTGTTTCTCTTTTTAAATTCAACATGCCAAGAACTCTAGAATGCACAATGTAAGGGAACATCTTTAAGGAGAGCTATTCAGTGCACCTGAACCTCTTCACCAACCAATCATTTATCTGGGATAGTTTCACTCTGTCTTAATGTGAACTGTGAACAAAACAACACAGTTTTATAATTAGAGCTTTAAAGTTTTTAAAGCACTTTCTTCATAATATCTCTGAGGTTGATAATGAAAAGGTTATTATACCCATTTTATGAATAAGGAAAATGAGGCTAGGTTGCCTTAGGTGCAACACAGTTTATAAATATTGGAGTTGAGATTTAGACCTACTTTCTTCTAGTGCTAATTCTATTACCCTAGACAGTCTCACTGTATATAAAGAGGGAGGATAGAACCTAGATGTCAATAAATTGTGATGAAAAAGTGATCCATTATCAATAAAATTAAGATAATACTAATAGTATTTATAATAATTTGATTTCTCAATTATACAAAACATGAAACATAGAAAAGGGCAATATTGCTGTTATTGTTTATCTTCCCTTTTCAGATCAAAAATCCCACAATAGTGATATCTTTAGTTGTATGTAAACTGGATTTAAGTGAGGCAGAATTGAATAGAAATGCCCATCTTAGTTTCTCCTCTAGTCATTAATGTCCAGTGGCAAGACAAAAATCTAGATGACAGGTAATGGTACGGGATGAAGTGGATGACTTTGGCTATATTATATATTATATTATATTATATTTGTCTATATTAAGGTCTTTTCCAGGCCTCAGTTTGATTCTATGACTAAGTAGACAAAGTATAGAACTTAGAGTTAGAAGTTCTGAGCACAAATTCTTACTTTGATTCAATTCAACAAAAATTCTGCAAAATTCTGTATTTAAGGTTATGTTCTGGAACCACAAAGATGAAAAATATCCTTCACCTCAAGGAACTTGCAGTCCTTATAAGAGATATGAGTTGACTGGAGGTACAGTTGATGAATCATATATTCAAATGGTTATATTTTTTGGGGTGGTGGGGAACAACAAGGCTTTATTAAGTGCTTACTGTGTGTAAATCTCTAAGGTTGAATTTGGTCTCTATTTATTGAACCTTGATTTCTTTTAGTATGTTTTGTAATGTGATTCAAGTACAAAGAAGAGTTCATGAGACATTTGAAAAGAGACAACAGGCTCATTACTAACAGGAGGAAGAGGAGGATTTATGAAGTTTTCCTGGACTGTGGTACCTGAGTTGAGTTGTAAAGGATGATAAGGCCCTGGGAATTTGGATCTATTACAAGGAAGGGGAAGAACTACATTTATAAATGATCTGGAGTCAAGAAAGGGCAGAGCAAAATAGAGGAATGATGGTAAGTTCCAGGTGAAGCACTGAGGACATGAAGGGAATCAGACTGGAAAGGTAGGTTGGAACCAGACTATGGAGGTCTTTGACTGCCAGTAGTAGGCATCTTTTGTTTAGTTGTTTTTAGTCATGTCTTACATGACTTAATTTGGGTTTTTCTTGGCAAAATTACTGGTGTGGTTTGTCGTTTTCTTCTCCAGTTTGTTTTTACAAATGAGGAAACTGAGGCAAATTGGGTTAAGGTACTTGTAAGTGCCTGACACAAAATTTGAACTCAGGAATATGAATCTTTCTAGCTTACAACCCATCCATTGTGCCACTTAGCTGCCCTATAAGGTATCTACCTTCACCTTATTTGGTGTATAATAGAAAACAATCAAAGATTTATGAGCAATGAAAGCATATGATCAGACCTAGAACAATGTATTAAGAAGATTACTAGGAAGTGGAGAGAATGCTCAGGAGCATATTATAAGAGTACAGCTAAGAAGTAATAAAGGCCTGAACTAGATGCATTGGGGATGCAAAGAATTGAATAAATAAGCCATTTAAGTTTTTTACTATGCACCTGCCAACTATTATGCTAAGCTCTGGAGATATGAACAGGAAAAGAGAGTGTTAGGTTTCAATGAGCTTGAATTATCCTTCAGGGAGAGCATATGTGACTCCTATCTCATCCAAGTGTTTGACCAGTCAAATAGCCTGTATAGGTTTGGGCATCTTAGGGAGGTGTCCCTAATGGTCTTGGTCCTGGGCAAGGTGAGAGCAAGAGGAGAAGAATATAGAGAGGACTAAAATAAGATAAGGTAGAATTGACTTGAATTTGAAGATGAATAAATGATGGGGATGAAGGATTGGGAAGAGCAAAAAATTATGGAGGATTAGGGTAATGTGGGGTAACAGGAATCATGCTGGACTCAGCACTGAAGGACCTTGGTTTGATCTCAATTATGATATTTATCAGCTGGATGCATATGTGAAAGTGGTGGGATTTTCCTGGGCAAAGAGATCCTAGTTATGGAGGGAAATTCTGGAATGGGTCATCAGTAGAGGGGCTCATGGTATGGAAGTGCAAAGAAGTCAATTATGGAAGGTGCTATAGCTACAGAAGGCAGACTGAACCCAGATTTAGGCAAAGAATGATGTTATATGCCACTACTTGTTGACTAATAATAATAATCAATAATAATGATGATGATGATGATAGTTAAAGCCTTGCAAAATATGATTGCGTTTTAAGTCCTTCCTATTTTTAGAACTTGCTTAAGAACTTCCAGCAGTGAAAAACTGTCAAATGTTGTAGCATCCATAGTGAAATCTTTTCATTTTAACCTACTGCATTTTTCCCCCCTAGCAAATGATATAGTCCCAGCCTTTCAGGTTTAATAGAGATCATTACCATCCATAAATTTTATGTGCATTAAAGGTAGTTTCCTCCTCTTGTAATCATTATTAATATTTGATGGCCGAGATATTATTCTTTATCGATAATTTTATAGATCATAGTTAATTTAGGGAGAAAAAAATCCAAAAGGCAATACAAAGTGATGCAGCTCCACTTTCAGAAGTGACCTTGTCAAAGTGACGCATTTTTACTTCAATTAAATTCAAAGTCAGTCAGTCCCACAGGTAATGTTAGCAATTATAAGAATACTTTACAAAAGTAGTTAAAAATCACTCAGAGAACTTTTATGTGATGCTAGTTTTTTTTTTAAGCAAAAGAGAGACTTTTCTCCCCAACTTCCATTCTTTATGAGATCATTTTGGAGTGTACTGTTACATAAAACATGAGGTCAATAACTGAGGCTAATTAAATTTTAGTAGGAGCAAAAGTCACCAAAAGGTTTTTGCATTCATTCTACCAACTCTAAAATAGTGATACAATGCACCATTAATAGCCTTAGAATTGCTAATTATTTCAACATGAATAGCAGGGTATCAACGCTGTCAGTTTAATTTAATACACTCAGGAGAATTCTTGCAGAATGCATGATTTCTCTATTATTTTCTGGTTTGCAGAACCCCTAAAAGCTATAAATTCATATTTTTTCTCTGTAAGGAGTTTAGTACTCTAGACCTTTTTCACCTTTTCAAGGAATGGTACAATCATTATGACTTTTTCAAAGAAGAAAAGGGAAGTAAAAGTCAAACCCAAAACTGAGAAATGGGAATCATCTAAATTCAACTTTGTGATGTATGAAGAAGCAAAATGGGACAGGAAGAGTTAAAATCCCTTTTCTACTTAGTGATTTCACTGGAATTTGTGCCCAAGAAATGATTGCTGAATGGGGGTCTATAGTACTCAGTCCTTTTTTTGAGTATAGTGAGAGACAAGATTTTGTTGTTATCATTCAGGCATGTCCAAATCTTTATGAATGCATTTGGGGTTTTCTTGGCAAAGATACTGGAGTGGTTTGCCATTCCCTTCTCCAGTTCATTTTTCAGATGAGGAATTGAGGTAAACAGAGATAAGTGACTAGTCTGGGGTCACACAGATAATAACTGCCTGAAACCGTGTCTCAGGAAGGCGAATGTCTTCCTGATTCCCACCCCAGTGCTCTAACTACTACACCACCTACCTGTCTGGGAAAGGCCGGATGTAAAACGATTCTTTGGATGCTTCCTTGGCTTTGCCATATGCCCTGAACTGTGGACAGACCAATGTGAAAAAATACATTCATAGACTCTTAGAAATGGAAAAGATCTTGAAAAGTCCACTAGTCAAAGTCTCTTATTTTTACAAGGAAGGAAAGTAAGATCCATAAAAGTAAGAGCCCTATATTTATCCCAGACTTGTCCCAGATTATAAGGGAGTCCTAAAACCAGAACTTCTGATTCCCAGACTGGTGATCTTTCCACTGTATCCCATCAATACTGAAAAGTAGAGAAGCCTGGGAAGGGATGAGGTTTCGTTAGTTCAGAATCACTTTATAGATTCTTGATGGTTGATGATGAGAGTTCCTGCATCTCCATCTGCAACTGGGGTTGTGTTTAATCATGGAAAGGAGCAATAATAGTATTGTTGGTCCCTTAATCATTTTTCTTGTATGTAAGAGAGAGGGGTAGGAAGAAAAGGAAGAGGGGAAGGTAGCAATAAATAGGGATGGAATAAGTCAAACATAGCCACAGGAATTTGAGTTCCCTGAATATTTGTGCCTCCCCTTTGTGCTAGCCTAAAGAGAATACTGCCTAGAGAAGAAATAGTGTCTGAGTTCCCTCTTCTTCTACTTTCCCTCTTCATGTTCTTCTCCCATTCTCACAATGGTAACCTATTTCTAAATGATACTAGCACCACTTGGGAGGAGTCTATGATGATCTTTGAAGTCAGAGGATCTGCATTCAAATCTTAGCTCTATGGCTAGGGAATGGAGCTCAGGGATGGGAAATTCACTTAAATTCTTTAGGTTAAGTTTTCTAATTTGTAAAATATAGAGTTGATTGGACTATGACCTCAAAGGCCCATCCTAGTTCTAAGTCAGTGATCTAGCTGCTAGTGTTTATCAATTGAGCACTGTCAAAGATGTTTCTCACAATTAGGCCAGAAGAGACTAATACAATGTCATTCAAGATTAAATGAAGAGGTTGGATTGAGCTATTGAACATAAATGACATTTGATGTCCATGAAGCAAATACTCCCTTAGCTGTTTTCTGCTTCATAAAACTATTAAAGAATCCCAATTGAGTGTCAAAGGAAGTAGGAGAATGAAAGATGATTCCCCTCTCTGATTTTGTCTCGTCACAAGCAATTTCTTCTTTCCTCTTTTAGTAGTATATTCTCATGCCTTGTTCCCAATGCATCTAGATCTTGGTTTGACTATCCAAAATGCTTTTGGTTCCAGTACCCTTGGTAGGATTGGAGCAGCTAGACAGGCAGGTAAGGAGAGAGGTAAGCATCAAAAAATGAAAATTATATAAAAGTAAAGATATCAGTGAATATATAATACTGGGCAGAGATCCTATGATTCTTCTTGATTCTCACAATTATATTCTCAAAAATCACATAATTTCAAAGCTAAAAGGATTTGTCTGTGATTTAGCAGATTTTGTCATCTAAGAGATAAGAAAACTGATGTTCAGAGCTTTGGTTATAGCCAGAATTTAAGCTACTTGAGGACAAGGACTTGTGATTGCCTATGTATGTCAAATACTTTGCCAAATGCCTTGAATAGTATAGGTGTTCAATAATTGCTTATTGGATGAATTACAGAATAAAACTCTTCTAGTGCTCTTGCCATCTCACAAAAGTTGGGAATACTTTTATCATATACAACTGACATCCTTCTTGCTACATTCTAAGATGATTCCTTTCCAAAGTAGTTTCTTTGTTTTAAGGCTGCCATCTTTGTTGTCTACTCAGACTATTGAATATTTTAATTGTAAAGGTCTTTGGAAGACAACAACAATAATAGCTAGCATTTATGTAACATTCACTAAGTACCAGACACTTGCACACTTTACAACTATTATTTAATTTAATCATTACTATAGTCTTGGGGGTAGGGGATGAAATGCTAATTTCAACATTTTACATTTGAGGAAATTGAGGTAAGTAGAGGTTAAGCAACTTGCCCAAATTATGAAACAACTGGTTAAATATTGAACCAGATGTGAATAAAGGTTTTCCTGATTCCAGATCTGGTGCTTCTATCCAGTAAACCACCTAGCTGTCAAAAAAAAAATTTTTATGAAGGGTCTATTTTTCAGTTTGTATGTCCAAGAACAAGACTTTATTCTGTAGCTATCAGAGTGTTGGGTCCAAGTTTCCCAAGGGATTGTATGTTTCAATTCATATTAAAAAATCTTCCCTTTGTGGAAGTATGATGGAGCCTTCAGTGAATCACGCTGTTCCTAGCCAGGAGAATAGTCATTTCCTAAATCTGAACATATACTCTCTTGTTCCTAGTTAGGACTGTTTTACCTCCCCTATATCTTGCACACTTTCCCCACCTCACTCCCATAACCTTCATTGCTGATCCCACTAAGATACCATTACTTTTTGACAGCCTATTTCCCTAGAAGGGTATGTTCTGCTCCTTCATTGCCTCCGCAATGTTTTTGGCCTTTTCTGTTGCCTTTCTTTATAGACGTGACTATACGTGCAAGTACGCCCACAATCACCCATACACAGAAAGCTGATAAAAGAACAAAAGTTCTGTCTCCGGAGGAAAATTCTAACTCTGCTCAGGTACTGTAGGTGTCTCATTTTATATTCCTGCTGAAAATGTAAGCAGAGCCCTGAATAGCGATTTCCCATGATGCCTCAGGATAGGCCTTCTTAAAAGTATGATTCCTTCCCCAAAGGAAATGAAAGAGCTATTTAAAACAAGTAATCAATCCACTTAGAACTCCCTATGATCTGAAGAACATTTCTTATGGTGGTGACTAAGAGGAAGAGAGGCAAGGAAACTTTAAAAATGAATTTAAAAGGATATTTTGGACCCATCAGCATTCATGGTCCAAACATAGAAATTCAATATCATTTATCATTTGCCAGAAGAGATAAATCACCCTCAGAAATCTAAAAGTTAAGGTGTTACTTTCAAAGTTGGAAAATGAGACTTAATCTTAATTACTGTTAGCCACTAAGCATTAAACTTTCTCATATCATTTGCTTTATCAGGGCAATAGTCAAATCGAATTCTTCTCTCTATCCCTAGATAATAACAATAACTGACATTTATTTAGAACTTCAGAATTTGTACCACATTTTGCAAATATGTCATTTCAGACTAATAAAAACCTCACGTTTAGGTATTAATAATTATACCTATTTCCATGCCCAGCTGATGGATGAGAAGAGGTTAAGTTACATGTCCGAGATCACACAACTGCTAAGAGTTAAATGTGGGCTTAGTATTGAATATTTCCTGTCTCAACATCCATTATAGCACTTGACTCTCTATTCTAAATGAGTCTATAAACTTTGTTTTTGTTGTTCAATCATTTCAATTATATTCTGACTTTTTGCGACCCCATTTAGGGTTTTCTTGGCAAATATGCTAAAATGTTTTGCCTTTTCCTTCTGTAGCTAATTTTACAGATGAGGAACCTGAGGGTCACACAACTAATGAGTATCTGAAGTCAGATTTGAAATCAGGTTTTTTTGACTTCAGGCCTGGCACTTTAATGCCATAACTACAGATCACCATTTCTCTCCTCTACTAAAGTACTTAAATCTACTCCTAACTCTGGATTTATGGAGTTATAATACTTGTTGAGGGTCTAACGACTCTATATCTGGACCACTGTAATAGTTCTGTCTTCACTCTTTTCACTGTGCCATGTTACTTCATAGACCTTAATCAAATGGCTTTCCATTGGCTTCCTTTTATTTTGCATTCTTTGCAATGTCTAAACACATTTACATACTGTTTCTTGCTTACTGCTGTTTCTAAAATTTCAATTTTTTTAATAAGTGTGCCTTGTCTCCCTTTTCTATTCTGTCTCTTTCCCATTAAGATGCTTTTCTAAACTTACCTCCTCCATAAAGACTATTCAGACTAACTTTATCAAAATCTATTCATTTAAATCACTTCAGAAACTATTCACATTTCATATATGCTAATGGTCTTATTCCAGATGAATGAAAAATGAGACTCTCAAGATGCAAACAATGAAATTAAAATTGCAGGACCACAGGTGGTTGGGTTGAAATTTGGTTCTGGGAGGTCCTTTTTGACATGTCTTCAGATGGTAGCCTTTTTTATCTAATTTTCTTTCTTCTTTTTTTTTTTTTTTTTTTTTTTTGCTGAGGCAACTGGGGTGAAGTGATTTGCCCAGGGTCAGACAGCTAGCTAGGAAGTATTAAGTGTCTGAGGTCAAATTTGAACTCAGGTCCTCCTGACTTCAGGGCTGGTGCTCTATCCACTGTGCTTCCTAGCTGCCCCTACCTAATTTTCCTAATCATAAAACTGGCCCTGAGTATGAGGTTGATTCAATTCCATTCAATTTCATAAACATTTTTAAATGTCCAAAGTGTTCAGTGAAGAGAAGCATCTAGTATTATAAAAGCCTGGCTTTAAATTAAAGATGGATTTAAATTAAGGAAAACCTGTGTTCAAGACCAGCCTCTGATAGCTATTAGCTGGGGAAATCACTGAGCCTTTCAATGTCCCAGAACTCTCTTAAGAGTTCAAATTATAGATCCATGATCATCTGACTCTTGGAGAAAAATTCTACTCTAGTTGTTCCTTTATACCAATGAAATCAAAGCTATCTCTGTTCCTCAGAATGCCCCTCCCTCCAAAAAAAAGTCAAAGTAAAAAAGAAAAAAATCAGTGCTATGCTAGGATAGTTGTACTTTGCTAGAATTTGCAATCTCAAGATCAACAACTCCATCCCTGCCTGATGTTCCTGTATGACTGCAGAGGTTCAAGATGTGCTAGAGTCCTTCATTTTCTTCCAACATTATGAGCATACCAGTGGACTACTAATGACTCTTCATCTGCTACCTTTTACCACTATCAGATGACCAGAACATTTTGTCTTCCTATTGTAGAGTCCCTGGATGAAGTCTTTTATGCTTGTTTTTCTTATTACTTTCTCATTGGTCATTTGCAATAGTCTATTCTCACCTATCATGTATTCCTTAATTTCCCTATATATTATATTTAGTTTTAATATTTACAATACTGATGCTAGATTAAAGGAAACAAAACAAATAAAACAACAAAGTTGCTACCCTCAAAAAGCTTAGAACCAATAAAATTATGAGAATATGGGTCATTTTAAATTGATGAGGAAATGGGAGCAAGAGATGATTTAAAGGAAAGTTAATGAGCAATGCTCAACAGAAAAAAATGGCAAACTCAATGAGCTTTGCAATAGTTATCACAGGGCCTTAATAATATAAAAGAGTTTAGTTTATGAAGGGATAATGAAGAAATCACCAGGATGGTGCTAGGGGAAAGAAGATGCTAAATTAAGTAGCAATGGCAGGAATTTCTAATTTAGTATCACTCAAAACTTTTTTTCCAACATGGCTATAAAGCATTTTTTAATATCCATTTGACATATTGAGGAAATTCAAGCAAGGCATCTGGAGTCAAAGGATTGTCGATTTTAGAGATAGTAAAAACGATCAAGATTAATTATTTCATTTTCTCCACTTTACAGATAAAGAAATGGAGGTTTAGATAAGTACAGTGACTTACTCAAGTAATATGGCAGAATCAGGATCTGAACTTAGCTCCTATGACTTCAAAATCAGAACTCTTTTCACTAATCATTACTGCCTCCAAAATATGATAGCACATAATGCGGGGAGGTGTTTGGAATAGAAAAATGACCATTGTGAGTCTCAAATTTACAATTCTAAAAGTAAGAGTCTTGGGTTTTACCAATTAAAGTAATTGGAATTAGCTAAATTAAGATTAGAAAAATGGAAGCCATTTATCACTTTGTTGTTATTGTCTAAAACTCAAGGGGATGTTTTGCACAGCTTCACATGGGGTTTCTTAATTGTAGGTGGGGATAAGGAAAAGAAATTAGAACTCAAAAACTTAAAAACAAATGTAAAAAAATTGTTTTGAATATAACTGGGGAAAAATCTTAAATTTAAAAAATAAAATAAAAATTCAAGGGGAGGATTTTTATTTGAGAAACATATTAGGGATAGTGTCCAATCTTCAAGATGAGAGGAAATGAACAATTGGACTATAACTGAAAACTCTACTGAAAATGCTTGTAGGAGAGAAATCCAATCACAGCATTGGACTGAATAATGGTCCATTGAATATCAATCTCAGCTCATCACTTAGGCACTTTTTAAATCAGGTAGTGTAGAGTCTTACATTTCTTTTAATAGGGCTGCTTCCCTTCAGACCATGCAGCACACCTGCAGGCAGGTTTCTTCTGGCATTTGCTTACAGGAAGGTCATTAAAAGGCAGTGCAAATTAGGGCAGTCCCCCTAGAAGCAGCAATTAACCTTCAGCAACCTGGCAGCAAAGTATTAACCTTCCCCATAGTTAAAGGAGCAAACAGTAGAAATAACAGTTTCTCTCTCTCTCTCTCTCTCTCTCTCTCTCTCTCTCTCTCTCTCTCTCTCTCTCTCTTTCTCCTTCCCTCTCTCCTTTCCTTCCTCCCTCTCCCTCCCTCCCTGCCCTCCCTCTCCCTCTCTCCTCTTCTTTCCTTCTCTCTTTTTTCTTTTTAGTCTCCCCTTTATCTCCTTCTCCTTTCCTCTGTGTCTCTGTCTTTCCCTCTATTTTTCTTCATCCTTCTTTGTCTTTGTAGCTCTTGTCTTGTCTCTTCCTCCCCTCCATCACCCTTCTTCTGTCTCTATCTCTCTCCTCTCTTTTTCTCTATCTCTCCCTCTCCCTATCTCTCTGTGTGTCTTTCATTTCCTCCTTCTCCCTTGTATCTCTCAAGCATTCTTCCTAGTTCTCTCATTCTGTCTTTGTCACTTGTATTTCACTTTATTTTGGAAGCTTATGGACCCCACGTAGAAAATAACTAAATAAGATGTAGAGATGATAGCAATAGTAATTTTTTGTCAGGGACGAAATGTCAATGAGGGCAACTGGACAGAACCACTGCAGATTGTCACCCGTTTTTTTTTTTTTATTTTTATTTTATTTTTTTGTTTATTGCTTCAGGCCCATTCCAAAGTGTGAACTCTGGAGAGAACCTGGTGCCAGTGCTGAAGCCTTCTGGCTAGTCTCCATGTTATGACAAGTGCCACTGAGGTCGGTCACCCATTCAGTGCCCCTGCAGGTGCCTCATCGAGTGCCCATCCATCTCTTTCATATCTCTGTCTCTATTGTGAAGGAACAAAGTCTGCCCTCTCTGCAGGAGACAGTAAACAGTGAGTTAATTCATCCTTCATCCCTTGTGTCAAGAGCAAGCTGTTGATGAATGTTCAGGGATTGACATGACAGTGTTCAGATTTTATATAATGTCACCTCATTCTTTCTTTTCCCCCTCTTAGTCTTAAACTTCTGTTGAGGAGGAAAACAAATCTTATACACCATTTAAAAACATTACTCTTAAACTCTGCTCCCCCCTCTGCCCCAAACATTTAATCTAGAAATGCTAAAGCTCAAAATCCAAATTCCAAAATAGCTATCAGAGAGACCAATAATTCTGCCCCAACTAATGCTTGCAAAGGAGTTGTGACACATTTAATTCAGAGGGCAGCACTTGTATTCCCCTTAACCTATTCACATTGATTTTTTGTTTTCTGGAAAGGACAGAGTGTTTTTTTTTTATCTGATCTTAATAAATGCTAAATAAAATAAGCATTTCCATATACAAAGTATAGTAGATAATAAAGATTGTATATGAAATCATAGATATATAGAGGGTTTTTTTTTACTTGTAAGGATGCAATAAATTTGATATATTTTAAAATGCTGTCATGATCATTGTTTTTCTTTCTGAAGTTTCTTCTGCTTACTTCTATGCATTGAAAAAGTGCTTCAATGACTTTTTTTTTGATAACACTATTGCTAGCTTTCCATTTTACCCATTCCTATTTTCCTCTGGGGGAAAAACAAAACCCTTGTAGCAAACATATATATGCAAGAAAAAACAAATTCGCACATTGGCCATCTCAAAAAATGTATGTGTCATTCTATACCTTGAAATCATATTTTCATTGTTAGAGAGGGGGAAACAGTACTTATTCTTGTTTTTCTAGAATCCTAGCTGGTCATTTAATGTTCAAATTTCTTGAATCTTTCAAAATTGTTGTTGCTAATATTTTTTTACAATGTTGTTACTATTGTATAAATAGTTCTACTAATATCATCCTCTTTCAGTTCATACATGTCTTTCCAGGTTTCTCTTAAGATCATCCCTTTTATTGTTTCTTATGGCACAGTCATATTTTATTTCATCTATATGTCATAATTTATTTAGCCATTCCCCAATGAATGGATAATGCTTAGTTCTGGAATTTTGCTGCAACAAAGATTATTGCTCTACATATTTTGATACATAAATGTATTTTCCTTCTTTCTTTAATCTTTTTTTAAGGATATAAGCTGAATAGTGGTTGCTGGACATACACAATTTATTGATCTGGTTGTATAGCTCCAAAGGAACAACAGGAAAGTTAAACTATAAAGTAAAGCTACTAATGGTTCTTGTATCATTCAGGCCAACTAGATACATGTACTTTTGTGGAAAAAATGGTTTATCGGGAAGTTTTTAAATCTGCCCTGATTCTTCAGTATCAAGGATTCTTAGGACAAGGTATATATTTTTTAAGCTTCTGAAAAAATATTTTAGGATGGCTCTGCAATCATTATGCAAGTTTGGTTCAGAGCAATTCTGGGAACATATTTATGATGGTCATAAGCAGACATCCATGCCATGGTGATTCTTGTTGCATAGATAATTTGGATGAAAGCCAAGATTACCACAATTTCTGAGAAAATATCCTTAAATGAAATGTTCATGCTGAGGTGCAATTGTATTGATGAGTGCATATTTAGTAGACCTGGACAGGAGATAATGTGTAAAAACATTCTTTTATAAGCGATATTGGTTAGCATCCCCTCACCCTTTATTTTATCTTTAAAGAATGTCATTGTTATACCATCTGTCTATGGTTAAACTATAGACTTGTTATACTATATTCTCTATGGGTACTCTTCCCTTCTCCCCACTCGTATTTTCCTTTTGGGACTTTAGCTAGACTTTTGCTTTTCAGCTCTCTAATGCACTTATTTTAATCATAGTTGTTTTTATATGAATCTCTTCCCTGATCCTGATAAACTAGTCCAATTATAAAAAAGTATGCTATTCTACTTAAACTGTTTCTCATTCTCAGAAAATTTTGCAAAATTTGTTGGGCTGAAAGGGGGAAAAGGAGAAGCAAACTATTGGAGTTGCAAGACAACATAGAAATAGAAAATAACATTAGGACTAGGCTTTGGTCATAGCAGGAGGTTGAGATCTAGAGTAGATATGCAAAGTACTTTGGAGAGATTTTCTAGTTATGGGTTGTTGAGAGTGAGAGAATAGCAGTGCCCTTGGGGAGTGAGTTCAAGAATGCAAGAGCAGAATGTATGATATGACTTGGTAGGCAGTTTTCTTTCTCCTTGCCACCATTCCCCCTCTTCCTTCTCCACTATCCCCATGCAGCTTAAATGCAAGCAGGGGCAGCTAGGGAAAATGTAAAATCAGATTATGATGTAGGCTACATCTAAATCTTGGGTTTTGAGCTCCTCTCTGTTCTATTTTGGAGGCAGCTGGATGGTTCAGTGGATAGAACACTGAGTCCAAAGTCAGGAATACCTAAGTTCAAATCTGGCCTCAAACACTTATTAACTATGTGATTCTGGGCTAGTCATTTAATCTGTTTTCTTCAGTCCACTGTAGAAGGAAATTGCAAATTATTCTAGTATTTTTGCCAAGAAAACTTCATGGAAAGCATTGTCATGTTATAGTCCATGGGGTCATGAAGAGTTGGACACAACTGAACTACTCAGCAACAACTGTTCTATTTTGAGAAGAAATGATTCATTGTCAGGGTGCAGAATGAACTAGATCATGGTCTTATATAACCTTGAATCCCTTGGGTCAATGACTTGAACAAGGTAAGCATTTAAAAAATGTTTGTCGAATTGATTTGACTCATGCTTGAAATATGAATGAATAAAAAAAAGTTTTCTATGCTTAATTTTGTTCTCTGTGCATACATTAAGAATCTAATACTTTGATTTGCTAAAAAAAATCCCTGTTAGTTACTTTAGTGGCTCTATTTTAGTTGAATTTTGCTACTTGAATATAGCTGTTTGGACTCAATAGAATATAAGCTTCTTGAGGATAGGGAATTTTTCTCCCTCTAAATGATATGATAACAGTATGATGATAATCTCATTGGTATTTTAATACTTTCATACTTCTTATTTAGCTAGATCCTTGTCTATATCTTTCCATAAAAGCTTATGTAAAGGATTTAACCAACAATCTGGGAGTCTTTTTCTGGTTATTTTAGTCTCTTGGACACCACTCAGGCTATGCAAAATCTGTCCCTCATTTTTAATATATGTCTTGCCTATCTGCATGTTTAATTATCTATATTCTTGATGATGAGTTTTACTCATGGTGGTGTAAAAGTTATTGATAATATGTTTTAACCTATTTTCACTTACTCTGTCTCTCCTTCCTTCTCAGGTCAACTGGAATTGCAATTTTCCTGGATCATGACATTCCATTATTTGCAGTCATATAGAATCATCAGGAGAATAGTGACCTAAGATAAAGATCTGGGGGGTGGGGGCTCATGAAATAAGTCATTGCCATAGCTAAGTGATAATAATTTAAAATTTATATAAATCTGGCACTGTGCTAGAAGCTTTAAGCAAAATCAGAAGTGATCTTAGTCCTTTATACCCTCTCCTCAAAATTTGTTCACAAAGTGAGAGAGAAAGGAAATCATGGAAAGATTCTTAGAGGTAGCATGGAAGTTTGGTGAATAGATTACTGAACTTGAGGCAGGAAAACAAGAGTTTAAAACCAGTTTCAGACATTGATTAGCCATGTGATTCTAGGTAAGTCAATTAATTATTGCCTGCCTCAGTTTTTTTTTCATCTATAAAATTGTATTAGCAATAGCACCTAGCTCCCTAATTGTGAGGATGAAATGACATAATAGAATATTTTTTGCAAGCCTGTAGTGCTTTATAAGTTCTCTGATAGTAGTAATAATAACAACAACAAATTGGATACTGTATTACCTGTAATGTGCTACCAAGATAAACTGAACTAATTTTTAACAGAGTCTGCCTAGATATAAACATAATTTTCTAAGTTCACTTTTTTTTCCTTTCAAGTAGTGTGTCTTATTTATTACTTGTATGATCACAGGTAAATCAAGTAGCCTTCCTTGTGAGTCAGTTTCCTCACATGTAAAATGGCAGGGTTGGACAAGAGAATCTCCAAGGTCCATTTGAGATCTAAAATTTGAGAACAAACTAAATTCAATAAAAATACAAGTAGCTCCTTTCATATTCAGCCACCAACAATCTACAAACTGCAAGAATTTTTTGCCTGAAAAGAGCAGTCTTATTATTAGAGTTTTCCCTGCAAACTAGCTGGATGCTGCTTTTGTGTTCATGTTCATGGGCTGATTGATTGCTTTTCCCACCCACAGTTACAACCAGTCCCATGAAACATCTTTGCCTTGTTTTACTTTTTGAGGAATTTGAAGAATGGGTAATAGTAATGATGGTGAAATATTCTAATTTCCTTGAAAGGAAATGTCACTTCCATCTTGGGTTGCCAGTCCTGACACATAGTAGGCACTTCATAAATGTTTCTTGATTGATTCTTTAAAAAATAATACCAATGTGTTGATCAGAAAATCCAAAATTCATTAACCAGCTAAAACATCCCCAAAATATTCTATCATGTTAGGATTAAGTCTCTGACATTGGTTGCTAAATACTTTCCAACTTCGTGTTCAGAATGATGGGTCTCTTGCTTCTGGCAATTGGGGCAAATGAGAAGAGGGGTGATTTGACAAGGTTTCTTAGCTCTGGCTGGGAAATCAAGCCAAAAGAAAAAGGAAAGAAAGAGTTGCATACAATTTAGGAAAATAAACAAACATCCCTGACTATGCACTGAAAGTCTCTAACACCACTCGGTCTGTTGAGTAAGTCCTATTTGTCCTCTTGATTCCTCTCTGTTTATGAAGATTTTTTTCAGTCCTTGCTGGCCAATGGCACAATTTGCTTAGCCAGACAAACAGGTACTATATGGAATAAGTTATTCTAAATAAAAAGGGTGATTAATCAAGGAAAATCAAACTGTGAGCCCTAGTATCAGCCCTTCCTGCCTGGTCCCAGACTCCCAATGTGTTTATTTAATGTCACCCATAGTCTGTCATGGCTGACCTAAAACTATCAGGAACAGCCACAATGGCAGCCAAGCATAAACAAAGATCAGAACTGAAGGTGCAGAGGGACCTCCATTCCACAGATAAGATCTATTGTTGTAATAGCCCTTGATTATAAAGACCAAAGGAGAGAGAAAGAAAAAAAAAAGGACCAAATATTCAGACATGTTTCTGTTTATTTATACATGAAGAGGGGGAGGCAAATCATTTACAAAGAGGAAGGGAGAGAGGGAATAAGGTTTCAAGGCATGTCAGGGTTTCTCAACAGTTTATAAAACAAGATTCTGTGATAGCATAGGTTTGCTTGGGCTCTCTTTGTTTGCTTACTGACATTTTGCAATGCATTACAATCCCAGACTGGAGGCCAGAGAAGGGGAAATAAGAAAGAGAAAGAAGACAGAAACTGGGAGCGATTAGCTGGGGGAAAGATTGCTTCCCTGCCATGTACCTACTCCAAAGAAGATGCATGCATTGGTTTCAGATCAGGGATCTGTAACCTTTTTTGTGTGTGTGTTCTATAAACCTCTTTGCAAAATAAGGGTTTTTATTTTAATAAAATACACAGAATTGCAAAGAAATTGAACCATATCTAAAGAAAGATATTTATTCTGATAAATAATTTCATATAAATAAATAAAATTTCAATAAATATGTCATTTCCCGTCTAAATTCCAGGACCCCAGGTTAAGAACCACTGCATTAGATAATTATTGAATAGCTCAAATAAAAATAGATTGGTTAGGATTCAAGAGTGTTCTGGAAACAGTTTGAATTGGCTTAAGAGAACCAATTGTTAAATTTGTAGTGAGAACATTTGCACCTCACCCTACAAATCAATAATTGGTTTATTATTCTATTGTTTAGACTTAAGAAAGTGATGGAGAAAATGATGATATTACATAGATTAAATTTTAAAAATGTTTCATGTATTCATTTTATTTGGGCAAGCCAGTTGTTAAGCCAGCACATCCCTGGATATGTTTTTCAAGTAAGCAAGCTCCAACAGGTATTACAGATGTGAGATCTAACTGCCTGTTTCTTATACAACCCAAGATTCAAGTTTATTTGTCTAAACCTTTTCTTATTGGTGGAGATTGATTTCTGGTTGCTCCTTGCTTTTATGAGGAGTAGAGTTGTTTAGAACTTGGGAGAAGAAAGATTCCAGTTCTTCTGGTTTCAAGCTTTGAAAGAGGAGGTTCTAGATCCTCTTCATGGAAAGGTTCCTGAAGAAAAGGAAAGATTCTGGAAAGAAGCTGGAAGTGAAAGGAACTAGATTCCTTATTCAGGCAGTGGTACTCCAAGATGAGAAGAACCTTATGCAAATAGTCTTGAATCTTGGGTTACTTATTTGTAAGAATTTGCCCTTTTTTGTGGGGTTCCTAGTTCTCTCTCTTCCATAAAATCCTTTTAGTACCTTTTTTTGAGTTGATTGAACACCAGGATTTAAAAATGAATCTGGTTCCCACATCAAGATAAAGAATGGGAATTTACTTCTACCTTTGCAAAGTGCTACAAGTTCTGAACTGTCCTGGGAATGAATCCAACCATCCTTTGATGGAACTTTGTCATTTCTGAACATGGGCAGCCCAGAAACTAGTTAATACAAATGGGAATTGGGGGTTAGATAGATAACATGATTTGTACAAAAACACAGATAAGTAGTTTTTTTAATAGATTTTTTTCTAACATTTACCTCAGCTTTACTTTCAATATGTTCCTCCCTCCCATCTATCCCATCCAGAGAAACATTCCTTTTAACAATGAAAATAAAATAAAGAGGGAAAAGAGCAGCACAGGAAAACTAACCAACACATCAATCAACTCTGATGTTATATATATTGTACTCCACCTTCATTGTCCCCGACCTCTAAAAAGATGAAAGGGCAATGTGTTCTCATATCTTCTTTTTGGAGCTAAGGTTATATTCCAATTTATAAAATGGATAAAAAGGAAGGACAGGGAACTTCTAACAAAAAAACCTGTACTGAGAAAGACTGTTTTGTTGTTCTCGGTTAGGCAAATGATAGCAAGAGGTTCTCCCCAATCTGTTTTGTGCAGGCCATATTTATTACATTTCATTCTAAAGTGTTCTAATGTTTTTTAACACTCCAATGCTCAAAAGGGAATTTGCTGGTAAAGTACTTAGCTCTAAATGTATCCATTTTGGTAGTCCAACATTGCTGGAGAGTACAGATAAATTTCAATAATCTCAGTCTTATACCAAGGAATTGAACTCTCATTCTCTGAGGGACTAGTAGAAATAGCAGGCTCTGCTCCAGGGAAAGGGAGAGATGAGGGAGAGTGTTTAACAAGAAGCCTTCCCCTAAACTCAGAGGACTCTTTCAGCTAAGAGTGTGAAAATTCCTGCTGCTGTTTTCACTAGCATCTCTGGATGAGGGAAGATTTTCATTAGCCTATTGAATGTTGCAGGAAGGGAGGTGCTGTGGTAGTAGTGAAAAGGAAGGACACCTTGGGAGAAGGATGTATTTGAAGGAAAAGGAAAGTAGGCAAAGTAGTCACTGCCTAACTCTTCATGATAAGGTCATGAAAGTGGATTCCCAGGGCAAAGCCAGATGGTCAGCTCAAGACTAATGTTAGAGATGCTTCAGTACATTTCCTCCCACTTTTTAAAAAATATGAATTTCTCCTTCAGAGATTCTCCAGAGTGATCAAGTTTCCAGAGACACCAAGCTAATTCTAATGGAGAGCACCACCTGTCCCTGCTTTTGTTTGGAACTCAATAGGTTAGTTATTTCCTTTCCCTTGCTTCTCTTTCTTTTTAAAGTATTGTGATCACATTCTATGCTGGAACTGTTTTTTTTTATTGTACTTATTTGTAAAAGGATTCTTAGGCTTACATATATTATCAATTGCACTTGAGACAGTTTAGGATGAAAAATGATCACTCTAGTCACTCTATCATCATCTGTGCTGTTATTGTTTATGCCCTAAAAAGTTATCCCCTAGATCACAGGAATATGAGTTCAGCTCAATTCAGTTCTGCCCAATAAGCATCTATTAAACACATAATAAAGTATGTACTTCTGGGGGATGTGACAAAACCAAAATAGTCCCTTCCCTCAAAGAGCTTACATTTTCCTGAAAGAGTTTACATGTTGAGAAGAAAAATAAAAGGCTCTTTTCTTATCAATGCATATTCTAATTCATCAGGATCAAGGGTTCTTAACCCTTTCCTATATTTAGCCCATTTTGGCAGACTGGCAAATCTCTGGACTCCTTCTATGAGTGATGTTTGCTACTTTCATTCGTATTTGAAAGAAATGCTGTATTTCAACTAGAGGTTACTGAAAATAGGGATGTATACTTTTTTCCCATGCAGATTCACAGACCAACTCAAATAGATCCTTGAGTCATAGATTAAGAATTTCTGATCTAATCGTACCTCTTCCATAAATTGAATTGCATTATTTACTAAATAGAGTTATAGACTTGGAGTCAGGAGGACTTTGCTTTTTTCAACTTACTAATGTGGCTTAAGTCACAACCTTCTTGAGCTCTATTTCCTCATCTGGAAACTAGGGATATTATTGTCTCTAATATTTCTCTCACAGAGTTGGAGAGAAACTCAAATGAGATAATATAATGGAATTCATACAAGTAATCCCAAAAGTCTTAGTGCAACTGAAAACTTTAATACTTAAAAATTTAAGAGTCTCAAAGCATTGTACATCAATTTCTTCATTTGAGTCCTTTGACAGAAGTACTCCAGGTTTTATTATCTCCATTTTATATGCAAAGAAGCCAAGACTCAGGAAGGCTAAGTAATTTGCCCATAGTTACATAGCGATAGATTTTGAGGTGGTTTTCCCAAGTCCAGATATTAGATGGAAAAAGTTCTTTTGGAAACTTAACAGTTCTATAGCCATGCCTTTTGTTATCAGATAAGTATTAGACATCTTCAATAATAGAATTACAGTGAATTGATTCTTATGCTTCTGCTAACAAATACAAAACTATGACATTTAATCATAAATGTGAAAAATAAATTATAACTTAAAGTCAGAAGATCTGGGTTTGTATTTGGGTTTTATTCCTGACTAATAGTGGAATAGTACAGGCCTCTGTGGTGGTGGTGGTTGTTTTCTCAACACTTGTGAAATGAGGGGAGTAATTAGGCGATCCCTAAGATTTCTTCCAATTCTGAAGCCAATGATCCCATCTTCCCTGATTAAGACTATATTGGCATGGGTGTAATCAAATAGAATTGAAATGGAAAGATCTTTTTTAATTTGTTCATCTACTTCTGCCTATGTGGGGCTATTTGGACCTAATTTAGAACTTGCATTAAGTCATGGTCACCTTCAGAAAAGAGACAATGGAAATGAAAGTAAAAACTGTTAGATAATCTACAATTATAATTAAGCTAAGAAGTGAATAATTAGAATTCTTTTACTAATTTTTTTGTTCTACTATAAATATTTGGTAAATAATGTAAATCTCCATTCTTTGAATAGATATCAGGTAGGTATACATATATATATTTTAATTTAATATTATTTTTTCTGATTATATGTAAAGATAATTTTCAACATTTATGTTTTGAAAGATTTTGGATTCCAAATTTTTCTGCCTTCCTCTCTTTCCTTTCTCTTTCCCAAGGTGGGAAACAATATAATATAGTTATACATGTACAATCATATAAAACATATTTCTACATTAGTCATGTAGTAAAAGAAGAAACAAAACAAAAAGAAGAAAAAAACATGGTAGGGAAAACCCAAAGTGAAAATAGTATATACTTTAATCTGCATTCTGACACCAGCAGTTCTTTCTTTGGATGTGGATAGCATTTTCCATCATGTGTCTTTTGGAATTGTCTTAGATCATTGTATTGTTGGGAAGAACTAGTCAATCACAGTGATATCAGATAAGTATTAACTATCTTTACAATATATTTATTGATTCTTATGTCTCTGCTAAGAAATGTAAAACTATCACGTTTTTTCATAAATATGAAAAATAAAGGATATTTTCATTTATTCCCACACACTAATGATTTTAGTAGATATAAGAAACATATTTGTTTCAATTTTACATATTTAAACAGAAATTTGTTTTCAATAATACAAGTACAAATAGAATATAAGTGAATAAATTTGATTATTCTTTTTTGTTATTTCTAGAGGCTAAGGTTAATGAGACAGAGCTTCAGATGTACTGCTATACTAGCCTATTTCAGAAGGCAGTTAGGTATCTTAGATAGAATGTTGGATTTGGAATGAGGAAGAACTAAATTCAAATTCTGTCTCATTTACTAGCTCTTATCTTAATTGCTGCCTGCCTTAGTTTCCTGTAAAATGTAAAATGGGAATAATTATAGTTATTATGTGCTATTATGAGGATAAGATATATCTTTATTTTTATAAACCTTAAAGTAATCTAAGGTTTTATAAACCTTAAAGTAATCTAATATAAATATTGGTTATGAAAGTCTTATGATCACAGATTCCTGTATCTACAGAATATGACACCCAGAATACTAGGAAAAAAACAAACATGTTCACAACTGGTTTCCCAAGAATTCCCAAGAGAGATATCCTGGGATGTGTGCCCATCAGGGTAGGCTCCCAGGAATTCTGAGAATGTAGACACAGCCTTCCTAGAATCCAATGGCTCACCATGGTCTTTGTTCTCTATAAAAGTAATTGAAGTAACCACAATAGTGACTACTCAAAGACTCCTACAAAAGTCTCTTCTTTCTTCTCTTCATGTTTCCTACAAAACCCTGGCTCTTTACAGCCACAGTGGCCCTCAAAGCCCCTCAGAAAGTAGTGACTTAGCACTCTATCCCTTGCTATCCATAGTCTTAAGTCAAGTCACTTGGTTTATGTAGCTCTTAGTGTAGGTGATAACAGATGTGGAGAGTTAGTTTTATTTATTTATTTATTTTTTTATCAATAACAGATAGATTTGTTATATACATAAGAATTTCATGATTTGGTAAAATAATCTGCCATAATCCTGTTTAATCAATATTGAACCATTATATATTAGAATAGCTGTTGAGTGGGATAGTGCAAAGATGAACTAGGAGTCTTAACTATCCGGAGGGCAGGGCTTGTTAGGAAACATAGGTCTAAGAACCAGTAAGCAGAAGGATCTACAAATATAAGAAAAAAACATTCAAGTACTATAGCTTTGAAAGGTGATACCAGATTCTGAATCTAGGCACCCTATGGTAACAGAAAGGAGTCAGACAGAAGATCAGAATGAGAGTAAGCAGACAAGAGTTTGTGTTAAGAGATTCAACCCCAAACAAGAGAAAGAATAATCATGAACATGTTATTTCAGCATCTAGGAACACAAACCAAGTAGAGGAGTGGGCAGGAAAGAGCATTCAAGTAAGAAGGCAAACATTAGTAACATGGCTTGAAACCAAGTGGGTTTATATCTTTCTCTTCTTACTTAGCATAGTATTTGGCATATAGTAAACACTTAATAAATACTTAATGATTGAGAATGAATAATGCAAAAAGCATTTATTAAAAGCTCATCATTTTCTATGCTCTGTGTTAAACACTGAATATATAAATGCAAAGTGAGCTGATTCTTACCCTCAAGGATCTTACACTCTAATTTGTTTTTGTGTTTCATTCATGTCTAATTTTTTTGTGGCCCCATTTGGGGTTTCCTTGGCAAAGATACTGGAGTAGTATGTTGAATTAGGTGACTTCTCATGATTTGATGGGTGGAACAGCAGGGCAGCTTTTTGGCATTCCCTTTCCCAGAGGCAATACTAGCAGTGAACTGATCATAGTTTTTGAAGCAAAAGATAGAAAGAAACTGACACTTGTATGTGGAATGCATGAATCCAGGATGTTCAGAGCTGAGTGTCTTAGCTTGGCCCAGAGGTATAGTTTCTGGAGGTCCAGTTTTAGGGTGGAACAACAGCAGAGAAGAAAATAGCCCTGTGAAGATGAAGCTGAGTGGCTTAAACTCTGCTGCAAATGGATTCCAGAGATTGGAAGAATAGTACCAATAAATCTGAAAAACAAGCAGGAAGCAGGATTCCATACAAGTTGGTCCATTTATAACAGGGTTATTATCATGTCTCACGAACAGACACTAGCCACTTTCTGTCTTGCTCTTAGTCTCAGTGCTATGTGTGAGAGGACCATAGTTGGGAGGGTTAGCTTATGTGGGCTGGGAGGCAGGCAGGGCTTGTCTTATAGTTTACCAAGTGGATGGAGCAATTGATTGTGATAGAAGAAGCTCTATTTGTGAGAGCAGAGACAAAGTTCCTGAGGGGACAGAAACTGATTTTAGTTGTATTTTGTATAATACCAGGGAAGGTATTCTTATCTGGAAGACAAAATCTGAGTATGCTTTGATTCTATTATTCTTTTGTTTCCTAGTTTTTAGTTCACTAAAGGAAATATGATATGTGCAAAAAAGTATGATATAAGAAGTAGATAGGAACAAAATAGGGAGATGGAGAATAGATGTTAAGGGCTATTCAAAAGGGCAACTAGGTGGCAGACCTGGAGTAAGGGAGCCTCATTTTCCAGAGTTCAAATCTGGCCTCAGACAAGTACTAAGGATATGACCTTAGGCAAGTCATTTACCCTATCGACCTCAGTTTCCTCCTCTGTAAAATGAGCTGAAGAAAATGGCAAATCCCTCTAGTATCTTTGTCAAGAAAACCCCGAATGGGATCAGCTTCCTCACCTGTGAAATTAGAATTGATCTAGAGAGTCTCCATGGTTTAGACTAGCTCTTTCATTCTAGGTCTAAATTACTGGATAATAATGTGAGCCTTAGATTTAAATACACGCGACTTATTATAATACAGCACCAGTGATGACATTATGTGGATAATCCATGGTATAACAAGTTATAGATGGTTTTAATTCAGTGATTAACTGTGTGATCTCACACTGCTTAAACTTTTTGGGTCCAAGTTTATTGTATAATAAAACTTATTCCCAATAAGATGCAAGCTCCTTGAGAATAAGAACTATTTCACTTTTGTTTTTATATCTCCAGTGTTTAACACAGTAGCTGGTTCAGATTAGATTTTTTGCTAAGTTTAATTGATTTAAATTTAGAGCTTTTTTTTTAATCTATAAAATGAGTGGATTAAATTGGTTGGTTTTTATAATCCTTTCATCCTGTGATCCTATGAATACATTGTCATTCCCTTTTTTTTGAAGTCAAAATGGGCCGAATCATCTATGGAACTCTCAGAACTAAATCTCTCTCTGCTACACATACAATTGAAATTCCCAAATTTATATCGACTCACCTAGATCCCTACCTGCCCATGCCATTTCTTTAAATTCACAACTAGACTTTGTAAGCAGTATTGCTGTATATTTTTTCTTTAGACCTACACTTTGATGATGAAAATGGGATTGATGCCTCAATAGAAATAAAATAGGAGAGAAAAACAGACAGCCTTTGAGAGGGAAACAGTCATGAGTTGGGCTGTTGCTCTGCAGAATTTTTTTAAAGCAAAAATAATTAAGAGAGTTTCTAAAAGTAAATAATATCAAGATAGGCAGACCAGAAATCAACACTGTTTGAATCAGTGGTCAGATCTGAGACATTTTTTCTGATGAAGACCTTGTGGCACCAGGAAAAATCAGGAGAGAAGGGGTTTAATGTTCTCTCTAATGTGTTGAAATTTTTATTCACCTAAGAAAAATGTCTCATCTAAAAGATAAACTAGAGTGTTTGAGACCACAAACACCATTCAGGTGAAGAGTTATTTGCAGGGCTAAAAGGCTGTGTTGTAATGTGTAAGTCTGAAGTTCCTTCATAGATAGGATAATAGATCAAAGTGTGTGTGTTTGTGTGTGTGTGTGTGTGTGTGTGTGTGTGTGTGTGTGTTGGTAGGAATTAGTAGCAGGAAAATGCATAGCAATTTGAGACCAAGGGGAAAATTTTTTCTTAGGGAATGGTTCCAAATTTTGTGTATTAAAAAAGGCTAGCAGTTAATTGCTGTTTTTAAAGGGGCATTTCAGTGCCATTGTTGGGGCTTATCTACCCCAGGGTCTCATAAGATAGCAAAGCATTATTATTACTGGTATAGTCATTATTAATATTAACAACAATAATAAAACATTGTTATTCCTGTTTCAGAGGGGAAGACAATGAAACAGAGAGACTTAATGCCACAGCAGCAGCAGAGTAATCAATCAACAGTTGTTTATTAAGCAGTGAGGCAAGTAAAGCCAGTTTGAGAGCTGGCTACTTCACATTCCCTTGCAAAAGCAATCATTTTTAGGCAGGCTTGGAAAAACTTGGGTAAGGTCATTAGGAAGTAGAAAAAATGTCTTGTTTGTGGTGAGGGGGGCTGGGAAAGCAAAACCAACACTAAAAAGGAACCAAACTTTTCTAGTGTTCCAAAGCTCAAATCAAATAATTCAAGGGAGAGCATCCTAGGTATTGTTCAGAAATCCACCTACAAGAAAAAAGAAAGATTTCAATTACATTCTTTGGTGTTTGGCTTCTGGATCCTTCAACAAAGGTGTAGGTTCAAGGAATTCCTGAGCTGAAAGGCTCTGTGTTAATGGGCAGCACATTAAAATACCACTGGGCTCCAACCAGAGTGAGGAAGCTTACTGCAGTCTTCCTTTTCTGCTCCCTTCCCCTTTCATCTCTTTCTCTAGAAATAAAGTTCATAAGGAGACTTAACAATGTAGTGTCATGTTTATGATTTTTGAAATTAGAAGCTAATTCTACTTTAGAACACTCATTTTTAGAAGAATAAAATGACTCATATGTTTAATTCTGTTTAGAGACTGCCTCTCCATCTCTCTGTCTTTTAAGTCCTTCTGTAACTCCTCTTCTTCCTTCCTTTCTTCTCCATTTTCCCCTCTTCCTTCCTCCTTCCCTTCCTTCCTCCCTCCCCCTCCCTCCCTTCTTCCCTTCCTCTCTCCCTTCCTCCCTCCCTGCCTCTCTCCCTCCCTTCTTCCCTTCCTTCCTTCCTTCCTTCCTTCCTTCTTTCCTTCCTTCCTTCCTTCCGTCCTTCCTTCCTTCCTTCCTTCCTTCCTTCCTTCCTTCCTTCTTTCCTTCCTTCCTTCCTTTCTTCCTTCCTTCCTTCCTTCCTTCCTTCCTTCCTTCCTTCCTTCTTTACTTTTTTCCTTCCCTTCTTTCCTTCCAGCTGTGGTGATGTGATGATGTAATGGTATTACAGTTGGTACTTGCTCAGTATGCTGTGTTGATATAATGGTACTATAGTTAGCACATACTGTAGTGATGTAATTGTACTAAGGTATTTAGGGGCTGAGAAGACTTGAAATAAAGGAATTCCATCTTTGACCATCCTTGTGGGTTCCCTGATTCATCACTCCTCCACTAAGACCAAGGACTCAGGCTGGTCCTGAGATCTTCCAGGGAGCTAGTCTGGATAGTATATTTTGGCACCTCAGTGTGGGGGCTTTTGAAAGCATAGTACATTTTGGCATCCCAATTTGGGAGCTCTAGAAAGCACACTACAATTATTTTTATCAAAAGAATTTGTACTTTATGATTTATATTAATTTCTTCTAGTAAATATGTTTGTTTTGATAGTAATTGTATCTAATATAATATCTCAGCATCTATATATTATATGTACATGATTATTTACATGTTATCTCTCCCATTGGACCCTGAGCACAGGATTGTTTACCTTTGTCTCCCTATCACGTAACACAATGACTGACATGTATTAAGAGATTAATAAATGCTTATTGATTTACTATTTCAGGATTTGTGAAACACTATATACATTGTCTCAAAAACCAAACCAAACCAAACCAAACTTGTGAGGTGAGTACTGCAGGGATTATCTCCATTTTACAGATGAGGAAACTGAGGTTTAGAAACCTGCCTATAATTATATGGCTATTAAGTGTCCTAAATGAGATTAGGAGAAAGTTCTTTCTGATTTGAAACCTAACACTTTCCCAACAACATTCTATAAATTATTAATAATTAGACTGAGATAGGTCATAGAACCATAATTGTAGAACTGGAAGGTATCTGAAAGGTTAACTAACCCACCCCTCCCCATTCCTATTCCCCATTTTATAACTTTTGGACATAAAATATCTTGCCCAATTTCATACAGTTTGAGCATCAGTGGTGAGATTTAAACCAGGTTCTCTCACAAAACCAATACTCACAAAAAGAGTAAGAATTATCAAAGAAAGATCAATGGGAAATGAAAAATTAAAATTTCTGAAGGAGTTACCTAAAACAAGAAGAAAATGGAATTTGATATACTAATATTTAGTCTATATATGTTTTGCCACTCAGAATTCCTGATTTGTTATGCAGAATAGGCCAGAGCTTCCTTCCCTTTTTTTCATATCTATTTTGTTAACTCCATCCTTTCTCTATAAGGAGAATTTATTTTATTATTCTCTTTCAGTATTGGCAACTCTCATTTTTATTGTTAACATATTAGACTTGTACCCTTTATCTATTGCTTAAAATGAAATACCATGTGTGTTTAGGGAACTATATATGAGAGGTCATGAAAGTAGCGATTAGATTTGTCTTGAAGTTTTATCTGCAGAGATACTAAAAAGGAATATATTTTATTTTTTATTTATTTATTTTAAATTTTATTTATTTTATTTTGAACTTAAATAAAATAAGCATTTTTATAACATAGTAGAATAGAAAAAAATAATTGTATAAGAAAGTGTAAATTTATTATGTGCAACTTACTAATTTTTTTGAAGAGCTGGCCTGAAAGTCAGAGATATCTTGGTTCGTCTCTCCTTCATGTTGGCTATGTGGAATCCGTAACTGCCCTATTGGTCCAGCCAACTTTCTAATCTTAAATTTTAGAGAAATGCTCATCTGCATTGGTAAGGAAATTTCCTCTATCTGTACAATTGAAATCATATCTGGTGAGAGAGAGAGAGAGAGAGAGAGAGAGAGAGATGCTCGCTGGCATACATCTGTGTCATGGGAGTTATAGGAGCCTGAATTAATTCTGTTTCTCCTATTAGACTGGAAACCACTCTAGGGTAGGGGCCTTCTCATCAGTCTTTTTTTTGTAATTACTTCTCTTAATAATAAAGATAACCATAATTCTCAGATGAGTGGCCTTCACGTCTAAGTGCTCAATAAATGTTGAAGACCAATTGACACATTTTAGAGACACTAGGCAGATGCACAATAATAATAATATAAAGCCATTTCCTGCAAGAAAAAAAAAACTTATAAAATTACCCTATCGTTGTCACCTTTATCCTCCTATGAGGTCATAGATAGCTGGCATTTTGTTGGAAAAATTATAATACAAACTTGCTGCTTTCTGTACATCTGTATCCAATGTGGACTGCATTGGACCTTTTTATTTTTATTTCCTGGTTTAGAGTTCTTGACACTTTCTACTGCCACTTTCCTTATTCTGCCTCTCCCACTCCAGTTACTCAGAGCAAGGCTGAAGCCTTGAAAAAAAAAAGCAGGGAGCTGAGGCTGGGAACAAAATATGAGACCCCTACATTGCTAAACTACAATGTGGTTGGCTCTGCCTAAGGCTTCTGTTATAGGATGCACCCCATTGCACTTCAGGGGAAAAAAAAGAAATTCTTGCTGAGCTACTCTTTTAAAAACTGAATGCTTACCCGCTGTTCAGTCCTCCTAGCCAAATTCTAATGGCTTTTTGCAAATAAAACAGGTGCAACTAAAAGTATCCAGGGACACAGGTATTTAAGATTTTCCTCTGACTGTGAAAATCAGGCAAGAAGTCTGAGGAACTGGGTCACAAGGCAAGGTAAAGGAACTCTTTGGTCCAGCAAGATATTCAGTGCTAATACAGTGTGTGGAAACTGTATAATGAGAAGAGGCTCATGTGAATCAGATGCTAGCTAATCATTCGGATGACTCAGAGGGTTATATGGAGTCTGAAGTGACATTATCTGGTTGGGAAGTTCCAGTAATGAAAACATAAATGTTGCTATTGCTGAAGCCCAAGAAAGTATAAGGAACAGGCAGATGTTAGACCTTAAAAGTCACCAAGCCTCCAGACCCTCAGCTGCTAGGAAGACTGGAGATCAGAAGTTCAATTAAATTAGGAGTTGAGTCAATTTTGGAAATCTTTAAAGGAAATGGTAGTATCTTAATACTATATTAGACATGTACAATGTGTTTTTATATTTTACCTAGATGTTGTTTTTACATGAAGTGGTTGGTGGGTGGGTAAGGAGTGGATTATCAAGTATATACATCTAGATGGCATAGTGGCTAATGCACTGGATTTGGAGGTAAGAGGACCTAAGTTCAAACCCTTTCTCAGACACTTACTATGTGATCATGTCACTTAACTTCTTTCTGCCTCAGTGCCTTTATTTATAAAATGGGGATAATACTGCACTTGCCTCCAGCAATGTTGTGAGGATCAAATGAGTTAATTTTTGTGAAATGCTGAGACTTTCTATTGTTCAGTTTTTTCAGCTGCTTCTGACTCTTTGTGATCCCATTTCATGTTTTCTTGGCAAAGATACTGGAATCATTTGCCATTTCCATCTCCAGCTTATTTTACAAATGAGGAAAGTGAGGCAAACATTAAGTGATTTACCAAAGGTCATACAGTTAGTAGATATCTGAGATTAGTTTGAATTTAGGAAGATCAGTCTTCTTGCTTCCAGGCCCCACATTCTAAGCACTATGTCATTTAGTGGCTCCTGCCCCTGCAAATTTTACAGCACTCTATAAATGCTATGATGATGATGATGATGATGATGTAGTTTATCTCCTCTATAAGTCACTGAACCACTTTGTGCCTTAGCTTCCTAGTCTATAAAAGTAAATAACTTAATCAGGAAAAATTAGCAAAGTGCTTTGAAAGCCACAAAAGAATTATATTGTGAAAAAAAAAAAGAATTTTTTTTTTTTTTACAAAAACAAACAAACTCAACCAACAGTGTTATCACTGAACTGGGGCTGATTGAATTCAATAGAAAGAGCACTGGTCTGCATCAGAAGACCCATGTTCTAGGCCCAACTCAGCCACTAACTAGTTGTGTGACTTTGGGTTCTCCATCAATCTTTATATCCCTTGATCATCTAGAAAATGAAGGGTTTGGGCTTCATAATCTCTCAGGTCCCTTTCAGCTCCAACACCCTACCAGCCTAAAAAACCATTCTGTGTATCAGACTTTGGATTGCCTAGGTGCTATTGGGACAGGTTGTAAAACGGGGAAGTTGTACTAAGAAACTGCTGCTGGAATGAGGGCTCTAAATTATGAAGATGTGCATCTTGGGCTAGGGTGTCCTATAGCATAATTTTTCTACCCTGTGTTTCATTAGCTATGGGATTAGGTGAATTACTGAAGTCCCTGATGAGAACAGGACATGTAGGTTTTTCTGTGGGACTTGACACAACTGGATCTCTTACTGCTTCTGGTAATGGTTGCATCTGACCTCAATTCAAATGAACCTTTTATTCTCTTTTACTCCTAATCTTGCTGTTTTGTGGTACATCTTTTATTGTTTTATATTGCCTCACAATTCCTAGCACAGTGCTTTTCACAGAGAAAGTACTTCATAAAGGTCCTGCAAAGATTTCTTATGGTTAAGGTCATCTCCTCCCTTCTTCTCAGCTATTTTCACCCTTTCTCACTTATTCCATCTCAGTCAGATAATAATTATCAACATAATATCTGTAAGAATGATTTCTATTTCTTTTAACTATCTAGAGGTAATGAGAAGGTATGGAGGGATTGAGGTTTTTTTTTTTTTTTTTTTTCAAAATCCAGCCCTGCAAATCACTCTTTGTGAACTTAGACACTGAGCCTCAGTTTCCTAAGCTGTAAAATGGTACAATTGGATCAAATGATTTCTGAGGTTGCATTCATTTCTAAACCTGTGCAGACACTTAGTAGTCATGGAACCTTAAACAAGATACTCAAACCTCAGCCTGACTCAGTTTCCCCAACTGTAAAATGGGGATAATAATACCACTTAACTCCTTGGGTCATTATGAGGATGAAATGAGACAATATTTGTAAAGTGCTTTGCAAGTTTTAGAGTTCTATACAAACTCTATTTAGTGATAGTATTCAACTAGAGTAATTGTCCTTTCATTGAAAAATATTTCCATATGGTGCAAATTTTCTTTCAAATTGATAAACATTTATTAAGCATTATATTTGTTAAGCATTGCAACCATAAGCATTCCTCTTTGGAAATTCAATTGTGGAGGTATTTACTCTAAAGGAAGAGATGGATGGAAAAAAAACATAAATTTACTAATTTGCTCCCTCATTCATATAATTTTAAGTCATTTTATGAATTCAGAGGCTGACTTTCTTGGTATAGGACTAACCCTCTTGCTATATGATGCTCTGTTTTTTTCCATATATTAAACATGGAGAAAATTCCTTAGGGGAAGCTCCCTTCTTACAAGTGGAGTCTATTTAGGGAAAGAGCCAATGAAGGAAGGAGTTGAAAGGAAAGCAGGGTCAGTGAATTGAAGGCTTGGATCTAAACCAGTAGGAGGTTCATGCAATGAAATAGGACTTAAAGATGTAGGTTTTGGTCCTATAGTTAAATTACTTTTCTGTATGAATTCTTTTCCCCTCAGTTTTCTCATCTGTAAAAGGAAGACAATACCATTTTTATTTATTTGTCACAGCTTCTAGAGTTGGAAAATATCTTAAAATTTAAATAATCCAATGTCTCATTAAACAATGAGAGCAAAGGGAATTGAAATGACTTGCTCAACTCCTCCAGTTAGTAAGTAGCAGAGGCTGCACTTGAAACCATACCTTCTTTGATACTATGTAACTGAAAGTGTTCTCTCCCTCCTTAAATTTTCCTAGAGGATTTAGCTTGGCTATTCCTTGGTCCCAGTCATTGCCTTCTTTGTATTTACTTAGCTGTGTACTTATAGGAATGAGTCACCTGAAAGCAGGAAGCATTTTGGTTTTGTCTTTATAGCCCCAGCACTTAACCCAGGACTTTGAACCTACTAGGTGCTTCCTAAAAATTTATTGTATGGAATTGAAGGAGAACTGGGATTTGAACTCACTATTCTTTTATTACAAATCCAATGCTCTCTCAATTCTACCCTGCTTTCACAGAGTTGTTTTAAGGCAATAACTGACAGGAATAATTAATGAAGCCTCATGTGGAGCACTTAACAACTATAAGGCTACATAAATATGAGGAAATAATGAGGAGGAGAGAAGCAGCCACCTAGGCACTTAATATACTCAGCATACCTTCATACCATAGCAACCGACATTATTTTTCTACTGGTTGTCACTCCTTTGTTCTATTTGCACATGTTATGAATTTATATGCTTACATTTTTCACACATAGTTTGATAAAAACTAAAAAAAAATCATTTTATTATCTTCCCTTCTTCCTTTACTTCCACCCTCCTTACCTCTTTCTTTCCTTTTTTCTTTTCTTTCTTCCTTCCTTCCTTCCTTCCTTCCTTCCTTCCTTCCTTCCTTTCTCTCTCTCTCTCTCTCTCTCTCTCTCTCTCTCTCTCTCTCTCTCTCTCTCTCTCTCTTTCTTCTCTCTCTTCTTTCTTTCTTTCTTTCTTTCTTTCTTTCTTTCTTTCTTTCTTTCTTTCTTTCTTTCTTTCTTTCTTTCTTTCTTTCTTTCTTTCTGTTTCTTCCTTCCTTCCTTCCTTCCTTCTTTTCTTTTTACATCTAGGGTTTTCACAACCTGCCCATAAAATTTTGCTCCAGAGTGAAGTTCAGGAAATGAGGTTCCAGTTTTGCGTGGGTATTTTGTACCAAATTTCAAAACATTGAGAACTGAGTTCAGTGTTCACAGTACCATAAATCATGATAAAACTTAGAGCAAAAAAAATCCTTTTTTTTTTTTTTTTTTACATTGACTAGCTACAAGATTATTTAGCACAACTTAGTTCTGCTGCATAAATGGCATCAAAAAACATGAGAGGGACTTAGTAGTTTTAACAATTTAATAGGCATTTATAAGATAAGGACTCATTCCTACAAAAGCTTTCTTTTTTTTTAAACTTTAAATAAATATACAATCCATTTATATTTCAGTGGGAGGTAAAAAGCTCCTTTTATTAAGAATAGGAAGAATTCTCCTGTACTTACTTTGTTCCAGTTGTCTTGGTTTTCATGGTGGAAAAAAAAGAGACAGCAGAGAATTCCATGATAAGCTACTCATAGACATCTTTGGGGATGGAAGAGGTGTTAAAGTTATTGTTATTGCTATTTTCTCCCTCTCTTTACCTGTCTTAGTAGAGCTTACAGAATTTAGGGGAGAAGAAAAAGAAAATGAGCTAGAAAATTTATTTTGTCTAAAGTTGCTTGAATTGTTCAAGGCATCCCTGTGATTAAGGGAGGACACACATAATTTGATTGTCTAACCTAAAGACTGGGGGGGAGGGAGAGGGGAGAGAGACAGAGACAGAGACAGAGAGACAGAGACAGAGAGAGACAGAGACACACAGAGAGAAGAGACAAAGAGACATGGAGACAGACAGACAGACAGACAAAGAGAGAAACAGAGACAGACAGAAGAGAGAGAGAGAGAGAGAGAGAGAGAGAGAGAGAGAGAGAGAGAGAGAGAGAGAGAATATGATCTTATTGAAAAGAAATTGGGATTTAAAGAGGCAATCTTACATCTAAATTGGAGAGTCTTGTAAGAACAACAAATTTCAGCTCATTTTGCCGATCATAAATATTATTGAATATTTTTCTTTCTGTCATGTCTGAGCAGGTGATACCCATGAAGGTTATTTTCAGTTAGGAAATATTTTCAGTGCATCTCTCTTTTGAAATTGGGTTCTCATTTTCTTTCCCCTTGCCTCTTTTGCTGCAATTTTGGTTATCATTATATATTCAGGGCTGTTTTGGTCATTCTTATCAAGGGCATGAGGGAGCCTTTAAAAAAATCTAGTAAGCTGCCCTTCAATCCAGACATCTAACATATTTATCATAGTTCTTCAGGTACTTCAGGAAACTTACCAAGAATAATTTTATTTCTTCTGAAAGGATTTTTGAAAACCATTATAACATCATTCTTCCCTTGCCCTAGTTCAGCAGCTGATGAAGATAATTAATGTCAAAAATGAATTTTCTTCTTTGTTATCATCTACTTTTTCTTAAAAAGTATTTTCATTTTTCAACTTTGGAACTTGTCTACTTATTATGTGGTAAGAGATATTGTATAATGTTGGATTATACACAGAAAGGTAGTGTAGAGTTGTCAATGAAGGGTCAGTCTTGGGATCAGGAAAATTGCATTCAAATTCTGCCTCTGACACATACTAAATTTGGATCATGAATAAGTCACTTTATTTCATAACTAGGCATCTCTCAAAAATTGTAAGAGACAAGTTAGGTAAAGATCTGCATAAGAATTTTTTTTTTTTATACTGGGAGTTCCCTATACCAATAATTCCCTCTCCCTCCCTTTTCTTCTAAATTACTCAGCTGACTTTGGCAGGTAAGTGTCAAAGTGGATAAGCATAGTGAATTTGGAATCAGGGAGAATTGAATTCAAATCAAGAGATATAGCTATCTGTATAGTCCTGGGCTGGTCATTTAACCTAGCTCAGCTACAGTTTCCTTATTGATAATATAGGAGATATAGTAGTACCCAACTTATGAATGTTGAACTGAAATTCAAATGAGATAATACGTGTATAATATTATATAAGTTCTAGCTATTATAGTAATTAATGCTAATATTAATAGAAAAATGATGATGGTCTTTAAAATTAATATCTTATTTCTTCCTCATTACATGTAGAAATAATTTCTTACACTTTTTAAAAGTTTTTGAATTCTGAATTGTCTCCTTCACGTATTTATTTTCCTTCCCCACTGAGAAGGCAAATAATTTGATATAGGTTAAACATGTGCAGTCATGCAAAACATTTTTCCACGTAAGTTATGTTGTGAAAGAAAACACAGACAACCCCTCCCCCCCAAGAAAAATAAAGAAAAGAAAAACTATGCTCCGATCTGCATTCAGACTTTCTTTGGAGATGGATAACATTTAACATCATAACTCCTTCAGAATTGTCTGGGATCATTATATTACTGAGAATAGCTGATCATTATACAATTGATAATCACATAATTGCTATTATACAATATTGCTGTTATCCTTTTAACCAAAGCCATGACTTCATAGGAGTTCCTCCTGATAGTTTTATTCTAACAATGCAAACTTTCACCTTCTGTGAAAATTACCGGCTTAGCAGGTTCTTTAGAGAGCAATGAGTTAAGTGACAAACTCAGGGTCATACAACTATTGTGTGTGTGACAGTGGTGAGACTTTAACTCAGATCCTCCTACCTCCAAGACCAGTCCTCTATTCAATATATTGCCTGATAGGCTTTATGATGCTAAGCAAGTAGAGAATGTGATCTTGATACTATTATAATCTAAGGCACACCAGGCTCATACCCTGTGCATGCATATGGTCATAATAAAGATAAAGCACAACCATTGATAAGCATGAATTTTATTTGGTACATTTTGGTTAGTAATATAATATCTTGATTAAAGCATTTGGCGGTCCTTTTGAGAAGTAGCATTCATTTTAGCCCCAGGATGAATGTAGGATGAATCCAAAGCTCTTTGCTTTTTTCATCTATTCTTATATATCCTCTTATTGATGTTATCAAACTCTCTTCACCCCTTTATCCCCCACTAACAATCTCTTCCTCCTCCTTTTCAGTGTGCTATTTTTCTCTCCTTTGGCTATTAATGCCTTCACACATCATTCAGTGGAAGTTGTAACAGAGTAGGTGGTAATGGCATAAATAGTTCAATCCTCTAAACTCACCTCTCACTTCTTAAGGTATTACAAATTGGGTATGGGAATAGAGGTATAGAGTGGGGAAGCATTGGCAGAAGGCAGAATGGTACTTTACCCCTTCTTTCCCTCCATTAGTATATCCACATGATGCTTATACTTGCTGTGCACTTAGCTGACCATTCACTAATCTGTCATTATCATTGTTTAGGTAAAAAGTGAGTGTTTTCTAAAGAGTGGATGGCATGCCATGGTTTACTCAGCAGGTTCTATCTGAGCAGGTAATGTCTTGAAAACTGGAATAAAGAAAAATTGTTTCTAATTCTAATAGCAGGATTATATAAGGCTAATACATGTCTAATTCATGTATGAACACAAGCTAAAATTATGTTCACCATCCCTTCTGAGTGACTGTCATACCCAAAGTTTTGTTTACAGAGAAAAAGTAGGAGAAAAATACTAAAGGGACTTTGATTTTATAATTAAAGGAAACTGTGTTTTGTGACTGAAGATAAATACTATGTAAACACTTGGTTTAAGTTGGTTATATGCATCTTACATGGGTTCATTGTGTTATCACCCAGTCAACAAAATCCTCACCATTTCCAAGTTACTTGATTTTATTTTAGTATCTTTCCAGTTTTATATCCACATAGAATGTAAGCTGTTTGAGGGCAGGGTTATTTCATTTTTGCCGTTGTACTTTGCCTATAGTATTGCATATACTAAATGTTTAATAGAAGTGGATAGAGAATCTAGTTACATTCTATAAAATCTACAACCAAATTAAAGTCTATATCAAATCAATATTACCATTTTCCCTGAAAAGTCATGATAATTGGTTATTCTACTTACTCTTATTTCCCAAACCATAACTCCTTTCCCTGACCACACTCATAAATGTTATTTCCCCCATTAGAAGAAGATCTCTTGAAGGCAGGGATTGTCCTGATTTTTAATTTTATCTCCAGTGCTCAGCACAATTCTTATCACGTAGTAAATCCATTCATTCAATCAGCAAAAACACATCACATATTACCATGCCACCATTCACTTTTGTGAATAAAGAAATATAATTATGTTAATATTTGTAAGTCTACCTTTCAGTTCAACACTGAAACTTTTTTTCCTTAGATCTGGAATTTAAGACCAATTTCTTTTATTTCAACTGGTTTAGCAAAACCATGTCTCAGAATGGAAAACAACAACAAGAATAACACAAAACTTTAGTAGCTTCTCTCTGAGGCATACCTCATGGGATCAGTCCAACTACTATGCCAATATGCCAAATGCTGTGCTTGTTTATTTGATTTTATGATATTTAGGAATTCTGGAACTGCCAGAAATTGGAGCACTCTCTCTAGCTCTCTCCCTCCCCCCCCCATATCTGTAAGAACCAGCAAACAAACAAGATCACAAAATCATTCTTTGTCATCAAAGTCTCCTGTTGTTCTTGAATATGAAAATACATTTGAATTCCCTGCTGTAAGCTGCTGTTGGAATAAAGTAATTCCCTCTTCCCCACCCTTCCACATCTGGGTTTTTGGAGATGCCATGTCCTTATGAAGTAAAATGTCAATCTGTGTAATGACACAGCATCCCGCCCCTACCTCCAATCCCCGTGAAAATACTGATTTTAATATTTAAAAGGTTCGTATAATTGTAAATTAGGCAGTGCCACCCAATATCATAACATACTTCATGAGAAAAAGATGCTAAATTTACTTGACCTACTTTCATCTTCATGTTTAGGAAACAGCGTAGAAGAAGTAAACAGAGTAGTTGTGCCGCATGCAGGAGATGATTATTGTTTGAATTTATGATTCATGCCTTGAGCAAAATTTTGTTTGTGGCCTCATTTGCAACCATAATTTACAACTTTACTAGGGATATACTGTGTATTTGGGAGGTAATATATCAGACTTGCTTTGTACTGGAACAGTTTTCTAGCTTTGGGTATAGTATTTTCTGTGTTTCTGTTAGCTATAAAATTTCTAGGCATAACATTTATTGTAGCAAATATGGAAATTTAAAAAAAATTGTATCCCCCTTAGGAATGTCTTAGTGTATTTATATGCTTATTATAGCTAAATCTAACTAGTATTTAAAGGAGTTGTTAATCCTGCAACTATCTGGTTGGGAAGGCAGGAGAAAATTAACCTTTTCGGTTTTGTGCAATGTGCAGGATTGATCATTTAAAGTTGGGGTTTCATTCCCCTCCCTTGCTAGAAACTAATAGATATGATGAAGTCAAGACACAAGGTTTGCGGCTTGTTTTATTTTTACATGCAAAGATGTTTTTCTTTCCATAGCATGCCATAAGTAGGTTATAATACTGAGAAATGGGATTTTACTATTCTCTTTGATCTAAGAGTTTCCCAGAGCAAAGGCTGGAAATTTCATTGTTCTTTCTAGTTTTAATTGTCTTAAGTGAAACATTAGGAAATGCATTGGATGTTAAAAAAAAAAAGTCTAGTGCACATTGCTTGAGACTGCTAGCAAGATTTTTTAATAAAATTCTCTTGCATGTTTTATCAAGCAATTCTTGTGAGTATCAATCTTACAAAAATGGATGGATTTCAAATTTAGAGTAATAGTTTATTCCTTTAAGTAAATGCATTTTATTAATTTTAAGCTTCTATGATTCTAAATAATTAGAGCCCTGGAATTTGAAGACAGCAATCAAAGAAATATAAATTAAAATATCTAGTTCAAAATCAGAGGTTACTACTATTAAAAAATGTTAATTGCAAAATCTAGTTAGATCACTAGTGAATGTATCATTAAATTACTGCTAAATAATAAACCTCTTGTCTCAATTAGTAATGGAGGAAATTTTATAACTGAGGGAGATGTAAATTTAAAAAATTAAAAAAAATTTAGCTTTAATATGCTTGAGGTTTCTGTATCCAGGATTCTGGGATTTAGAACTTGAAAGGGACTTTAAAGATCATTTTGACCAAGCCCCTCATATTATTAAACTCTAACCTGGAGAAAGGAACAGACTTGTCCAGGGTGAAAAAGGTAATAAGCAGTAGAAGCTAGATTTAACACTCTTCATCTTCTTTTGATTATAGATCTAGTACTCTTTCCATTATACCTTATGTAGATTAATCCTTACCTCCTTCACCAAGAACTTGGCAATATTTCTTCAGATATTAAAAAAATTGTTTTTTCCCTGATAATTCTACTGGAAAATAAAATGGTGTCTCCTATTGCTGGGACAAGTATGATTAGAAATTGTGATAGTGGTACCTAGAACCGAGATTTAAAAAAAAAAATGTTTTGAACAATATCTGGAGGCATCCTCCATAATTCCTTCCCCAGTAATTATTACCTCAGCTGGTACAAATAACTACTGTAATTTTCTTAATACAGAAGAGAGCCAGGCAACATTTTCTTGACTAATGACAAAGTTTAAATGCTCAAGGTCAGAGTGTAAACCGTTGTGATTTCCCTAAGTATTCTGAATGCTATAGGCCTTATGTAATCATTTTAATGTGAGGAGCAGGCCACGCTCTGCTGCTCCTTGCATATACTGTAAAGGAGGGAAAGAAAAGACTTAAACCCGAAATAGCTTAGCTTTAATTGAGCAAAGAGATTCACATGTGATCTGAACTTGCGGCTTTTCTAATTCCTATAGACAGCTTTGGTTGTTGTGAGATGATCCTAATTAAATTATGCAAGAGCAGTGAACTAGCTAAGCGCCTTCGGATCACCTGGTGAATTAACTCTTTGTGAACATCTGCAACTGGGGTTCTAGGTCCCCCACAGCAGCCCACGTTTTTCATTGTTCTTAGTGGAGAATCGGAGAATTCAGGAGCCGTAATGGAGCATTTAGGACTGTAGGTGGCAGCATTGTCAGCTTTTGCAGCCTGGTAGCTCCGAGTAAGTCGATTTCTTTTCTGATCTTTTTCCACCGGCTCTTTAACATCTTCCTCCTCGCTATCTCATCAGGCACTAGCCAACATCATTAACTACTCATGTCAGGTAAAGCTTAAAAAGTAGAAGAAAATGTCATAGCCAAAAAAAATTAGGCTTTATTCACTGTGGACTGTGTTTCTTTCTATTTCTGATAATGTAGTACATTTGTAATTCTGACCAGAGATTTTGTTAACATGGGGGTGGGGGTGGTGGTCCTGGACTGGGTGGGCGTTACCCCATTGCAAGCCACAGGCTTCAGCATGGGCACTTTACAAAGCACGAAGCGCTAGCAAGGAGCACGGCAGTGTGGGGAATATAATTAATTCAACCGCAGCAGACCTGCTCTATTCATCTGGACAGAGTGAGAAAAGTCTATTGAATGCCTAATAAAGCAACTACCCTTTTAAAGGGGAAGGCTATAGGGTGATGGCATTCATGCCTGGCCACTTTTTCTTCCTTATAAATCTTCGTTGTATTTTGCTCCTTACAAAGGTTCACTTTTGAGAGGCGGTATGGTGTCCTAGGTAGAAGATGACCTTGAAGTCAGGAAAAGCTGGCTTCATAATTTTATCCTAGACCTTAACTAGCTGTGTGATCCTAGGCAAAAACCTTAACCTATCTGTCTCAGTTATTTCATCTGTAAAATGAAGTTGAATTCTAAGTTCCCCCCCCCCCCAGCTCTGAATCTACTATTCTATGGCCTATTTAACCAGGTAAGCTAAATGATGAATCACTGGATCAAATAATTGCAGAACACTAAAAAGAAATGCTAAATGTAGTACCATCAGACCTGGGTTTAAATTTCCCCTCTGATGCTTGCTATCCAAGTGACCTTGGACATGTCAGCCCTCTTCTGTAGCCCTCAATTACCTTATTTATGACAAACAGTTTAGACTAGATGACGTCTAAGGTTTCTTTCAGCTCTATGGAATACAAAAAGATAGCTGAATCATAGATCTAGAACTGGAGGAGTTCTGATACTTCTCTTCCAACATCCTTATTTTTGGGAAGATGAAACTGAAAGATCCAGTCATTTGCCTCTTTTTGCACAGCTGAAAAGTATCTGAGGTAGGATATGAATCTGTGTTTTCCTGACTTTAAACTCAGTTTTCTTTTCATTATATTACACTGACTCTAAATTTCCTCTTTTGTTAAAAATAGAAAATATGGGTCCAAGAGAGGCAGTGGGACATTCTAGAAGTCAAGAAGACAAGGGTTCAAGTTTTCTTTCAGATATTCTTTGTGATCACTCTCAAGTTACTTAACTATCTCTGTGCTCAGAGGATATAAATTACAGAGGAGTGGTAAACATAGGGAAGTTCTCTATTGAGATGCCACAAGTTTGGAGTAAATCAATGAATGAACAAAGGAAAAATGAAAAACAAACAAAGATATGATGTAAGAAATAATTTGAAAGTTCTCTTTCAGTGGGGGATAGGAATGCACTCTCCAAAAGTGCATTTGATTGTAAATTTTGTTTTATGGATTACATGGGTTATGAGGTTAAGAAAAAAAAACCCTACTGATTTTGGAATTTTTTTTTTTGCAATACTCCCAGAAGTTAGACTTGAGAAACTTCTAGGGGCGATAATGACTCGTTTCAGCTTTCACTTGAGTTTACTTGCTGACTGAGCAGTGACTGCTGTATGAGGCCTCCTATGAGGTCTTCCGTTAACTGAACCCTGGGGGAAATAGATTCTGAAGTCCAGATTGACAAAATTGTTTAAGTATTATTGAAAATATAAACCAAAATTGTTTCCTCAATAAATATAATTAGCTGTATATAGTGCAGCTTCAAGAGCAAGCACTGATGTTGGGACCAGCTCTTTAAATAAAATAGGACCTCTGTGGTCTCTGGAGGGAACACGCATAAAGCAAAGTAAATGATTTTCTGTCAACACTAAGTAGACAGGTGCTTACATTGAACAGCATTCTAATATGTCTCTGAATATTTATGTCTTCTTTTTCGAATGCAGTGCCCATGAATGTCACAGCTGTCAAACGTCTGTACACAAGAAGATAAAAAATGAAATTAATAAAAGGCAGATCAACATTTCATTTGTTTGGAACACTTTTTTTTCCCTCTGCTTCTTTTTTTTTGGGGGGGGGAGGCTCAAAAGCATTTTGGTGTTATGGCATGTCTGCATTTTCTAAAAGGCCAAAGGAAATGCAAGTTGACTGGGTGCATTTTGGGGCTGGCACTAAGGTCCATCTTAGTATTTAAACACCAAAATAATCAATAGAATTAATGACTGAGAGCACTAGGGTCTGAAGAGTTTCTGCTAGCTATTTCCTCTGTCCATGTGACTGGTTTGCTAGAGTGCCATGAACAAAATTCTGACAGGTTGTCACTGCCCCTGACCTGCAGCTCAAGTTTGTGAGGTGAGAAGCCCTTAAATCTTTCTGCCTCTGAAATCCTAAGTTTCACTCAGCAAACTTAGTGCCAAGACTAGTTTTTCATTTTGTATTCTCCAAGTTTTAGGATAATTAAGTTTTAGCAGCAAAAGTGATCATTTATTAACAGCAAAAGTGACTGTCTAGAGTTATGTTGGATTAAAGCCTTCCAACATGGAAGAGTTAACATAGTTCTTAGAACACTGCCAGTCACAAGGCCATCTATTTAGGGGAATTCTTAGGATGGCCTCAGCAGTCCATTTGTAATGGACTTCAATCTTAAATTGGTTAAGAGTGAGTTTCAGTGTGTCTGGTTGCTATTAGTGCTAGTCAGTCCTCAAATGGTCTGGAAATAAAATGCAGTGGAAATAAACATTTAGACTTCCACCCCAGAAATCTGGGCTATTTACCCCAGATTGACTGAACTTTGTAGATACAAAAGTTAAGATTTTAATGACCATTCTAGCATACTTAGTGATGCAAAAACTCTTCTGGGTCACCTTTGAAGCAGATGCCTCATGACTGGGCATATATTACAGGGAAGTCAAATAAATAAATGTTCCATACACAACCAAATACCCATTGCAAGACTTTTGGGACCAGGAAGAAAACTAGAAACGCAAGTTGATGCTCATTGATGAGCAAATGGCTGAAAAAATTGTGGTACCCGAATATAATGAAATATTATCAGACCTTAAGAAATGATAAGCATGAAGAAAGGCAAGAGAAATATGAAGATACATGAAAATTGGTGCAATGTGAAATAAATGGAACTAGGAAAACAGTAAACACAAATGGCTACAAATATTATCACTGAAAAGAACAATATAATATTTGATTAGTGATGGCTAATCTTGACTTGAGAAAAGAGAAGGAAATGCTTTCCTTTTGTAGTACAGGTTGGGATGGGGATGGAGCACTTTGAGTATGTAATATTACATATTCCATGAAAATGACTTGAAAATCAATGAAATAAAACCAAAACCCATAGGTTTTAAAAAACACAGAAAGAATAGACACTTCTGTTTATATATATATATATATTTTTTTTTTTTCTAGGAGAGTATTAATGGAATAAATACTCTTTTTTTAAAGGTTCAGTATGGTTAAAATTGAAAATTTGGTATCTGAATTTGGGTGAATTTGTTATTAATTAACTAACTGTGGATTGGAATCACTTAACTGGTATTTATTTTAAAAGATAAAATCCTAGTTTTATTCAGATTTATTTCATAGGCTGTGTTTTTTGGATCTCTTCTTATTTAGAATAGCTTCAGAAAAATCTATGGTTTCAATTTAGAATAAAAATGTTTCACTGGGTTTTAGGAAAAATTCATTCAGTAAATACTGAGAATAAGATGAAAAAAATCTAAATAACTTAGGTTTAGAGTTCACAAAAATGTGGTTTATTTTTACTAGACTAAAAACCTCAAATTGGGACTATATCTTATCCAAACTGTATTATCTTCCCCTAGGGCATAGCACAGTGCTCAGCATACTACAGGTGCTTAATATTTTTTTAAATCCATTATGGCTTTTGTAAAGCAATGACATGTGGCTCATTTTGTTGTTATTAAAATTGTGCCATTAATATTTATTGGATAAAAAGTGACTTAGCCATTTAAGTTCTTATCTATAAATTGGGAAATATAGTATTATTGGGAAGACTAAAATATTTGAAGATAAATTTTAACTATGAAATATGTTATTGAGAGTTTTTTTTTTAAATTATGGTACTTAGTGCTGGAAATAGAGAAATATTAACCCAGTTTCATACTAGAAAAACTTATGTTTTATGGTTTGCAAAACACTTTTCCTTACAACAACACTAACTTTTATCCTCAAGAAGCTTATAATCTAGTAATAGAAGAGAAGGGAATAAGCATTTATTATGCCTTTTATGGCAAGGAACTAGACACTGAGTGGATGCTCATCAATTGGGGAATGACTTAATAAGTTATGATATATGAATGTGATGCCATATTATTGTTCTATAAGAAATGACGAGCAGGTTGATTTCAGAAAAGGCTAGAAAAACTTTTATGAACTGATGTTGAGTGAAGCGAGCAGAACTAGGAGAGCATTGTACATAGTAACAGCAAGATTATATGATGACCAATTGTGATTGAATTGGCTTTTGTCAACATTGAGGTGATTCAAGGCAATTCTATTAGACTTGGGATGAAAAATGCCATTCACCTCCAGAGAGAACTATAGAGACTAAATATGGATTGAAGCATAATGTTTTCACCTTTTTGTTGTTCTTTCTTTATTTCTTTCTCATATTTTTTCCTTTTTGGTCTGATTTTTCTTGTACAACATGACATATATGAAATATAAAAGAATAACACATATTTAACATATCATATTTCTTGCTGTCTTGGGGAGAGGAGAGGGAAAGGAAGGAAGGAGAAAAATTTGGAACACAAAGTCTTACAAAAATGAATGTTGAAAACTATCTTTACATATATTTAGAAAAATAAAATAGTATTGAAAACAATTTGTAAAAAGTGCCTACTAGATGTCTCTGTTACAAATGTGGTCTCATTTAATTCTCGCAACAACCTTAAAACACTATTATTTTCTTCATTTTATAGTTGAGGAAACTGAGGCAAACAAATTAAGTGACTAACGCAGATAGTAAGTATCTGAGGATAGATTTGAACTTAAGACTTCCTGACTTCAGTACCAATATTCTATGTACTGTATCACCAGCTGCTTCAGTTGGGAGAAATGAATAATGTGATACAAATTGAAATATGATAAGTAAACAAGACATCCTCAATGAGATATAAGTTTCATGGAGAAAGTTATGCCTGAGCTAGATGTTTTTTGAAGGAAAAAAGAATTGAAACAGGTAGAGATCCCATAAACAATAAATTCTAGTGGTAGAGGAATCTGTGAGCAAAGGCAGAAAGTTGGGAGAGGGCAGTGTGAGCCTTAAGTGTTTATTGTTGAAGGTTTTTTTTTGTGCCAATATTTTCCACTATATTCACATGCTGCTCACAGAGCCTACAGGTCTTTACTAGCAGTTCACTCTAAAGTTCATTTTCAGATCATTTCCATCTGTTCCTAATCAAGTACCTGGATGATTAGCAAGAAGAAATAAATAATTAAAATGCATGAAACCCTTTGCTGATATAAACACACAGACATGAAATCAGACAAATAGCCACAAAACAATTTTGGGTCAATAAATTCAGGTAAGCAGTAGAAGAATAAGATCAGAAGGTCGACTGTAAACCTTGTTTTTATTTATTTATTTGTTTGTTTTAGCTGTATCTCATTGAACTTTTGGTTTGAGGCATTTGGGACCAACAGGAATGAAAGTATGTGAAAGCAGGCAGGAAGAATGGTGACTAGAACAAATGATAAGAGCTGGAACTGATTTTTTTAAAAGAAAGTTACTAAGCTGATTATTTCATTCTTTTGCAACTTAATGTAGTGCATAGGGGACTGACTTTGGAGCTATGAAGATATAAGTTTAGGTTTCATATCTGACATATAATGGCTATACTAGTAACAGTAATTGTTAGATATTTTAAGATTTAGAAAGTACATTACAAGTATTATCTCATTTTAATTTCATAATAATCCTGGGCAGTATGTATTATTAGGTAGCTATTCTTATTCTCTCCATTTTACATGTAGGGAAACTGAAGTCAAGAGAGACTAAGTGACTTCCCCAGGAGCACACAACTATTAAGAAAGGATTTGAATTCAGATTTTCCTGACTCCAAGACTAAATACACATACTGTGCAAATGTATGTGACTCTGGGAGAGTCATACCCTCTTTGGTAATTGATTCTTTATGTCTATAAATTGAAGACAAGTGAAGATCTGTATGAAATTGCAAACCTAGTCCCCTTCCCTTACAGAATTTTACTTCTGACTCAGAGTTATAAAAGAAATAACTATGAAAAAAATAGAAAAAATTTCTCAATATACACAAACATCCATGGGGGGCAATTACAAAGGAGGAAACTGGGAGGAACACACATTGATTGACATTCATTGAAAGTAATAGAAAAAGCATGTTTTTGTCATATATATATTTTTAATTTCTAATTTTATTTTATTTTAAATTTATAGAATACAGCAAGCATTTCCAAAATATATTACAATAAAAGAGACAATTACATATGAAATTGCAAGTCTACTATGCACAACTTCCAATATAACAATATTCTCCTGTATTTTTTTTCCTTTTTTTTTTTCTTTTTCTCCCTTCCCTCCCCACTCCTACCCTAGAGATGGTGGATATGATGCATATTTTAAAGCTGTCTTATCCCAGTGCATTCAACAGTGACCAACTTATGGCAGAATTTTTTACACCTTTTAAACATGAAATATAAATAAAGAAAGGAAAATAAAGTTTTCCTTCCTCCTTGGGATTGAGGAAGATACTAATCATTTTAAAAGTGCATGTTGCCCTGTGTGTGTGCGCGCTGCTTTTTAAAATCTATCAAATATGTCCTATTCTGAAACAGATTATTTTTTCTATGATGAATAACTGAATGATAAAAATTATGGAGTGGTTACTATGTTCATGAAGTGTGCTAAGTTTGGAGGTTGAGAGATAGGATAAACACAAGGAAACAAGATATCTTGCCCCCAATAATTTTACATTCTAATTGGAGAGCACCATACATAAAAGAGCTTGGAAAGCCAAGCAGAACATATTTAGTAATGGTGTCTAGGAAGTGATGTGGAGTTGGGCTTCCAAGGAAGAGAAAGCAAAAAGCTTACCCATCAAAACCTTGGCTGCTTCTGAGATCAGAGCCCTTAGAGTTCCAGGCCCAGAAGGTGGTGAGGAAGGTAAGAACAATAGCTAGAGGGCCAGAAGAATGATTTGGGGAAAAAATATTGCAACACCGAATTTATAGAAAGCCATGGTAAACCAAGTTCCTTGTGACTCGTTCAGTAAATTGACTAGGTGTGTTTCTCCAGGATTTATTACAGAAGCCAGCTGCAAATTTGTATAGACCATGCCGGATGACTAAACTCATGGCTCCGAGGCCTAACTGAGTTTGATGGATGATAGCACTGATGCATCAACCAAACGATTCTGACAAGAAGGAGAATTTGACTTGATGTAAATCTTCTCTGTTTTAAATAAAAACACAATATTTAACTATTTAGAGGGACAGAAGATCTAAGAGCACTCAATAGGCGACAGCTGAATAGGACAGACAAGACTGGTTTGAGTGAGGGACCTAAAAACAGGAAGGGAGGTGAGTGACAGACAAAGGGCTACAGTCAATTGTTTTGCAAGTATGAGTTCTTTAGTGTCCCTGGAGTTTTAGCAGTAATGCTGCCTTCAGATAGGGAAGGTATTCAAACAAGGTTCTTTATTCTGTTTTTGGTGGGGGATAAGGATTGGGTGTATGTTGGGGATCCTGCTCCTTGAGAATATAAAAGAGTAATTTTCTTGAACAGACACGCAATAATAGGAGACTTAGAGACAGTTAAATATTTCAGTGGAGAGAGCAGTAGGCCTGGAGTTAGGATGATTTGAATTCAAATTCAGCCTCAGACACTTATTAATTGTGTGATCCTGGGAAAATCACTGCCTCACTCAGTTTCCTCAGTTGTAAAATAGGAATAATAACCTACTTCAAAGGACTATTGTGAGGATGAAATGAGGTAATCATTGTAAAGTATTTAGCTCGGTGCCTGGCACAAAGTAAGCACTTAAGAAATACTTGTATAACTCTGGTTTCAAATCCCATTGGAAAAAGAGGACTCTACTTTTTGGGACAGATAGGTAAGGGGGTGGGATAGTGTTGACAAGAATGAGAGAGAAGAATCTCTTCAGTCTAAATATTATAGAGACTATAGAGAGTCTATAGAAATTACAGGATATCAGAAACAGAATTTGACAGTTTTTTAAATAGACATATGTGGACACAGGATATTGCGAAAGTCTTAAAATAGTTTTAAAGTTCTATTAAAACTTAAAACTTTATTAAGACATCCAAGATAACTTGTAAACATATAAATATATATGCATATATATGCATACATTTGTCTCTTTGTTTCTCTTTCCTTCTCTTCCTCTTCCCCTTCCTTTTGCTTAGCCTTTTATTTTTCCTCTTCTTCTTCTTCTTCCTCTCTTTCTTCTTCTCCTTCCTTCTCCTCTCCTTTTCCTTTCCCTCCTCCTCCTTCATCTTATTCTTCTCTTTCTCCTCCTTCTTCATCATTGTCATCATCATGGTCATCATGACCTTCTTCTTTTTCTTTTTCTTCTCCTCTTCCTCCTCCTCCTGCTCTTTTTTCTCCTTTCTCTCCTCTTCTTCCTTCTCCTTCTCCTTCTCCTCCTCTTTCTCTTCCTCTTCTTTCATCTTGTCCTTCTTCTTGTCATTTTCCTCCTCCTCCTTTTTCTTTCTCTTCCTTATTTTCCTTCTCCTCCTCCTTTTCTTTTTCTCTTCCTCCTCCTCAACTTCATCTTTTCCTCTCACTCTCTCTCTCTCTCCTACTACAGACTGGCATTTGACAATTTACAATCTTAGGGAATGTACTGGGAGACTGGGAGACTAATTGACTTGCTAATGGTTAGATAGCTAATTTGTGAGACACTTGAACCAAGATCTTCCCCAATCCAAAACTGAATCTCTATATTTTATTATAAAAAATGCACAAGGTCCTTATAACTTGCCTTTTGTCCAAAATGCTCTGCTTGGCATTTTATGAAATGTGGAGGACAAATTTATGTCAATCAACTCAAACTATGGAAAACAAACCAGTACTTCTCTTGGAACAATGTCCAAGTCCTTAGGACTCTAGGCAAGTACTTGTTTTCATAGCAAAGCTCAGTCTAGTCAATTAGTATGCCCTCTACATATAAACATGGCCATAATTAACTGTTTAACATGAAAACTCCCATCCAGATTTCTCCCTGGGAGTGTAGTCAAGGTGAATGACGTGTTTTTTTCCATCACCAAATGCCACAGCAGCTTGGTTGTGCTTTTTTCCCCAAAGTCTGTAGCTTCTACATATTTTCCTGTACCCACTAGGGTTGACAGTAAAACTGCCAAGCCCTATTATTTCCAACTGGCAGCAATTTAATACATATAGTTGAGTCAGTTATTTAACTAAATAAATTGTTTAAAGTTAACTCTATTTGTAAGACCACAAGGTGTTTCTAAAATGTGCTGCCCTTTCATATCATAAACCTGGATTAGGTTTACAACCCCATTTCCCTTCAGCAGTTTATAAATCAAACAAAGGACATAGAACAATGCATAAAAATCCCCGTGAAACCACCCTGAGAGTTTTTGTTAATGACAAAAGCATACTGGGGGCTGGATTTATTCTGAGCTTTGGGGCTGAAAGTTTGGCTTAAAGAAATCAGAGCTTTTGCAAGAATTGCCAGCTCCACAGAGAGGAGACCAGGTGCACCAGGGCTGAATGCTATTTGCAATAGTTACAACAAGGGCAGGGGGCAAGATAAGTATGGCTCAAAACTTCCCTGCTCACCTTCATTAACCTACTACTTCTTGGCAAGTGTTATCAAGGCACAATGGTACAATAAGGAAATTTAAAATAAGTAAAATAAATTGATTTATTTATGATAGAGAAAGCATGGTGTAGAAAAGAACACTAGCTGGGGTGCCGATTTGTTGTTCAGTCATTTCATTCATGTCTAACCTATTTGGGGTTTTCTTGGCAAAGATACTAGAATGGTTTGCCACTTCCTTCTCGGGCTCATTTCATAGAGAAGAAACTAAGGTAAACAACATCAAGTGATCTGCCCAGGGTCACATAACCAGTTAAGTACCTGAGGTTAAATGTTTACTCATGAAGATGAATTTTCTTGATTGGAAGATCAGTACTTTACCCACTGTGCCATCTGGCTTCCCTGGGTGCTCAAGTCCACCATAAATGAATGGATCATGAGTTAGATGCAAAAGGAACTTTATTAGCCATTTTATAGCAAGAAAAATCTTGTTTTGGAGATGAGACATTAAATGGTTGTCCTAATTTACATTGGACTCAAATTCAGAACTTCTAATTGCACATCCAATGCTCTTTCCACTGTGCCATGCTGCCTTTATCACAAATAAGTCAGTATGTTTTTTTTAAATACATAATTTGATATGTAGCTTTGAGAATATTTAGCAAGAATTAAGATGGGCAGGATAGCTGGGAAAGCATTTTATATCTTAAATACACCCCTTCCATTTTTGCTCCTATAGCATTCAACAGCAGGCAAACTTAGTTTTATCTCTGCTATTAATTGTGCAAAGTCACAGATTCTGGAATTCAGTTCACTCATTTGTTCAGTGAACAAACTCTTTTCTTTAAGCATTAAAATTGTATGCTTCTAAATACCATTTTTAAAAAGTTAAAAGTATAAATGAATCAGGTTTACAATGATTGTTTATATGACACTTTCCCCTTTTTTTCATTTATTTTCCAGTTAAATGGAGCTTATTTCCAAGAAGTAAATGACTTAAGATTCTTTTTCTTTTGTTTTTACTCTGGCTTTATTTCCCAATGTGTTATCTCCTTCTTCTCTGAGAGCTATCCCTATCATAAAAAATTAAAAAACAAAAACCAATCCAGAAGAAATATCTGGTGTGTGTGTGTGTGTGTGTGTGTGTAAAATCTCATTAGGAAGATATACAGTGTTCCACACACAGAGTTCCCCACCTTAGGAGTAAAAAACAAGGAGATACTTTATCTATTTGATAAATTTGAAAACATAAATTATCTGGGAAGTAATTCCTTATTTGATAAGAATTCTTGGGAAAACTGTGAAGTAATATGGCAAAAACTGCTTTAGAGGAATATATTGCACTATATTCCACAATAAACAAAATGTATATTTGAACTAAATCTTAAAGGTCATGCAATATTTTAAAAAAGTAGAATCAGATAGGATTTTTTTACATTTATGGTCTTAGGTAGGGGATGTTAGGTTCTTAAGGATAGAGATAATCACAAAATATGAAAATTTGATCTATTTTGCTTTTATATTTTCTAAATTTTTCACTATTTTCTTTTCTCCCCCTTCTTAGAGAGCCATTACATAAAACAAAGAATTTTTTAAAGAACAAAAGAAATAAGGAATAAGAAGGGAAAATCATCAAAAGAATTAATAATTTAGAAGAATCTAGTAATCTACCCCACTCACACATATTCTCTGTAAAAGATTGGGAGAGGTATTTTTTCTATTGTTTTCTCTTTATTGTTTTTTCCATGGACATTGTCATAGACATTGTCATTTTTGTTGTTATTGTTGTTGTTATTTTCTTTACTTTTTTTTTGGCTTTGGATGCTTCACTTTGCATCAGTCATGTAAGTCTTTCCATACTTCTCTGAATCCATTATATCAGTTATTTCTTACATTGTGGGAATATTCCATTATATTTATATGCTCTAATTTCTATAGCCATTCCTCAATAGTTAGGGATTCTATAAAAAACTCAAATCATATAGAAATGCATATTTTACTTACTTTAATATTTTAAAAATGAATTAATTTTTTTTCCTACCCAGTGGCATTTTTAGCATTCTATAGAAAAGAAACTCATTTATGATTTGGTTATTTAATGACCAGATGAAGAATCTGAGTAGATTGCCCTAATTGCTAGACAACTTTTCCTGACAAAATCAGGAAAACTTTTCTTGTTTATGCCATTAGAAGGAGCAATTTTACAAAGGAACCACCAAACCATAATATTTGACATGGGACTAGTAGAGGAAAGGTGGCATTTTGTAAGAGTATTTTTAATGTAAATTTGAAAATGGCTATGTTGAGAATTTGGAACATGACAAGAATTCATACCAAAGAAATCTTATTCTTACTCTTTACTAGTGAGAAACTGAAAAATAGCCCAATTTTTGATCATTTTCTCTACTCCCTGTTCTGTGATGGAGATACACTATATAATTTCTTAAATTAATACATATTGAAAAGCCTGAACTCTGTTTACAAAAGATAAACTATTGTTTTACCTTTTTCCTGAATAAGAATTTTTCTTTGAAGGTGAGGGAAGGAAAAAAAGGGAAAAAAAGGAGAGAAGGAAGAAAAGAAGAAAAAAAAGAAGGAATGGAAGAAAGAAGGAAAAAGAAAAGAGTACAAGAAGGAAAGTCAGATATAAACATTTATTAAACCTCTACTATATGCTAGGTATTGTGCTAAGCACTTTACTAATGACTCATTTGATCCTCATGGCAACCTGGGTGGTAGTTGTTACTATTCCCATTTTACAGATTGTTGTGGTTTATCTTTCATTTTCAAAAAGAATCATGACCTCAGGATGGTGAGGCCATGGCATGCAAGTGAATTGGATTTAAGTGAGGGAGGGCTGTGCAAGGTCACTTGCTTCACTTTCCCATCCAGAACCATCTGGGTCCAGAGTCCAAGATATAGATCAGGATGACTGAAGATAGCCCTGAATGAAATGGGAGATTTTGGCCTTTTTAAGCTTAGGTCTTCACAGGTCTCACTCAGTTTGATTGAGGCAGCCCTCACTGAGTGATTAAGGCTAATAACAATTGAGGCAAAGAATCTCCCCTTTCAGCTAGTCTAAAAACAATCTAATTCTTGCCTGGCTGAAATTTGCTTATAGAATAATCCCAAAGAAAAGATGTAAAGTCAATAGATGAATATAACTAACTCTCCAACATATTTGATGCCTGTCAAATTTTAGCCCATCTTCAGAGACAATTATTTGCATACTACAGCTTGTTGGAGTCACAGGTGAAAATAAGTATATAAGATACTATAGAAAAGGTAAAAATAGGGAATTGTAGGTTAAATAAAGATAAAAGAACAGGACCAGAAGAAAAGTGTTGTTTAGGGATTTGTGGCTTGTAATCCACTTGATATAAGTATGAAAGGATTTTTTGTTCTCATCCATGAACCAAAGATACAAGCCATAAAATTTCCCAGGAGACTTATGATAACAAGAGATCAGATGAGGAGCTTCTAATGGAACCAGAGCATGTAGAATTTCAGATGGACTAAGGTCTAAAAAAGAGTTATATATGGAGTTTAGGGTCATTTCTCCTTGGAAGGGTTTTGGGGGAGAAGTACAAATGCAGCAGGATAGACTTTTATAGGACAGTGGGTGGAGGTTGATTGACTTATCTAGAGGTAACTAAAATGAGGGACTCAGAAGAAATTCTCTTTTTAGGCTCCAAACTGCACTGGGCTATACTGATGGCAGAAGATAAAGATTATTGTGTTTAGGACTTCAGTCCTAAAGCCAGGAGTTTTCATGGCAATGGAATAGGTTTAACAAGAGGAATGAAAGAAGAATATCAGACTAGCAGGACGTAATAGCTCACAGGAGATAAGAATTAATCTATAATATATTATGAATTGTTATTTGTTAATAATTTCATCTTTTATTATACTATCTCCCTATCATTCCTTATAGCATTTCATAAAACATCTCCTTTCATTACTTAAGCAGTTGGTTTTTTTATTATGGTGAATAGATTAAGAACTCTGTTCTTCCCATATAGAAGGCCTATGATTTAGGCATTCCACTAACAAAGAGAAGATGGTGATTGCTTAAAACTTGAAGAATCATCACTATATTTGATGGTAAGGAAAATATCATGTGGTTAAGGGCATAAGTGCCTGTTCAGTGTATTGTACTTCAATATGTCACAAAAAACTAAAAATAAAACAAAATACTATATATACAGCTTCTGGTCAAGTTGATTTTGGAGAAATGTATATAATTAAAGATAGACCTTAGAGGCAACTAGGTGGCACAGTGAGCTGTCTGGAGTTAGTGAGACTTGAATTCAAATCCAGATTTAAACACTTACTGTGTGACTCCAGGCAAGTCATTTAGCTTCTGCTTAACTAATTTCAAGTATAAAATAAGTATAATAATTGCACCTATTTTTCAGGGTTATCAGGAGGATCAAATAAGATAATATTTGTAAAGTGCTTAGAACAGTTCCTGCTACATAGTAGGAGCTTAATAAATCATTTATTTCCTTCCTTCCTTCCTTCCTTCCTTCCTTCCTTCCTTCCTTCCTTCCTTCCTTCCTTCCTTCCTTCCTTCCTTCCTTCCTTCCTTCCTTCCTTTCTTCCTTCCTTTTCTCCTTCGTTCTTTCCTTCTTCCTATAATTTTCAAGGCACATAAAATGGATGGTTCATTCAACTCTAAAAATACAGACTACTTGGGGGGAAAGTACCATCCAGTGCCAATTATATTGACATACCAGGCAGGAATCATAACTCAATTACAAAGCATTTATTTAGAAAAGAATAGCAGAACTGAAGAAGGGAAAGGGACCTATATGTGCCAAAACGTTTGTGGCAGCCCTGTTTGTAGTGGCTAGAAACTGGAAAATGAATGGATTCCCATCAATTGGAGAATGGTTGGGTAAATTGTGGTATATGAATGTTATGGAATATTATTGTTCTGTAAGAAATGACCAGCAGGCTGAATACAGAGAGGCTTGGAGAGACTTACATGAACTGATGCTAAGTGAAATGAGCAGAACCAGGAGATCATTATATACTTCAACAAAGATACTGTATGAGGATGTATTCTGAAGGAAGTAGATTTCTTTGACAAAGAGATATAATTCAGTTTCAGTTGATCAATGATGGACAGAAGCAGCTATACCCAAAGAAAGAATACTGGGAAATTAATGCAAACTTTTTGCATTTTTGTTTTTCTTCCCGGGTTATTTCTACCTTCTGAATCCAATTCTTCCTGTGCAACAAGAGAACTTTATTCGGTTCTGCACACATATATTGTATCTAGGATATACTGTGACATATTTAATATGTATAGGACTACTTGCCATCTAAGGGAGGGGGTGGAGGGAGAGAGGGGAAAAATCGGAACAGAAGTGAGTGCAAGGGATAATGTTGTAAAAAATTACCCAGGCATGGGTTCTGTCAATAAAAAGTTATAATTATGAAAAAAAGAAAAGAAAAGAATAGCAGAATAAATATCAGGAAAGTTAATATACTATAACCCTCCTCAGTCCCCATGGATAAAAGAAAATAGCTTATAGATATCTATAACAAATTCTTAAAGGAAAAGAGGTATTGTGTCTTCTTATTACCTCTCTTATTTTGAGACTAGAAATGTCTTCCTACTTTAATAGCAACTGGTTTTTCCTTCTTTTAATAGACTTTGCATCACTGGTACTGTTGGCTTTATGTCCCTTTAGTGTAGTTCCTGAATTCTCTTCCAACTTCTGTCTGCTGGTGTTTTGTTCTCTGCCCCTGAAGCAGCAGTTTGATGTTTTGTTGACTTGCTGATTTCCATCTTCTTCATAGCCAACATCTACTGAAGTTCTGTCCTGATACTGTTTCTCACATTGTTATTTTTTTAAGGAAATTATAAACTCAAAGCTCTTGTCTATGAGGCCCAGGGAAGGTGCTATGGATGTGTTATTGTTCTCTTAGAAGGAGACTTTCCAGGCAACATGCATCAGGGCTAGTCATCATACTGTAACTTCTCTGTTATTGTTGTTGTTATTATGTTTTGGAGGCAATTGGGATTAATTGACTTGCTCAGACTCACACAGCTAGTAAGTATTAAATGTCTGAGGCTAGATTTGAACTTCAGGGCTGATGCTTTATCCACTGTATCATTTAGTTGCTCTGACTTCTCTCTTTCTCTATTGACTCAGAGTTCTGCTTACCTGGTATACAGAAGGGCTATTAGCTCAGTTATGTGTATCCCAAACTACCCAAATCCCCTATCCCTTATGCCTAGCTGAGGCCTCTTATTGCTGTTAAGTCATTTCAGCCATATTCATCTCTTTGTGATCTAATTTAGAATTTTCTTGGCAAAGATACTGTAGTAGTTTGCCATTTACTTCTTTGACTTATTTTACAGAAAAGGACATGGAATCAAATAGGTGACTTGTTCAAGGGCCAAGACCAAATTTGAATTTAGGAAGATGAGTCCAATGACTATACTACCTAGCTACCATCTAGCTGAGGTAGGGTGAGTCAATTATTTTTATATTCTTGCCTCAGTATTCAGATGATATTGTTCTCCCTCTCCATCTTTTTGACACTGATGGTGAAAATATATTTTTATTCTATGTATCCTTGAAGATTACATCATGGCCCTGATAACTATTTTAAGTTGGATGTTCAGTGGCTCTCAAAAAAGTACAGGAAATATCAAAGGGTAGTGAAGAAAGCTGACAACTTTGACAAATATTTCTACTGTTGCAGCAGTTCCTTAAGCCTCTTACAAAAGTAATTTAATTCATTGCTCATCAGCTTTTGGTGTCAACTCTTTGGTGTTCACTCATCTCTCACCTGTGGCTCCCTAGTACTCATGGCAGCCACCCCAGATAAAACTGTGTTGGTAGGTAGGCTACACCAGGTTGATGGTAACCAATAGTCAGTGAGGTAGGAGGTTGCCAACCCCAAGTATGTGAATATTTCCTGTGGTGGAACAGGTAGATGAGAACAATTCAGTCCAACAGTCATGAAGGTGGATGGCAGGAGCTATGCTATTCTTAGAGCTTGTTCATAAATTGAAAATACTAAGGTCATTCACTGCATCCCAGGACATCAATTGTTGTCTTGATTGTTGTCTTGCCACTGTACTTTGATGATTCAGGGAGAGAGAAGCTGATAACTTTGTGTAACTCTTATCTCATTTAAATCCACTTCACTAGTGAATCAAGGCATCATCTCATAATATAATTGCTCCTCTATGACATAAAGGACAAACAACATTTCTACTATTTTGCAGTGGCACAACTCTGAACAATAGACTTCTCCTTAAATTGTTTTCGTTCCTTTATTTCTGTAAATAATGTTTCATAATATTAACACAAATTCTTACTTTGTCTTGATGGCGATGTGACCTGGTAGATAGAAAACTGGTCTTATAATTAGAAAAATCTTGGTAAAAGTCTCTTCTGTCTTATACAGGTTGTGTGTGTGTTAATTAGTCACTTTATAGTGTTTCTATCAACTTTCTAAATTGCAAAGGACTGGCTGATCTACAGTAGGAGACTTTTCTTCATTAGAAAATTTTCTGATAGGCAATTTCCTATAATGTTTAACTTATAAGAATGGACCAACCCTACACCTCCTCCCCCCAAATAAAAACAACCCAATAACATACCAAAAAACAAAACCTTTAGTAATAGTAACTTAACTTTAGAATATTTTTTACGTGTTGTCATTATTTTGATTAACAATTCTTTTTAAAAAACCATCTTTCTGCTGGTTTTCATTAGTAAAATGTGGAAAGGTTGGTGATTTTTGTGGGTTTTCCATTAGACTTTAATGGTTATTGCTTGTTTTGATTATTTTTCCCCCTAAACTACTGGGATTCTCCAAAGTCTGACAGAGACAGTTAAATTTTTTTCCTGTACTTATTCTTTCAGTTTATTTTCCTTGTTTTATTACTATAGTCAGTATTTATAGAACTATAGCAAATAATAGCAATAATAATGGATATTCTTGTTTTATTCCTGAACTTATTGGAAAAGTTTCTAGCATTTCTCAATTACAGATAAAACTAAGTGCTGTTTTAGATATGCTATTTTAATATGAAGAAAACACACAAATATACAGATAAGTATAATGTATATGTGTATATATACACATACATATATGTATATAAAATGTATGTCTGTGTTTGTATGTGTAATTTAGGATTTTTGCCATATGAGTTCTGTATTTTGTTGAAGATTTTCTGCATCTGTTTTAGTAATGAAATTTTAATTTTTGTCATTAAGGTGATTTGTTATATTTATAATTGTTCAGTTATGAAACTATCCCTTCATTCCTTGAATTAACAATCCTGATAAGTAGAAATAACTTAAACATATTTTACTGAGGCTTCTTTTCTGATATTTTATTTGTTGTATAAACATTTATTAATGATTATAGTCTACGGTTTTTTTTTTTTTTTCTCTGCTTTATTTCTTCTTATCTTCGCTATCAGATAATAATAGCCTCAGGAAAGGAATTTAATAAGATGTATGAAATTTCTATTTTTTCAAACAAGTAACACAATATATATTCATTAGACATTTATAGTTATTTGTTATTAATTTCTCTCTGATTTCAGAATTTCTATTTTTTGTGCTTATTTGGCTTTTAAAATTTGCTGATTTTCTTGTTTGTTTTGGTTATATGTTTAATTTCATTGGGTTTTCTTTCTCCCTTTATTAATATAACAGGATGATTAGCTTTCCCTTAAAGACTGTTTTAGCTATATACCCAAAATGTTTTGCTCTTTTATGATTATAATTTTCCTCAATGGAATTTATTATTTCCATAATTGTTCATGGATTATTAATTCTTTAGGATTATATTATTTAGTCTCTAAGTCTGAAATCATTCCTTATATTTCATTATTGAGAAGTTTTATTTCATTGTAGTACATATTTTTGTTTCCATGAGTTTGTTTATTTAAGCTAAATGATTACTTTTTGGAAAAGTGACATATAAAGCTTAAAAATAAGTGTGTTCCCATTCAGTAATCATGAATGCTTGATCATATCTAATTTTTAAAAATTCTGTTCAGTTTTTTAATTTTTTTATTGTTTTTCTTTCTTTTAGATTTATGTCCAAAGGGATCACATTGATTTTCCCTAAAATTATTCTTTTGCTGTATATTTCTCCCTGATGCGCAATTGTTTTTTTCTTCTAAATATGGACATTCTCTGAGTTTGTTAGACATACAGGCTGTCTCAAGTCTTAGTGCAGTCTTGATTTAAGAACTTAAAAATTTATAAATATACTGCCTCTATGTCGATCTTTATGTCAAAATCTATAAACACAAACATGTATATATACATATATGTTACATATATGCATATATAATATTTTTCTTATATATGGTACCTTTGAGCAAAATGTACTTTCCTCATTTCTTTTTGCTAGGTCAATATTTTGCTCATTACTTTCCTGAGATCATGTTTGCCCTCTTCTCTATTTGGATTCAGATGGAATATAATGTATGCTACTTTAAGAACTTAAAGTTTGTATAAATTTTTATGTTTTTAAGCTTATTGGATTTTATTTTCTTATTTGTTTAGAGAAGCTTTATAATGATGTAGTGACTAGAAATAGAGGTTGAATCCAGAAATGTTTGGGCTCATACCTCTCAAATATATCGGCCATATGACCTTGCACAAGTATTTGGCACTTGGGGGATGTGTGGGAGCCCTTCAAACCAGATCTTCTCAGTGCTTTTTCTACTAGGTGAAGCTGTTTATTGTGTTAATTGTTTGGTCTTTTAAATCAATGACCTGCTTCTCTGTTGCTTCTCTACAAATGTCTACTCCCAATTGGTCACAGGTTTACACTTTGGAACCATACAGAAAAAAAAAATCTGCTTTTTCTTATACATGACAAATTCTTTATTATTAGAATACAATAATTATGTTCTCCTCCAGCTTTCTCTCTAACAGTTTTATAATTTGTTTGATTCAATTCCCTCATTTTATAAATATGGAATAAAGATTTGGAATTTTGTGATTTGTTCAAGATCACCAAGTAAGTTACTAGCATTGCTAAGATTAGGACTTATATTTATCACATGACTACCAGGCCAGTACTATTTCTATGAAACTATAGTTTTTTCTTTACTTAGAGGTCCCAAGGTTCTTCATGTTTTCTAGAGGTATTTGATGAAAGATTTCTTAGCACAAGCACCAGGAAACTCAGTAGAATCAAATCATTAAGCATTTATTAAACATATAAAAGTAAATCCGTCCTTGAGTTCTAGTAGTTCCAGCAAATCATAAAAATTTTTTGGAATTTATACTATTTTAAATCTCATTCCATATTGAGACTAATGGAATCAGGAAAGAAAACTTATAAGTGAAAAGAACTAGTAAAGGCACACTAATGTATTAATGGTAGAACTATGAATTGTTATAAATATTTTGAACAACAATTTGGAACTATGTATTTGTCATTGAATTGTGCATAATCTTTAACCCAATGATACTATTACTGGGTTTATACTCCAATGAAATCGAAGAAACAAGGAAAAGACCCATTTGTATAAACATATTTATAATAGCACTTTTCAGAGTAGCAGATAACTCCCCTGGAAATCAAGAGGATGTCCCTTTATTGGAGAATGGTCAACCAAATTATTGTATATAAATATAATGGAATATTGTTACACCATGAGACATGCTAAAATAGATAGTTTGGGGATAAACTGGGAACATCTCTATAAACTGATGCATTTTTGAAGTGAGTAGAATTAGAATCATTCATATATTGACAATCTTGTAAAGAAAACAGCTTTGAAGAACTCTGATTGATTGAATGACTAACCATAAATCCAAAAGATTGAAAGTAAAGCATGCTACCACCACTTGAGAGAGAGGCAATGTACAGAAAGAGGCATGTATTTTTAGACCTGATAGATATAGGAATTAGTTTTGTTTGATTATGCATGTTTGCCAGCAGTGTTTCACTTTATTTTGTATTGTTCAACTAAGGGAGAAGTAGGAGGGAGAGAAAATAAATGTTTGCTAATTTGGAAGAAAAAACAAAATAAGGGGAAAAAATTATGCATGAAGTGGGAAACAAAATGAAATGCCATATTAAGTCAAATCAATTCAAGCATTTATTTAAGCAGTTACTATGTGGCAGACAAGCACTAGGAATATAAAATAAGAACAAAAAAAGAATGATAAAAAAGACAAACAAATAAACAAAAAAAGATAGTCCTTATGTTAAATAAGCTTTCATTCTGAGGAAAGACATCACATTCAAAGGAGATGAAAGGAATTGAGGAGGAGAGAATGTAAATGTAGAAGCTTTGGTGAATTTAGAAAGTCATGAGTTGTGCTGGAAGAATAGTGAAGGATAGTTAACTGGGAGTTGATTCAACATGGAGGTACCAGTAGAAACTCATGAATGAGAGGAGAGACAATAGGGGTGGAGGGATCTTCCAGGCTGATAAAATAACTAGTGGCAACTGAAGAGTGCATTGAAGTAGACTAGATTGAAATACCTTTAAGGTCCAGCTAAAATTCTTTCAGTTATATGAAGATTTCTATAGTTCTAGTTCTCTTTCCTTACTACTCTTAGTGCATGTAGCTTGAATCTATGTTATTCAGTCACTGAATTTCATGTTGTGTTTGTTAAGTTGTTAAATTGACTATGAAGAACTTAGTGAGTGAATAGAAGTGGTTAAGAACTGACTGAAATCTAAAAATCCCTTTGAAGAATCCACTACCTTTTCAACTTTGTGATATCATTACTTTTATGAAATTGGAGAAAGATTATAGATTGGGATAATTGTCAGAACCTTTTCCCCTCAAGCACTAGAAAGCATCTTGCCCCATAGCCACTTCAGACCTTAGCTTGCTTGCTCAGTAAAGTGGAGACTATATTCCCAGGGGAATTAAGGTCTACCCCAGCCTTCACTTTCACTCCTCTAAAGTGCTCAGAAAAAAACCTCTAGAGTTGAATTGAAGGAGGGTTATTTTAATGTATTGGAATGAATCTTCCCCGGAGGCAGGACTGCAGGGAAGAATAAGGGAACAAACCTGAGGAAAATGAGGGGACGTGTAGCAGGATAAGTAAGAGTAGGGACAAGGGTGGCTTGAGTACAGAATTGTGTGGTGTTTTTGAAGGACAGGCAGTGTGAAGTTCCAGCAGAGGAGAAGCGGAAGCATCATCATCAAGCAGTTCAGGTGCTACAGAAAGCAGTGGTTAAAGGAATGGTTCTCAAAAATTGGACCTCCAAACCCTGGGAGATGTAAAGTCCTTTCAAGAGGTCTTAGGGATCAAAATGATTTTTATAATGATACTAAAATGTTATTTACCTATTAAAATACCCCTTTGTTCAATTATATATCTCTGTGAGTCCTGATTTTCTACTTGCAATTCAATCATTGCAAGATGTGTACGTATCACAACAGACTGAATAAACAAGCATAAATGAGAATCCAACTATCTTCTATTAACCCAGACATAAAAAAGATTAACTAAAATATATGAAACAATGTCCCTCTTCTCACTAATTTTTATCCATAATATATAAACTTTTCATAATATTTTATACATAATATATAATTATGTATTCATAAAATGTTAACATGTAATAGATTTAATATTGATATTTTCAATAACTTGTTATTTAAACAAATACATATTTTTCTAAAAGTATCAGCTTTATATTCTAACATGACAAATACTGATTAATATAATCTATATAAGTAAAAGCTCTTTGGGGATTTTAATCCCAAATGTTAGCAACTGCTTGGTTAGAGAATACAATTTCCCTTATAAATAAAAGTTCTTTAGGATTTTAGGAAAAAAAAATTGAAAATTGTTGGGATAAATTATGCTATTTTCCATGAAGAATTTTATCATATGAAAAAGTATCTTTCTGAATAAAATTTTCTAGTGACCTTATTGTTTCTGGAAATAGTCTAGATGTACTAATTTTTTCTTCAATCAGATTATAAACTCATTGAGGGTAGGAATTTATTCATCTTTCTATCTTTCCTAGCTTTGTCCAGTGTTTCTCATATCGAAAGTAATCAGTATGAGTTTCATGTTAAAAAGTGGTTTGTAAACCTTAAAGTGTTCTCTAAATGTTAATGCAAACCATTGTTTTCTTTTTGTTTTTCTTTTTGCAGAGAGGAGTACTAGATCTGTGATTTCATTGGTGTAAGGTGTCTCTGGTGAGGAAATTCTCATTACTGATCACTTATTGTTATAAAACACTATACTAGACACTGGGAAAAATAAAAATAGAAACAAGGAGATAAAGTCTAGATCTCTCATTAATAAATTTACAATCTAAAAGGGGAAAGGAGATCTATCTCATAACACCTTTGTGACTTAGGTAGTAGATATATCATCACCCTACTATTTCATTTGGTTTAGAAAATCCCTCCAACACAGATCACAACCTATTTGTGATAAAGTCTCAGAGTTGACTTGTTTATGGCTGTAGAGTCACTAAATGTCAGGTGTAGTGGAGAGATTGGAAGGCAAGCTATGCTAATTCCTACATTAGTTTTCCATTCTATTGTTCTGCTTTCTCTTTATTTTACAAATGAGAAAACTTAGACTCATTGAGATTCAATGACTTACTCAGGATCACAAAGCCAGCAAATGTTTGTTGAATTGAAATTATAGTAAATCTTGAAATTTGCCATAGCCTTTATAACTCAGAATAGTTATTTTCAGACATTGAAGACAAACTGAGACTGCTTCTTGAAATCAACATCCTGGGAAATTGATTTTCTTTACTCTTAGTCCCTACTTAGAAAACCTACTTGCATGGTATCCTGGAAAGAAAAAAAATCACTGGAACTGAAATTTGAGGACCTGGATTCACATTTTTTTAATCACCTGTTTACCCACAGAAAGTCACTTTTTGTCTTTGGGCCTCAGTTTTCCTATCTGTAAAATGAGTGGGCTAGAATAAATAGTCTTTAAGGAACTATTAAGTTCCAAATATATGATTTTTATGAACTCCTTCTTTGTAAACGTTTAGTTGAAAATATTACAGAATAAAGTTTTACTAAAATAAAGAAAGGGGGGAGGAGAAATTCTTGAATTAATCCTAAAGGTGTTTATAAAACTCCAGAGTAATTTAAAAATGAGGTTTTCTCTAGTAGATACTTCTTCCTCCTCACTTCAAAGTCCTTTTTTGACCTTTTGCACCCCAATATTTGAAAAGAAGAGAAAGACATACAATATTTCTATTTTCTTCCTTTCTAATTTCCCAATGCTACTTATAACACTTTCAGTTTCTCAGACTCCCAGTCTCCCAGTCTTTTGAGGACAAGTTTCATATTTCTGTGCAATTAAATACTCTGAATACTTCTCTGCTTTCCTGTTGCCTTCACTCTTGCCTTGCAGACCCTTTATTTTCTTCTTTAATTTCTCCCAGTTTCTGGTGTCTCATCACCATGGATACCTTAGTATGGGCACTGCTTATTTACTCCGTTACTCAAATGGAAAGGGAAGGCTGAAGGGCAAATGTTCCAGAACTTGATACATTTATCACTGATCCTGTCTGTAAAGGTTATGAGCAAAGATAGTTTACTATAAGGAACCACTTTAAAAGACTTCTCATTTGTACCGAACATTTTTGGTGTTATTGCTATTACTTAATAATGATAATGATGAGAGCATCACACATTTATATAGTACTTTCTGAAAGCTCTTTTCTCATAATATCCCCGAGGCTAAAGGAATGAACCTTTAAATGGAAGACAGTTTTTTTTGGTAACCAGTTTCTTGTTGTTTTAATAGATTCTGATCACTTTGGTGTCAGTGTCAAAATCCATCAATTTAAAGCCTGTGTTCAAGTGAATTTGATGCAAGATTGCTTTTAAAGGTGATATTGGGTTGAAGAATAGGTTTTTTTCCATTTCTGATTATTGTAGTGGGAAAGTTTTGATGTAATTTTGTTGAGAATTTCTTTTCTTTTAAATGTGCCTAGAGGCATAAGGATGGGCTCATAGGAAAAATAATAAATTCAGATCATATTTTTATTGTTACCACTTTTGATTTATGTTTATGTTATTTCCCTAACTAAATACTACATCATGTTTTGGGCTTTTAAAAATATATATCTTAATGATCTTCTGCCTGATTTGTTATGGATACAAATAGATCTGTCCCTTCAGAAATTGAAAGTGTATCTTTATTCAGTAATATCATTTATATACCAGAAAATGTTAAAGTGCAAATAAGAATTTTTATTATTAAATATTAGATTTCCTAAAGATTTAATCAGTGGAAATAATAAAAGTAATAATCTAGGATTTTCAACTGGACCTGTGATTTCAACAGGATGGAGTTTCCAGGGTAGAAACCATTCTATACTGTTTCAGATTAACAAACATCTTTTAACTTAACACTAAGAAAGTTATCTGGACTACTAAGAAATTGTCATTTGCTCATGGTCACACAGGCAATATATTTCAGTAACAGGACTTAAACCTAGGTCTCTGTCTCTGACTCTAGGGTAAGCTGTCTGTTATGGCATGTTAGAATAGCTTCAAGGATTACCCATAATCCTTTCCTTCACAGCTTTTAAAGAATGTGAAAAAGAATTCCAAGGACTATCAAGTCAGTTGAACCTTCAACATTGTGGAAGTAGGACAAAGTTTCATTCCAAACCAGAGTTTGTGTTTTATGCATTAAATTATTTTGAGCCATGTCTAAGAATACACACACAACTAGGAAATGACCCAATATAAATATTCTTAGAAAATTTAGGGTTGCAAGTTTGGGGTTCTGAAGTTTTGTCATTTAAAAACATTCGCTTCATGTCTATGATACCTCTGGTTTAATGTCATTAAAATTATAAAGATGAATTATAGAATTATAGAATGTAGAATTATAGAATATAGAATTATAGAATGTAGAATTATAAGAATTATAAAGAATAATATTATTCTCTCTATATATCTATATCTATTTCATTCTCACATCTAAAATTTTTCATGTATGCACACACATACACACATGTACCAGGAGAAGAGACGAGGAGAGGGAGAGGGGGAATGGAGGGAGGGAGGAAAAGAGAGACACAGAGCCTGAGAAGACAGAAAGAAGGAGGAAGAGAGGAAAACAGAGAGACATACACATATATAGAAAAAGAGAGCAGAGAAAGAGAGAGAGACAGACAGACACACACACACACACAAACGCAGAGAAAGAGAGAGAGAGAGAAAGAGAGAGAGAGAGAGAGAGAGAGAGAGAGAGAGAGACAGAGAGAGAGAGACAGAGAGAGGAGAGAGAACATACCCATTAAGAGGGGGAAAAGAACTCATGTAGAATGTGACACTGTGACACCTGAATTGTGTTTTTATGTGGTCAAGCTAAGAAAGGAATTGAATTCAGACCTGAATATTTAACTGTGAAATCCCATGGAATTGGGAGATAGAATGCTTTATAATAGAATCCTGTCAACTAAAACCTGGATAATGACTTCTTTAGGTTGTCATAAAAGGAATCCCTGTTCAGGTATGGCTTGGACTTAAGGATCTTGGAGGTTTCATCCCATTCTGAGATTCTAAGACATACTATTTGCATATTTTCAATATTACATGAATGCTAAAAATGAGATTACAACATATACATAAAACATTATTTACATAAAACATAAATGTAGCTTATTATTATGAATACATTATGTACAATGATAGGAAGTGCTTAATTTTTTTTTCACCTGACAATGACCTACTTGTTGGAGAAAACTAATCTAACAATGATATTGACCCACAATCTATAGGATCTATGTTTGGAATTCTTCCTTCATTAATGATACCAGTGGCTTATACAGAGTTGTTCATGTTCTCTATGATAAATAAATAGCCTTATTTAATATTACAATGTGAAGTTTCAGGAGAAATTTTTTAAAATATTATAAGTGAAAATTGAATCAGGGACCTTGGCCTCAGTATTATAACAGTAATAACCTGATCAACTGAGTCAACCAGTCCAGATTTCTAGTTTACTTGAAACTTTATATCCTAGAGCAGAAGATTAAACTGTCGTAGTTTACAGAGAAATAAATTATCTAGCAAGCACAAATTAATGAGCAGATACTGACTATATATATATATATATCTATATATCTATAGATATATATATATATATCAGCTTTGGTAATTACATTTATTTATTCAATTTATTATTATTCTTCTGAACAATTCCCATGTGCCCAACACTGCACCAGATATAAATGACTTTACAAAACTATTTATTAATATTAACATCATTGTCAAAAACCAGTTGCAGATTCCCTATTGTGTATCATGAAGTTATAATACAAAACTCTAGCCATTTGCATTGATGTTATTTGGGTGAGTGTGTTAATGGGATAGGGGAGAGGATCTAAACATATAGAATGAATAGAGAAAAATATAATATAGAAGACATTCAAATGCTAACGTAGATGGCATAGACAATAAGTACAACATCAGATCAAAATGGAGAGAGATTAGATTTAAGATAGAGTGGCTCAGGAAGATTTCACACTAAGCACTCAATAAATATTTGTTGAACTATATTGAATTGAGTTAGATCAGACTTGAGTAGATGGAGAGTGAAAAGAGGAGGTTATTTCAAGAAGAATAAATTAATACACAGGGATGAGAATGAATATTCCATGGTTGGCGGATCAACATGAAGACTTGCTAGATTGGGATGAAGGATGGGTGGTGGTGAATGGTAGGAGAGTTTAAATGATTAATGTGGAGTTGGATTACAGTATGTATTAAATGCCAGGATGATTAATTTATGCTCTCTCTTATATGGTAATCGCCAGCCATTGAGGTTCTAGAGTATAGGCATTACATTTCAAAAATGATATATTAGAATTACTGCTCTGGTGGCAATGTATAGGATTAGGAGAGGAAAAGATTTGGAGAAGGAATGAAGACAAAGACCACATAGTACTCTACTACAATAATATAGATGAGAGATATTGAGCCTGGATTTAGATATATTCTGTGGAAATGGGATGTAATATGCAAAAAGTCAGTGATTTAGTCAGTAGGGGGAAAATCTAATTGGGTAGCTTCCTCCATCAATCAGTTACAATCCATTGTGATTTAGGAGATCAGTATTAGGGAGTAGTCTGACACAGGTGTTTTATTAGGATTATACAATAAGGGTCATGGGTGAGATTTGAATTAATTTCTTCCTGACCCCAAACCCAGCTTTCTATCCATTATGCTAAATTTAAAAAGGACAGATACATTTAAAAACTATTTCCTTTCAAAGGAAGAAATGACATGACCTAGTAAGAGACTTCATTTGAAAGAAAAGATGAGAAGCATGTGGATTATTTAAGTTGGACTAGACAGAACAGTCTAATCATACTTTATACACAGAGTATCTGGAAAAGCAACATTAATGTATCTGGAGGCCATTTTTTTTCTTTTGCAAAATGGGTGAATTCTAATGTGAAAATCATTGTAATATTTCTATCAATGTCATGTATAATGACTACATGCAAATATAAAAAATAGTCATGACCTCAATTTCTTCAATGGAATTTGCTATCAATAATATAATTTTGAAAGTAACTATTGATTAGATAAATGAAAGAATATCTGTAAAGTCCTTAGCATAGTGCTTAGAGCAGAGTTGGTGCTATATAAACATTTATACCCTTTCTCATTTCCTTCTCTGATTCAGCAGATGGGTCACTTTTCTTACAGTGAATATATCTGTTGGGAGGAAAAAGTATGTGCTTCTGAGCTTCTCTATAGAATGTTGACAATTAGGTAATCTTTAGGCTACACTGTTAATTAGTCTTCTGAGAAGGGGAATTCCTTTTTTTTTTTTTACATAGTTTTTTTTTTTAGTTTTTCCAATTACATGTTAAGACAATCTTTAGTATTTGCCATTTTTTTTAAGAAAAGATTTGGAGTTCCAAATTTCTCTTCCTCCCTCCTCCCATGCCAACATCTCCTTCCCTTTTCCCAAAAGGATAGGCAATTTGATATAGGTTATATATGTGCTATCATATATAACATATTTCCATATTAATCAGAGTTGTGAAAGAAGAAACAAATCAAGAGGAAAAAAACATGAAAAAGAACAAACTATGTGAAAAAGTAAATTTTCATCTGCATTCAGAATCTATTAGTTTTTAACTGATGTGGATACTATTTTCCTTCCTGAGTCCTTTGTGTTAATCTTGGATCATTATCTTGCTGAGAACTGAATTATTTGTAGATGATCATCATTCATTGTTACTGATACTGTGTACAATGTTTTCCTGGTTTTGCTCATTTCACTTTGCATTGTTTTGTAAAAGTCTCTCCAGGTTTTTTTTTTTTTTTTTTTTTGAAATTTGCCTGTTCATCATTTCTTATTGCACAATAGTATTACATTACATTCATATACCATAGCTTGTTCAGTCATCCTCCCAAGTGATGGATATTTCCTCAGTTTCTAATATTTTGTCACCATGAAAAGGGCTGCAATAAATATTTTTGCACATGTAGGCACTTTTCCCATTTTTATAATCTCTTTGGGATACAGACTTAGTAACTACTAGGGGTCATTCCCTTACCTAATGTTCTCCCCTCCTACATTCCTGCTGGGGAATAGATAGATTTCTATATTCAACTAATTGTGTATATTATTTACTCATTGAGTCAATACTGATGATAGTAAGATTCAATCAATGCCCGTCACCCACCCCTCCCATCTTCCCCTCTATTATAATGGGTTTTTCATGATTCTTCATGTGAAATAATTTACCCCATGCTACCTCTTCCTTCCTCCTGCACCCTGTTTACTCCTCTTTCTCATCCTTTAGTTATTTTTTTATAGTATTACCTCAAATTCATTTTATACTCACACCTTCTGTCTCTGTCTGTCTCTCTCTTTACACACACACACACACGCACACACACACACACACACACACATTCCTTCTAAATATAGTATTAATGGTACAATTTTTGAGAATGATAAATATCATCTTCCCATGTAGGGATGTAAATAGTTCACCTCCATTGAATCCCTTATATTTTCTTTCCCCCTTTTACCTTTTTAGTCTTGAGAAACAGAATACTTGAATATCAAAGGCATTCCTAATTCCCTTGAAAACTATAACATAGAATTCTTGAATAAACTTGGCAGAGGCTCCAATACTGTGTATCAGGTGCCTTGTTACTTACGATACGGTTAAATCAGCTTATTTTCTGTATCCTAACATAGTTCAAAGGGGAAACTAAACTTAGTATGTCTTTCAAAGATCTCCCTCTCTCCCTCCCTCCTTCCCTTCTCTCCCTCTTTTTTCCTTCCCTCACTCTCTCTATCTCTGTCTCTGTTGCTCACTCTTAAAAGATGATAGTTTCCTTAAATGTGAGTGAAATCAAAAGAAATAATATTATGACCTTATATTCTATAATGAAAATGTATTGTGTAATATTTCTGCTTCAAATTGCAGCCTTTTTCAGATTTTTGCAGAGAGAACCATCTGGAGAATTGTAATGATACCACAATTTTGATAGAGGGAGTGATTTCATATTAATAACAGAAGTATTTCATAGGTGAGGAAATCCCTTTTAGCATGTGGCATAATGTTTGGTAAATGTCTTGACTATCAAATGTCTTATAAATAATTTAAATTTGCAGGTTTCAAAATCATGACACCTTTATTATAGAAGTCTGATTTGAACTCAGCTATCTCTGACTCCAGGCCTGGAATGCTATCCACTGCACCAACTAGCTACATCCTTTTCTCTGAGAGGAGTCAATATTAAGTGAAACTGTCAAGATTTCATTACTTTTGTGCTTATTTCCTGTCTTCAGATATCTTCAATGATGGATGGTCTTTTTCTTCTAAGAACTGTCCCTGCTTTCCCCTTAAGAAAATCCCTATTTTAATGGCAAAATTTTTCTTGAGGGGAAATATGCTATAGTACATAGCACAGTGAATTTTGAATTGCCTAGATCTGTATTCAAACTCCAACTCATATCCTTATTTGCTTTGCAATACTGGTGAAGTCACTTGACCTATCTGAGTTTCAGTTGCTTGATCTATAAAGTGAAGGACAGCACTTGATAATTTTTAAGGATGCCTGCTTGCCTTATATATCTGATTTTTCATTGATGGGATTTTCCCTGTACTGGTACCACATCAGAAGAGATTTGATTGATTTTTGAATTTTTGTAAAGAATTTAATTTCATAAGGTATTAACTCATTTATAGATTCCTTTTTTGAGGGGGAAAAGTGGGTCCACAGAGAGGAGGATTTTATTTTATTTAGGGCAAAAAGTAAAAATAATTCTAAAGTAATTATATAAATAAAAATAGGAAAAGAGAAGTAGTTTAAAAAAAAGTAGGAATTAATACAATCTAAATATATTTTCTGTATCATCTCTAAATGTATTATTTTGACTAATCAAACAAGTAGAGACCAAATACATAGGCCATATAGATTTCAAAACTGTTTTGAGGATAATCAATAGCTATTTTTGGACAGAAATTCATAATAAATCTAGTTCTGCCATAGTATGAAAGGAAAGAGAGAGGTGATGCTTTTTGTCACTAAAGAAGTCAGGGTTTTTGTGATGCTTTTTATACTATCTGAGAATGAGCAATGCTAGCATTTTAATGATAATAATAGCTAATATTTATTTAGCACTTTAAGTTCTTTACTTATGCTTTCATATTTGATTTCTATACTTATATTTGATAGCAACTGGTAAGATGGGAAGATAAATAAAATATGATCTCCAACTTCCAGAAGATTAAAAAGCTACCAGGGATGATAAGAATAAAGTCTCATTGGAGGCATTTTCAATGCTTCTCTAACTTGAATTTTTATCATTATTTCTTATTGTCTGAATCAAATAATTAAAAATGTGAGACAGCAGAGTTGCACCAATTAACTGACCACACTGACATTTATTACCTGTTTACTTACTGACCGACCTTTGGAAACTCCTAAAAAAAAAAAACTCTGGGTACTTGGGTGATCAATAATTAAATATTCTAGAATAATAAAATGTTAATAGTTCAAAAGAAATTAGAGATGATCTAAACTAGCACCTTCATTTTGCACATATTACTTTGGAAGCTGCTAAATAACCCTGGGTGCACAGGGAAGGGCACATCCTGAGAGGAAGGGAAAGGCTGATGGGATTGCTCATTTGGATGTGACAACACATCTGGCTCATGATCTATGTAAGTCTATGCTCTCTATGCCAATCTTTTTTATTTGTAAAGTGAGTGAATAGGGTTACAAAGACTCTAATACCTCTTTCAACTCTAGATTCAGGATTTTATGAATCTATCATCAAATGTTTTTAATTTCTGTTGTTCTTTTGAACAAAATCTTGTGAGTTCATTTTAAATAAGCCAAATGTTACTTGGAGTTGAGAAGTACTATAAGCATATACAGACTTAAATATGATCTCTACTATCTCTACTAAGTTTCAACTCTGATATCTCATCAAAGCTTAGAGTTAACCCTGAGTTCTCAAAGGGTCTATTTACAGAGTACAATCTCCTAAAGTTTAAAGCAAACTACAAATACTTCAAGCACAAGCCCAGCAACGATTCAGTAAGTTAAACTGAGAGAAACTCATAGTATGCTGCAATTTGGGTTCCAGCCATTGTTGAAGATTGTCTTTCAGGTTTAGGGAAACGTTTAGCAAATTCTTGTCCTTAAACATCTATCATCTGATACTATCTATTTCCCTATCTCCTCCCTATTTCTGTCTATCTGTCTGTCTGTCTCTGTCTCTCTCTGCCTCTGTCTCTCTCTGTCTGTTTCTAACTCTGTCTGTCTCTGTCTCTCTCTTTTTCTCAGTCTCTTTGTTTCTCCTTGTCTCTCTCTCTGTCTCTCTGTATGTGTTTATCTGTCTGTCTCTCTCTTGTTTCTCTGTCTCTCTCTGTTTCTCTCTCTCTCACAGTGTCTCTTGATTTCTCTTTCTGTTTCTCTGTGTTTCTCTCTTTCCTTTTCTTCCTCCTTCCTCCTTTTCTTCTTCATTTTCTTCCTTCTTCCTCTCTTTTCTTGATTGGATAACAAACCTAACTGGGATAAATATGGTTTTTCATGTGAAGTTGCTTATTAAAGACAAAAAGAAATATTACTTATACTCTTAAAGATTTCAACCTCTTTTTTAGGGAGAAAGTTTTATTTATTATTTTGCCTAGTTATCAGTGAGGAGGTATCTGAGAAATCATCTAAGAAGTATGATACTCACCTTCCTCATCTGTAAAATGCAGGAAATTTTCTCGACCAAGTTCATAGCAATATTTTTGTTTAGATTTTTGTATTTTTAGCAATATTTTAAAGAGAAAAAAATGGAATAATTTTGTAATGAAATTGGAAGAAAAAAACAGGATACTATTTCATCATAAAGAACCTAAAATGATGAGTTTCAAGAATTTTCATAGCAACACCAACTGGCAAAACACTTTTGCTTAGCTCTATGGGAATTTTAAGCACTAAGAAAAAGTGAAAATAAGAGGAGCTAACTTGTAGAAATTATGAGTATGGAGGCCATAGATGGCTAGTAATTTGAGAGATTCCCATGGCCTAGGAAAGGTTGGGGTACAAAGAGAAAAAAAGGAAGTAATAATGGAGTAGTAGAGGGGAGATCCTATAGTTAGCTAAAAATATGTCAAAAATATGATTTTTCACTTTGATTTTTCAACAATTTATCAAACATTTTTCTTCTATAGAAAAGTAAAGTAAAAAAGTAGAAAAATCAACTTATTTTATGCAATACTTTTTCCTTTTTTGTGTGTGAATTTAATAATCATCAACAAATGCAAATATTTCTATGACACAAAGAAGAAAAATGGATTACACAAAAACTGGGAATTTCTGTTTATTATATATATACCTATACATATATATAGATACATATATATAAACATCAAATAACAAAATTTTCATATATAACAGTTATAGGTTTAGTTCATTAAGTCTCATATTCTGTCCAGAATGAGTTAAATATTAAGTACAAAATAATATATTTTTATTTTATTAAATTATATATATGTATATATATATCATATTTTATCAGGGTTAGTAACAAAAATGCTCTACTTCTGTCCTTTCACTCTTTTCATTTTCTTCCATGAATTAAAATAACTATGTTGATGACACCATCCTTTTTCCATATTTGTCACTACCTACTATGTAGGAGTCACATCCTCCTTTGTAATAAATACCCATGACAGAATCAGTCAGTCAGTCAACTTGTATTTATCAAGCACATACCATATGCAAGGAACTGTGCTGAATACTGGTAAAACCAAAAAAGGCAACAGCAACAACACACAGTCCCCACTCTCCAATAGTTCACAGTTTAAGGGGAGATGACAAGCAAACAACTAAGTATAAATGATATATACAGAATAAATTAGATCTAAAGAAAAGCACTAAACATTAAGGAGTACTGGAAAAGGCTTCTTGTAAAAGGTAGGACTTTAACGGTGACTTGATGAATCAATAAATTAGTTATATCAGAGAATATATGTCTCAATCTAAATCCCTAGGTTTATCTCTCTGCCAAGAGGTGGTGGTAGGGGTAGGGTATAGTAATATTTCATCACCAGTTTCTTAAAGACATGATTGGTTTCTGCTTTGGTCAGAGTTCTTAGGTCCTTTAATGATATTTCCCTTTACACTATTATTATAGTCATCACATAATTTGTTCTCCTGATTCAACTGTGTGATGGCCATGTTAGCACCCTGGATACCTTAGAATCAGCCAGAGTCAGGATAAACAAAAGTCCTTGGTCTTTATTCTTGGTCTTTAGGGGTAGGATTGAATTGGATGGAAGCAGAATCTCCACAACCTTTCTTCTTTGTTTCCAGCTCAGAGAGTGACCCTGGCTAGTCTTATTCCACCCCCTAGTCCCTCCTACAATTCTCTGTATACACCAATTATCTAGCCAGCACAGGAGAGTGGGAAGGGCCATTCCCGAAGCACATGTCTATAGAGTATTGTCCAATTGGTAATTAACCCTAAGTGCTTGAACCGACCTCAGTGCAACAACTCAAGAGTTTTGGCCCTCTACACAACTCATTTTATTCTGCAACAATTCATAGAAGTCTTTACAATAACATATTGTGTAAACATCCACTACAATTTTGCTCAGTCATTTTCCTTTGAAATGGGGACCTTTTTTTAAATGTCCAATTTACTTGGTTTATTTATTTTTTAAAATCCTAAATCTTTGTTATAACAAAAAGAATTGCTAAAATATTCTTATACTTATGAGGTCTTTATCTTCTTGAAGCATGTGTTTAATAGTAGTACTGCTGGATCAGCAGATAATTATAATTTAATGACTTTTGGAGTATTTTAATTCCAAATTGTTTTTTAGAATGGTTTGAACCATCAGACAGGTCTCATCATGCATTATTGTACCTTATCAAGTGCTTTTTCCTTAAATCTGTTTTTAAATAAATGGTATACTAATGATCTTAAAAGTAGGTTTGAAAAGAAATAATTTGTTTAAAAAATGCATTGAGAAAGAAAAACAGAAATGCCTTGTTTTTTAATTAATGATTAATTCTGTCATTCTTTGTAGAATAAGAGACTAAACTAAATTTCAAATGCATATTGCACTGTCACAACCCCAAACTTAAACTGAATACTGCTCATTGTTGAAAGTAATTGGATTGGGTAGGTAGAAAAACAAAATAAAGTCATTTTGTAATGAGGTCAAAGGGAGGATGATTGGTTATGTCTCCACTTATTAAGAAGTGTAGTAAATTAATAAAAAAAATGAAAAATCATTTATGAAGTGCTTTCTATCGGCTAGCTACTAGTGCTAATTACTGTGGATACAAATATAAAAGCAAAATGAATTCCTGTCCTCAAGTATCTTACATTTTCATGTTGTTCAATTGTGTCCAAGTCTTCATGATCCTGTGGACTATGACATGCCAACACTGTCCATGGGTTTTTTTTGGGCAAGGATAATGGAGTAATCTGTCATTTTCTTCTCCAGTGGATAAAAGCAGAGACTAAGTTATTAGCCCAGTGTCTAAGCTAGAAAGTGTCTGAGGTTACATTTAAATTGAAGCTTTTTTTTTCTCTCCAGGCCAAGTGCTCTGTCTACTGAGCTTCCTAGATATCCTACATTTTGATAGAAAAAGACAATAAATATAGGTAAGGATGTACTGAGCTAGGGAAATTAGGTGATTCAGTGGATAGAGTATTGGACCTTGACTTCAGGCCCATTTTAGAATTCTCTAAAGTGAATTAAAATCTGGCCTCAGCTGCTTACTAGTTGTGTGACCCTGGGCAAGTCACTTTACCCTGTTTGCTTCAGTTTCCTCATCTGTAAAATGATCTGGAAAAGGAAATGGTAAACCCTCAAAACAACAGCAACAATACTGGAGCTAGTTTCTACTAATTCCTGAGAGCTAATTGTTAAATTTTCAGTATAAGTATTTTTATGTTGGAAATTGGAAAATTGGACAAATCAGGGCTTGCATTATTGTTTTATTGATTATTTATACTTAAGAAAGTAATGCAGAAAATGTTAATAATGAAAATTAAAGTTACAAGTGAGCCATGAGTATATCTTTTTACTCTCAAAAGCCTGTTGTGAAACATTTACAGACTGCAGGATCACCATGACATCAGGGAGATGATGCCATGACATATGAGTTAATTGATATTAAATGAGGGAGAGCTCACTTTCTTCTTCTGCATCCATCTGAATCCAGTGGCCAGCTATAGAGCAGGAAACTAGCCAGGGAATGGCACTTTGATCTGGAAAGTTATGGGAATGCAAAATGATACTTTGTGGAGAAGACAGACACAATCCATCCAGGAACAATGACAGAGTTAATTTGATCATGGTCTATCCTTCCTGAAGTGATGATAGGAGTGGTAGTAGTATAATGGTGAGATACAAAAATAGAAGAATCATTGATGCTATAGGAATTAATTTTGCTAAAATGCATCCATTTCATAAAGTAACATTTACTTTAATTTATATGAATATGCATATTTGGTGATAGATTATTTTATCTCTAGTCAGTATAATAAAAAAAAAACCCAACTTAAATATGCTTGGCAATTACAGTGTAAGAAATTGCTACTCAAAATGCTACCTTATCCCCAGATAACCTTTGAAGTTGATCTCTGAGTAACCTTTCTTGTCTGAAATGGAATCCTTCAGTTTCCCAAAGGAGACTATCAAAATTAGGCATTCTGTTTGATTACCTCTCTTTCCTTTGTATAAGATGCTTCTTCCTGAACCTTTTAAATGGCAATTCCTTATTGTCAGACCTCTCTTTGTTGCCAAGGATTTTCTTAGTCCCAGTTTCTTAGATCTCCATGAAATGTTGATTTTTCAGCAAAGAAATAATTTCTTTTTCTATATTGTTTACTTTATTATTATTCTTTTTAACTTACAAAAATATTTTTTTTAAATCTAATCTTTAACTTGGGGAAAACCCACACATATACACCATATATGTATTTATTTCTCATGAGGATTTGACCAATAGTAAAATTGGAAGGTGTTTAACTGAAACTAGTTATAATATTTTTGAAACTGTCTATTCAATTCACTTTGGTTCAATTCAGTAAATATTTTTAAAGTGCCTGTTACATTGTACTAAATGCTGGGGGTACAAATAAGAAAAAAGATAGACAATCCTGGCCCCCAAGGAATTTATAATCTAATGGGGAAAACAACAGACAAAAGGAAGCTATAAAGTGGTGGTGAAGGAAAATAGAGGACACTCAGTAGAGGTGTGAGTAAGGGGTGGTGGTGGTGGTGCTGATGATGATCTGTGCCTTAGGAGCCAAGCAGAGGTACTGATGGAAAATAGAATGACCCTGAAGTTCTGAGTTTTCAGAGCCCTCAATAAAGGAAGACTTTGGAAGGAGTTTATTGCTCTATTCTCCAGTCCTCGCATGGTGATGGGATTTAGCTTCTTCAGAAGCTATAACTTCTGTTTGTTCATTCAGAAGCCTTCAAGTTATTTGAAGTCCCCAGGATTGTTTGTACATTTTATTCCCTGACACATAATGTTCAATTCAGTGACCCTAGCCTCCAGGCTGTTCCACAAACAAGATCCACTACTGAGCATTTTCTCTGACTGTTCCCTCATGCTTGGAACCTCTCACTCCTCCATGGCACCTACTCACCTCCCTAGCTTCCTTTTAATCCCAACTAAAATCCCATCTTTTACCAGAAGCATTCCCTATCCCTCTAATTCTAGTGCCTTCCCTCTGTTAACTATTTCATTTTTATCCTATATATGGCTTGTTTTGTATTAGTTTGTATCTTGTCTCTCCTATAAATTATAAAAGGTACTGCTTTTGCCTTTTTTGTACCCCCATTGTTCAATATCCTTCCTGGCAAATAGTTGACACTTAATAAATGCTGATTGATTAATTGTTTATAGCTGAGGGGTTTTTGCAGAGGATACCTGATTCTTTAAGTAAGGTCAGACTGAATGACCTTTGATGTTCCTCTTCCAACTTAATTTTATAATTCTATAAAATAATTTTATAATTCTATAAAATAAATTAAATAAGGTAGAGACTAATTGTGCTTGAGCTAGAAATTATAGTAGACTTCTGAAAGATCTGTCAGACTGCCATTTCAATAAAATCACTATGTGATATGTGGCTATGTGATAACTATAGTACCCACCACTCATTATCCAGCTTGTTCACCCATCTTATTTACCAGACTTGAGGACAAAAAAACTGAGATGTTTTCAAAAAAATCAAGTTCATTTTTAAAGAAAGAAGATTGGTTAGCAATGAAGATTTTCAAATGAATGTGTAGCAGATCCCAAAGGCAATTCTGAAAGAGAGTTCTAAAGACATTTAGACCAGTGTCAGCACAATTAGAAATATATGGTTGATTTAGTTGCTTGGGGTTTCAGGGGTATAATATTGCTTTGGATGCATCGATTCTTATATATCTTTAAAAACAACTAATATTGTTACATTAAATAGCAACACATAATTATAATGCTAGCACCACAATTTCTGCCTTATCCTTGGAATGAAAAGTCAGTATATTCTCTTAGCACCAAGAATCTTCTTTTGAAAAATTAAACACAAAAACAAAAAATGCTCCCATGGGTAAGTTACTGAAAGTCACATTATTATATTGTAATGTATTATTTGAAATATAGAACAAAAACCTAGAGTTCCTGGAATAATAGCCAAAATTACTCTATTACAGCTTTATTAAATCCTTTAAAATACCTCAGTTGTATGAAGTTACCCTAGTATCCTGAAATTATAATGATCTTTAAAAAAAAAACTTTCAGTGGAGTATCAAATAGGAAAAAGTAAATAGAGACTAAATTAAGTCATAAAAAATCATAAAGAATAAACCATAAAAACCTATTTTTTAAAAAAATTATACTTATATAACAAAAAGTTAGAATTTTTGTGATATTCAATGAGAAAATAGTGACTAATACAGAAGAGTTGTTTCTATTGAGGCTTTTTATTAAGGTTTGCAAAAAATAAGGCATTTAATTTTTAAATGTGAAATATTTAGAACAGCTGGAAAATAAAAAAAAGTGATAGAAGGGTTTCTAAAAATATTAGGTATTACTGAAGGAAGAGTAATGAACACTGTTAGCCACAAATGATTGTGCTATGCTGTGAATGAAATAGACCATAACTTTAAAAAAAAAAAAAAGAAAAAATACATCATTTAAAAGTAAACATTTCTTTTGACTGCCAGGAACTTCTCTTTAGGTGTCTGATGACATAATGTTCAAAAGCTAATATATTGACAATTCTAGTCCAACCTAAATGGAGGGGTTATGTTTAACCTATAAATACTGATTGTCAAGGAGTAATAAGTAATCATATGATCACAGATCAGGATATTTCATACTAGATTCTGTGCTTTGACTGTATATACACATAGCATAAACTGAATATAGTGCTAAATAATTATATAGTTATATAATTATATAGTTATATAAATAACTATATTTATATATCTCAGATTAAAAAAGTAGCCAGTATAATATTTGTGTGGTTATAGAGATAATTAATTTGAATCATTCTTATTTGAATATCATTTTAATAATGAAGAAGACTTTTCATTTATCATGAATTTAACTGGGATTTGGGAAGAGGAATGGAGATATTACTTCAGTATATAGTCAAACAGTTATTACATTATTGCTCATATCCATGTGTGCACATATAACAACAATATCCATAGTGACCACAGGCTTTTTGATCACAGTCTATTTGGTACTGTAGATATTATGATCTAGCACAAGTAATGTGAGTGGGTAAGTGGGTGAGGGAATGGCATTCAGATAGTCTAGTGACATATGATATTTTATTATCAAATATTATTGTTTTATATTCAAATAATGATTTTTATTATCACATGATAATATTTGTAAAAGGCATTTAGCCTAGTGTCTGATACATAGTAGGTGCTCTATAAATGTTTATTCCCTTCCAATTATTATTGGATACCAGGAATCTAGAAAGTCATCACTGAGCTTAGGGTGGGGGAATATATCCATGTTCAGGCTTGTACCCATTATCTAGGTTTTTCAAAGGGGAAAACACCTTGGCTATGGACCAAATAAAGGTGGGAATTAGGGAATGCTACTGGACAGTATGGGATAGATGGCTGAAAACCAATGGTTTCTTTATTTCACACATAGCTGAAGCCTTTATGCTAGCACCCATATCACATTAAAAAAATCATTCATAGAGGCGGCTCCTTGTCTCTTTAAATCTGGTCTAATTTTCTCTTTCCTTTGGTGACATTTGCCACTAATCAAGCACTGTCTCTTAAAGAAAAGGGGAGATAAGGAAAAGCCTTGGCACTCAATTGACCAGTACTAGATGATAGCCAGCATGGATGTTTGCCATGTTTTGACAGCAATAGCCTAATAAACTAAGTAAACTTCTTATAGCCCTTTGCTTATATCTTGTCAGTCATCCACATCACTCGATGTCTTAAGTTTTACTCTGTTAGCTTGGCAGCCACAAACTACAGGATAGGTCTCCATTGTTGATTAGTCTCATGAACTTACAATTTTTTCAGCCTTACCATTGAATAGAGTATACTAAGGGTTAGAAACAGGAATTTAGGGAACAAGATAGGGAACATGGGAACAGGATATTTTGAATAGCAATAGAAATCTATCTTAAGTGGGAATTCCATGTTGGGAGGAACATGAGTGTGATTAGATTCAGTGAACCAGGGGCTTGTAATCTGGGGACATTTAATAAGTTACTTAATATTTGGTTACTATATAAATAATCTGGGTGTGTTTAAAATTAAATGTCTACTAAATGAGATGCCAAAGAACCACCATAATTTTGGTGAATCATCAGAAAGAGATACAAAATAAAATCTAGGCTCTAGAAAGGACATATTGCAGCTACTTGATAATTATCAAATGGACCAGTATTTCCTTATCTACTGACACTGATAATTTGACAGTTCAGATACTTTATCTACAAAACTATCCATTCTACTATATTCATTTCCACCTCTCTCAATCATTCCCAACTAAATATGTGGCATCCTATCAAGGCAGAACCGAGGAGGTAAGAAGGTGGAGAATCAGTCAGGGGGAAGGAAGACTTAATGAACTAGGTTCTATAATTTGTCTTCATCCTTTGTTTTTAGTGAAGACACTTTGAGCTGACTAATAACCATCAATTCAGTGCCCTTCATTTTCCCCGGGGTTGGGAAACTCTCATGGAACCACAGAAATAGCCTCTTTGAGAAGGCATTTACTAAAGACAGTAGATTGTCTGAATTTTGCAGAATTGATTGCTTTTTTGTCAAAAAAGGACATGTGTTCATCTATTTGTTTGAACAAAGGACTGCAAAGTTAGGCTTTCATTTATTATTATGCTGTTAAGAAAATTATTTGCAAAAGTCTTAGACATGCTTGCTGGTTATTGACAATTAAGATACCAATTCAAGCTTTTATCTGGGAAAAATCAACATTGATTTGAAAAACTGTAACCGATTTCATTGTGGTTTGAACATGTCAGTAAGATCAAGGTTGTGGGTTTGAGCTTCAGCATCAGCTAAATAGGCTCATCCTATTCTATGACCACAGATGACCTCTTAATTCCTGCCAGCTCTTTCACAAATGTGTTGAATCTGTTGCCAAATGGGAAACAGGATGAGAAAGTATGGCCAGACTTTTACAAATCTACCATGATGTTCAGGATTTCTCATTTCAAATCACTACCACCCATTACTTGAAGTCCCTCTGAATACCTCCAACTACGTTTTCCTTTTCTGGAATAAAGAAAGCTCAGAAATTTGATCTCTAGATGGTTTCCCTATACTGTATAACTGGGAAGGTAGATGAAAACTAGATCATAGTACATAGCCTAACATCCATCCATGAAAACAAAAGTCTTCCTAGACACTGCTTCTCTTGTCCAAGCTACTAGAATTTTTCTTGTACCAGGGCTCCAAGCTACTAGAATTTTTCTGATTATCATTTCTTTTTCTAGAAAATAGATTCCTACCTTGAACCAATTTACAATGACTCCATCCACTTACTTAGGTCCACAAAACCACTGGCTAGTTTTTACCCCTACATCTCATGCAAACATTAATAATGAGAGAACATCCAGATGCCTTAAAAAGTGCTGGAGGTACTGGCAGCACTTCACAGCATCACAAGCAGATGTGTGGCCTTTTAAGCTCTCGCACATGGTTTTTCTCACTTTTCTGGAATTTTCAGACTTTATTAACTAACTGGATGAGAGTCAAAAGCAGATGCATGTATATCAGTGGGTCATTAGCACCATTTTTATGTATGAAGCACAGGACATTAAAAACTTTGCAAATTCTGAATTGTCATTGAGGATCTGTAAGGATAAAAGTTTGCATAAAGGATGATATTACTAATTCTGTATCAAAGTGAAATAAAATAAGAATCTTATTCCAAGAAATTCATTGAGTCACATAATTGAAAATCCCTATAAAAATAATTTAACTTTCAGTTCAACTTTCCCTGGTGGAAGAAGGCTTTTTTTTCTTCTTCTAGTTTTTAAATAATGAATAAAAATTTTTTAAATTTCCCTTTCTTTTTCTGCGGTGTTGGGATAATATATAGTTTTGTATACTTTGGTTTTTATATCACTTTCCTGTAAAATCTACCCTTTTAGAGATTTTAGCTAATACGTATTACTTCATTTAACAGTGCAGAAACTACCAATTTTTTCATCCATTCTATTGCTTTGTAAATTTACTTTCTCTTGTTTTGTGGCCTGACATTATGTTCTTCAGGCTTTATTTAAAATCAGCAACAAATAATATAAAATATAATTCCAATTGCTATTATTTAAAAGTGAAATACTTAAAATGAATGTTTTTTATTTTTTTTTTATTTTTATTTAATAGCCTTTTATTTACAGGATATATACATGGGTAACTTTACAGCATTAACAATTGCCAAACCTCTTGTTCCAATTTTTCACCTCTTACCCCCACCCCCTCCCCTAGATGGCAGGATGACCAGTAGATGTTAAATATATTAAAATATAAATTAGATACACAATAAGTATACATGACCAAAACGTTATTTTGCTGTACAAAAAGAATCAGACTCTGAAATATTGTACAATTAGCTTGTGAAGGAAATCAAAAATGCAGGTGTGCATAAATATAGGGATTGGGAATTCAATGTAATGGTTTTTAGTCATCTCCCAGAGTTCTTTTTCTGGGCATAGCTAGTTCAGTTCATTACTGCTCCATTAGAAATGATTTGGTTGATCTCGTTGCTGAGGATGGCCTGGTCCATCAGAACTGGTCATCATATAGTATTGTTGTTGAAGTATATAATGATCTCCTGGTCCTGCTCATTTCACTCAGCATCAGTTCGTGTAAGTCTCTCCAGGCCTTTCTGAAATCATCCTGTTGGTCATTTCTTACAGAACAGTAATATTCCATAATATTCATATACCACAATTTATTCAGCCATTCTCCAACTGATGGACATCCATTCAGTTTCCAGTTTCTAGCCACTACAAAAAGGGCTGCCACAAACATTCGTGCACATACAGGTCCCTTTCCCTTCTTTATAATCTCTTTGGGATATAATCCCAGTAGTAACACTGCTGGATCAAAGGGTATGCACAGTTTGATAACTTTTTGAGCATAGTTCCAAACTACTCTCCAAAATGGTTGGATTCGTTCACAACTCCACCAACAATGCATCAATGTCCCAGTTTTCCCGCATCCCCTCCAACAATCATCATTATTTTTTCCTGTCATCTTAGCCAATCTGACAGGTGTGTAGTGGTATCTTAGAGTTGTCTTAATTTGCATTTCTCTGATTAATAATGACTTGGAGCATCTTTTCATATGACTAGAAATAGTTTCAATTTCTTCATCTGAGAATTGTCTGTTCATATCCTTTGACCATTTTTCAATTGGAGAATGGCTTGATTTTTTATAAATTAGAGTTAATTCTCTATATATTTTGGAAATGAGGCCTTTATCAGAACCTTTGACTGTAAAAATATTTTCCCAGTTTATTGCTTCCCTTCTAATCTTGTCTGCATTAGTTTTGTTTGTACAAAAACTTTTCAGTTTGGTATAATCGAAATTTTCTATTTTGTGATCAGTAATGATCTCTAGTTCTGCTTTGGTCATAAAGACCTTCCCCTTCCACAGGTCTGAGAGGTAAACTATCCTATGTTCCTCTAATTTATTAATAATTTCATTCTTTATGCCTAGGTCATGAACCCATTTTGACCTTATCTTGGTGTACGGCGTTAAGTATGGATCAATGCCTAGTTTCTGCCATATTAGTTTCCAATTTTCCCAGCAATTTTTATCAAACAGTAAGTTCTTATCCCAAAAGCTGGGATCTTTGGGTTTGTCAAAGACTAGGTTGCTATATTTGTTGACTGTTTTGTCCCTTGAACCTAATCTATTCCACTGATCAACTAATCTATTCCTTAGCCAATACCAAATAGTTTTGGTAACTGCTGCTCTATAATATAATTTTAGATCTGGTACAGCTAAGCCGCCATCATTTGATTTTTTTTTCATTAATTCCCTTGAAATTCTTGACCTTTTGTTTTTCCATATGAACTTTGTTGTTATTTTTTCTAGGTCATTAAAATAGTTTTTTTGGGAGTCTGATTGGTATAGCGCTAAATAAATAGATTAGTTTAGGTAATATTGTCATCTTTATTATATTTGCTTGCCCTATCCAAGAGCATTTAATATTTTTCCAATTGGTTAGATCAGACTTAATTTGTGTGAAAAGTGGTCTGTTAAAAATGAATAAGTTTTTATATTGGTTCAGAATGAGAGATGAGAGAATCCTGCTATATTCTTCCGTGATTAGAATATAGCTGAACATTGTATATAGAGCTGGGTGCCATATTTTAGACTATTACTTACTCATTTTAGGTCAACTCAACCACTTAGGAAGGCATTGATAAAAATTGATTATCAGAATTGATTGAAATTCAGTCTGGAATGGACTGACATTGATGGATTTATATTTAATCTGGAAAAGATGATAGCTGTCTTTATTAAAAGGTCTATCATATGGAAAAGGAATTAAATTTATTTTGCTTGGTCCCAGAAAGTAGAACTAAGATAATGGGCAGAAGTTTTGGAGAAATTTTATAGAAAGAGATTTTCTAACATTCAGAACTATCTAGTTGTGGAAGTTGTTTTAGGATATAGTGGGTATCCTACTGCTAGAGATCTTCAAGCTGAGGATGGATAAATATTCAAAAGAAGTGCTATTTGGGTGAGATTCACAATATCTTCCAAGATAATCTCCCTAAATTGTGTTTGACCATGCCATTTTTCCTTTCAAGAAACTTCCGTTACTCCTTGCTTACTCTGTCATCTCTAGGATAAATTTGTCATTTAAAACTCTTCTTGCTCTATCTTATTATTCCAGGTTCATTGCATAGTATTCTTCATTCATGCTTATTTCAGTTAAATTCATTTACCTACAGTCCTTGAAATCTAGAATTTCATTTCTTACCTTTTTGCCTTTGCATTGGCTATTACACATGCCTAGAAGGTCTTACCTTTTCTCTTCTACCATTTGTATTCCCAAATATCCTGTAAGGCTCAACTCATGTTCCAATTCTTATGGTCTTTCTTGATCTACACAATCATATTTCTTCTGTTCTTCCCCAAATTATCCCGTGTGTATTTATATTTTACTTAGTAAATCCCCTCAGTAGCATATAATTTTCTTGAGCACAGGGATTGTTTTTTGTTTGCTTGCTTTGTTTTGCTTTTTCTTCATAGTGTATACAAAGTAGTGGCTTAATAAGTGCTTATAGAATTGGCTTAAGATACAGATTGGATTGGATGGCCTCCGAGTTCCTTATCAGTTCTGAGATTTGGCAATACATATCCTATAATTTATTGTATAAATGGAGAAAATCTCTCAGTTAGAAATGAGGTCTTCTTTCTCTGTCCACACTTTGCACTATGTTACTACAATTTCATCTTCTGTCTGTATTGTGATCATACTTACCTTTTATCTTCATCAACCTATAAATCCCTTGAAAATAGGACCAATATCATCGCAGATTCAGATTTGGAAGAGATATCAGTAATCATCTATTCCAAACCATATGCAAAAGGAACTCCAATTATAAAATACTTGACAAATATTGTCTGGTCTTTGCTTTAAAGTTTCTAATGAAAGAGAAACGAGGATCTTCTAAGGCAATCTATTTAATTTCTAGTTAGTTTTAATTGTTAGGAAGTTTTTTTTTACATTAAGCCTAATTTCACGTCTTTACAATTTTTACAGATTGCTCTTGATCTGATTCTCTGGTATCAGAACAAATAGTCTTTACTTCTTCTACATGACAAAGATTTCCCTTTGAGTTTTTCTGGGTTTTTTCAGTTCATTCCAATGATACTTACATCATAAGAATTCAAGACATTATTGTCTCTGTCTAAACCCTTTCCATTTTAATATAGATCTTTATCTGACCAGGGTAGTATACAGAAGGACTAAAGACTTCTTATTCCTGAAAGTTATATATATTTTTAAAATTCAGCCCAATATCACTTCAGGTTATTGTCATTTCCATATTATACTGCTCACTTATATTAAACTTGCAGTTTTCTAAAACCCTCACACTTTTTTTTTTCATGCAATCAGATGCCTAACCTCTCCTCATTCATCTTATTCTGGGGAGGTTGATTTTTTGAATCCAAGTGTGACTTTGCATTTATATCACTATTGATTTCATTTTATTGATTCAACCTATTGATCCAGGCAAGATTGTTTTTCATTATCACTTTATCATCCAGCACTTAACTGTTCCCACCCAAATTTGTGCCATTTAAAAATTCCACAAACATCCTATCTTTCTCCACATCCAAGATAGTAACATAAATATTACAAATAAAATTAGATAATTTGATTTTTTGATTTGATTTGATTAAATACAGATCTTTGCAATAATTTATTAGAAATCTCCTGTCATAATGATATTGAGCCCTCCGTGACAGTTCTTTGAGTTCTGTCATTCAGTTATTTACAAATTTATCTAATCACTGGCATTGATTATACATCTCTCCATCTTTTCCATAGAAATGATATGAGATACACTAATTTTTTTTGTAAAAATAATCTAATCAGCATCCTGTCTTTAGTAACTCTATTTAAAAAAAAAGAAAACACAGCTAATTGGGGATGACCTGTTCTTGATGAAATCATAAAGTCCGTGTAATCACTAATCCATTTTGTAGGTATTTTTAAAACTTCTTTAATCATCCTTACCAGAATTTTCTCAGAAGTAGAGAAGAAATCAAGTTCAAGTTCATGAAGTCTATTTTTATAATCTTATGAAAGTAAGGATAACACTGGCCCATCCAATTCTCTGCTGTCTCTATCATCCAGCCAGTTCGGTGTTGTCGTTACCATTCGCCATGTTCTTTCAAATATCACTAATAATTATATCAGCAACATCTTTTACCTGTTTTGATTTATTTTTGGTGTCCAAGGATATAGTTCATCTGGGTCAGGTTACTCAAACTCACTAAGAGCAGCTAATGATCTTTCTATTACTCCGTCACCCATTTTTATTGTTATTTCCCATACACAGATCATAACCTTTGGCTATTTTTGTTATCCTTCATTCTCAAAGAGGACCTAGAGAAAACAGAACTAAAATAGAAATAAATATTTTTCTATTCCCCATTGCAATTAAAATAATGCCTTACATATAGTAGTTTTTTGACATTTAATAGATTATAATTTTGATACATGGTGTTACTACTTGAATATATCTTCAGAATCAAAGTATCATAGATCTGGCAAATGAAAAAATTGAGATCCAAAGAGAAGTGACTTAGTTAAGCAGTTTCATACTGCTGTATTAATTTGGTTCCACTACTTCAACTGTGAAGTCTTTTTAGTCATTAACATATAATAAAGGATACATATAAAATTATAGTACTGTATCTTATGAAGCAGTTAGGTGGCACCATAGTGCATAGAATGCCAGTCCCAAAGTCAGAAAAACTCATCTTCCTGAGTTCAAATCTGTCCTCAGAGTCTTATTAGATGTGTGACTCTGGGCAAGTGACTTAATCCCTATTTCAGTTTCCTCATCAGTAAAATGAACTGGAGAAGGAAATAGCAAACCATTCTGGTATCTTTACCAAGAAAACCCCAAATGGGATCATGAAGAGTTGGAGATGATTAAAATGACTGAAGAAACTATGGGAAGATATTTTTTGTGTTGTATAATAAAGTCAATTCTGTACTTTTTGAGCATAAGAAACATTGAAATTCAAGTCCATTTGCCATAGAAAAGGGTAAGAACAGTGTAGATCCTGTAATTACAATGGAATTTTCTCAGATTCTTCTCAACCACCCCATACATCATCATAGCTTTCAATACCGTCAAAAGGAACAGTGAAAGTTTGAGCCTTCGGCTTTTATTTAAAGAAACTAAACAGAACTCCAGCTCGAAACAGTAAGCAGCACCCAAATTAGTTTTATTAGCAATAAAAAGTGAGTCACAAAGTAGGCATATCATCAGGAATACAGCAGCTGTGCTAAAAATGTGGTGTTGTTTTTAAGCCTCTTTTGTCTTTTACTGATATTATTATTTTAATAAGTAAGGCAAAAAGAACTAGAAAAATGAGAGTAAAGACAGATGAAAAAGAAGCCAGAATAAGTATAAAGGATAGAGAGACATTTTATGAAATAGAGAACAGGTTTAGAGAAAGTAAATAGATGACTGGAAAGAACAGATGATAGGGGGACTCAAAAGAAGAGATTTTTCTTAAACTTATTGCAGTTGATCAAGTTTCCCCACACATAATTTCTATATTTTTAACTCATCAGTCAACCTTACATATGTGCAGGAGGAAAATATTACTTGAAAATCTGTTTAATTTCTAAGACCAAACTAGAGAAACCCCTGAATAGCCCATCTTGTACTGCCATATTTCCCACTTTCTACTCCCACCCAATCTTGTACCGATTCATTCTCCTAGGAATAGAAATTATGGAATCTCAACTTAGAAGAGTAAAATAGAAAAAGGAGAGAAAGGAAAGGGCAAAATTTTTCTTTTGTTTGCAAATCTGGTGTATTAATTGCATTCCTGGGAGACTTTCTGGACAGAGCCTCCGGTAAGCAAATTAGATATAAACCGAAGGCAGGGGCACCAAGGTCACTGTGGTGGGGGAACGCCGAGTGACAGGCACTGGGACCTCCGATGCATGGCTTGCAGAGCAGATGTTCACAAGGATTCAGTGATTATTGAACTGGTAATAAAAAAGCATCAGCTTACAGGCAGCCACGATGGATGCTGGTAATTATAAAGCATCCCCTGGGAGGAAAATGACACGTCAGCCACATCTCTGCAATCACCGGGGCATAATTAAAGCTCCAGTAACAGTTGTTAATAGGGTGCAAATAAAACAGGGGGAAAATTTGAACACAACCTTTTTTTTTTTTCTTTTTTTTCTTTTTTTTTTTTTTTAAAGAGACGGCAAAGGGCAATGTAATTACAGGGACAGAAGATTTTATAATTTTGCTCTATGTCATAAAACAAAGCCTTTTGGATATCACTTGAATATATATCCATAAAATATGGAAGCATACATACACCTCCATACACACATATACCAAGGGAAAAAAAAAGTATTTTTTGCTCTTTGAATATGTAGTATGTGGGGGAGAACAGATTTTTAAACAGAATGTTTATATTTTAATTTTCAAAATGGGAGAAATACAAATATGTAAAGAAAACGGGATACATGTAAATATTTGGCCATTTCATCCTTTCCGGAAGATCTGCGCTGGTACAGCATGCCAAACTATATGGTTCTGTTGGTTGAAGTTGGTTTAGATATTGTTAAATAAAGTCGGCATATCACTTACAGTGCGGAGTGTCATTTTTTCCGTAGAAAGCTGCCAGACACTCCCTAACCTAAAACACGAAGTGAAATAAGGGCCTGTGTTCTATGAGCTTGAATGCTACGGTGACTATGGCAGCAGGTTCACCTTAGAGTGATATATGTGCCTAGCTCAATGGGGGCCCCATCATATGGGCAGTTGGGTACCTAACACTACATTTGTTCATTGGGTTACCAGGCAGGCCTGTCAAGATCTATTTTAGGAGGAGTTGTGAGTAGGGTAGGGAAAGCATTTTGTGCTAAGTACTTATCCAGCCTGTCTTCCAGTTAGGAGTATTTTAAAGGATTGGATGGCTGACAGAAAAAAGGCACCTGATGGTCTTGACTGTGAAATGTAAATGAATGCTTATAAGCGCTGTATTTCAAAAAAGAAAAAAAGAAAGAAAAGAAAAGCTTGAAGAAAAGAAAAGAAAGGGCCTTCCCCTTCTAGGTGGAATGTGATTAGTTCTATCCTAATTAGCTGTTCATTAACTTTTTCTCTTCTTTAGCTTGGGACAAGGGAGCTGCCTAATTAAAACAAAATGGAGTACATTCTATTGGGAGTGGACTGTTAAATTTTTTTGAACATTTTTATTTGAAATTTTGAATCCTAAATTCTATTCCTCCCTCCTTTCATTGCTGCTTCCTCACCTAAGAGGGTGAGCAATCAGATATAGCTTAGATACATACAATTAAGTGAAATATTTCCATATTAATGATGTTGTATAAGAAGACTTGAATAAAAGAAAAAAAAAGAAAGAAAGTAAAAAGTATCATGCTTCAGTTTGTATTCAATAAATATCACTTTTTTCTCTGGATAGGATAGTATGCTTCAACATTAGTCTTTAAGGATTGTTTTGGTTCATGTTATTGCTCAGAATGGCTAATATTATAGCACAATAATATCCCATTACAGTCATATACCACAGCTTGTTTAACTATTCTCCATTTGATGGGATCCTTTTGATGTCCAGTTCCTAGATGCTACAAAACAAACAAATGAATGAATCACCCCTCCAAACTGCTATAAATATTTTTATACAAATAGGTCCTCCCCCTCCCCTTCTCTGATATATTTGAGATATAGATCTAGTAGTGGTGTTACTGGATCAAAGAGTATGCACAGTTTTATACCCCAAACTCATGGAATGGGCATAGTTACAAATTGCTCTCCAGAATGGTTGGATCAATTCACGACTCCATCAACAATGCATTAGTGTTTTAAGAGTAGACACTTTCCCCTTTCAACATAATTTTTCCAATTACGTGTAAAGATGTATTTTTGGTAAGATATTGAGTTACAAATTCTTCTCTTTCCCTTCCTTTCCTCTCCTCTCCCCAGGACAGCAAGCAATCCAATATAGGTTATATGCATTCAATCATTTAAGACATATTTCTACATTAATCATGCTGTGAAGAAAAAATCAAAACAAAAAGTCAAAATTTCAGGAAAGAAATAAAAACAAACGACAAAAAGGTGAAAATAGCATGCTTTACTATGCATTCAGTCTCCATAGTCTTCTCTCTGGATGCCAATGGCATTTTCCATCCCAAGTCCATTATAATTATCTTGAATCATTGTGTTGTTGAGATAAGCTAAGACTATCATAGTTCATCTTCACTAATTTTTCTGTTACTGTATACAGTGTGGTCCTGATTCTGCTCACTTCACTCAGCATCAGTTCATGTAATTCTTTCAAGTTTTTTTTGAAATCATTTTGCTGAGGAGCAGACTCTTAAAGTATGGAATTTGGAGGCTACAAGGGAGCCTAAAGAAGTCACATTATTAAGATATTAAAGAAGAAAAACCATTGGATTTTGAATTAGAAAGTTTGGGTTCAAATCTTTAGCTTTCTTACATACTGTGTGTATGAACTTGGACACATTATTTTTATAGCTTTAGGTCTTGGTTTTCTCTTCTGCAAATTGTACTAAGTGACTTTTAAGGTCCCTTCTAGTTAAAAAGTTAAGATACTGTTATTCTATGCTATATTCAATAAGCAAATCATTGGATTAGAGTTTATGGAACATACAAAGAAGTAGAAGGTATATTTCCTTCTTTAATAAAACTTACATTTTATTGGGGAAACAAGTGTACCCACATGAAAATGATTGAAATAAGTGTCAAGTGAGTAATGTGACAATTAAATAGAATTGGAGTTTAGAGGAGGGATCTCCTTTAAACTGGACTTTGGGGTAGAAACATAGGTCAGAAAGGCATCTTTGGGCTTTGTCTACTGTGCTATAATAGTCAGGAAAGGCTTCAAGGAGGAGGAGAGACAGGCTACAATGTGAAAACAAGTATTTGGATAACAAGAGAGAAGGGATGAAGGCATCCTGGTATCCCATTAAGTCAGGAAGTGTACATACTATATTTATGAGATAGAAAACAGAGCTATGGGAAAGAATCTGAAAATTGGGTCAGGGTTTAAAAACTGGTTCCTGTTATTTGCTCACATGATTTTGGACCAATCATTTCACAATTTTCCTCATCTCCCTGATAATGACAATTAATATGAATAATCATAGCTCTTTAATGTTTATAAAACAGTTAATATAGATGTCTCATTTGATTAGTACAGTAATCCTGTGAGCCAGGGAGAGAAGGCTGGTAGAAATGGGCAGAAGGGTAGAGATAAGTTCATTCTTGATTTTTTTGAATGAAATGTAATGCTATGAAAGACCCTATTTTCTTCCACTATTAGCTTGGTGGTGCAATAGAGTATAGAATCTGGATTCAGGAAGACTCAGCTTGATTTCGAATCTAGCCTCAGATACTTACTAGCTGTATGACCCTGGCTAAGTCATTAAACCCTAATTGTCAAGAGAAAGAGAGAGAGAGAGAGAGAGAGAGAGAGAGAGAGAGAGAGAGAAAGAAAGAGAGAGAATGAAATTGGAATCAGAGGATCTCGGTTCAAATCTTGCCTCTGATACTGATCTTGGACAACAAATCATTTATTTTCCCTGAGTCTATGTGTAAAGTCATAGGGTTAGGCTGAAGTCCTTTACAATTCTGTATTTGGCTCCTCTGATCTTATTCATGTAGGTAGTAGTGATAGTAGTACTAGTAGATAGTAGTGATTAAGAGTTAAAAGGGCAGATTGTGACTTTATCTTACTGGCATATGGAAGTCACTAAAAATATTTGAGCAAAGGAGCAACATGATAAATGTATATTTTTTCAAAGTTTAAGCTGATGGTAGGGACAAATTGGAGAAGGCAAGGAGAGAAGACTGCAGGAAAATAGGCATGAAATTATAATAAGGAATGTGATTAAGGAAATGGAGGTAGAAAAGAGCACCTCAGTCAGATGAAAATCTATTTTGCTCTAATTTTTAAAAAAATTCCCATATTTTGCTTTATTGTTTAAACTTATTTTGCTATACAATGTGCCTGCATTGTTTGAATGATCAGTTTAAAATTTTTTTGTTGTTTTTGTTTTTTATATAACTTTCATTTCTGAGTATATACCTCTCTTTTCCCTATCCAGAAAGTTGTCATTGAAAGATGTAAGAAAAAAGGAAAGAAAAGAGAAAATTAAAGGGGGGAAAAGGAGGAAGGAAATAAAGTAGTTTGACTAAACTAACCAATGCATCAATTAAGTCTGAAAATTCATGCTCTGCCCCCCTAGTTTTCTACCTCTGTAAAGAAAGAAGGGAATTGCACTTTTTCATCAATTCTTTGGGGACTAACTTGGCAATTATAATGACACATGATTCAGTTTCTTCTTGTTTGTTTTCTCATTTACATTGCTGTAGTCATCATGTGTAATGTTTTCCTGATTCTGTTGACTTCAGTCTGCATCACTTCAAACAAGTATTTCCATGCTTTTGTGAATTCTTCATTAAAATCACTTCTTACGATTCTGAAATTTTATTAGCTATTCCCCAATGTATTTTATTTCTGTGAACCATCTATTTTGATTCCCTACCCTGCTGCCCCATTTTCTACCTCTATTTTATGTAACCACCCTTCTTTGCCACTGCTAACATTTGTTTTAAGGGGAATCATGCTGCTCTTGATACTTATACAAGTATACAAAGTCAATTCCCCAGGGTATTTGTTTTGAGAGAAGGACCTGTGGTTAGTTGCCACACAGGTAAGAGATGGAAGAACAATTTAGTTGGAAGTCACTGGAAAATTTTTTCAACTGGAAAAGTAAAACAAGGAAATTTTTTCTTGCCTCCAGAAAAAAAGACTCCCTCAAATTTGATTCTATAAGTTTTGAGAAGAATTTTTAACTGTAATGTCATGTTCTTTAAAAAAAGAAAAAAGCCTTGTCAACTACTGAAGTAGATGTGATTAAAATCACTCTGGTCTTGGAAATTCATTAAATATTACCCTGAAAAATATTCCTATGCCCAAGATCTGTTTTACAGATTGAAGGAAGATTTCTTATCTTGGAAAAAGTCTTAATGAATTTTTAAACTATACCCTACTAGTTTTCTTTTAAAGTAATGTGTAACTCTTTGTGATCCTATTTCCTTCTCCAGCTCTTTTTACAGATAAGGAATTGAGGCAAACAGGATTAAATGACTTACCCAGGATCACACAGTTAATGTGTCTGAGACTGGATTTGAACTAAAGATTAGTCTCTTCCTAAGTCCAGATCTGGCACTCTATCCCCTGTGCCACCTAGCTGCCCATGTTGTCTTCTTTGCATCTTAAATATCTTCCTCAGAACAGAGAAGAAAATTTCCAAACTGGTGTCTTTAGTATAAAGAAGCAAAGGTGAACTATGTTCTTTGAAACATTTTTCTTTATTTACAATATAAGTGACCACAAAATGTTCACTTTTTCCAATTTCCATTTCTGTTTTTATATCTGGTAATTTATTCCTTCTTTCTTCCTCAGAGTAAGGACTGGGTAGACCATATAGTCAGAGCTGGTGAATTTGATGGGAATGAAAAAAGCATCTAAATATGAGAATAATTGACACACACCACACACACACATATATATATAAAACATGCATTTAAGTTTTATAAATTATATATAATAAAATTACATAGATAAAATTTGTTATAAAGTTTATATATATGAAAGTTATAAATATGAAGTGTTATATAGTTTTATATATATATAAAATTGTATATATATACAGTTTATATATTAAATATATAGTTATGTATATAAAGTTTTGTATATAATATAGAAAATTTTACATATATTTTTATAAATATATATATAATATATACTCATAAAATACTTTAAGATATATATATGTAAACACATATAAATTTTAAGCTATATATATTTAACTTTAAAGTTGGTAAGGTACTTTGTATATTTTCTTATTGGGGTCTCATAATAATACTGTGTGGGATAGGCATTTTAATTCCCAAGAAGAAACAGAGGTTCAGAGAAGTTATGGAACTTACCCAAAATCACAAGGTAGTAATTATCATTGGTGGAATCTTAGTCAACAATAGTCAACAAATATTTATTAAACTCATACTATGAACTTTATACTAGGCTAAGCTCCAGGGGTATAGAGGTTGAGATATACGGAGATCAAAGAAATCTCAGCTGAGGGTTCCTGAGTAGGAAACAAAAGAATATCTGAGGAGATGTTAGTCCTATTTCTTATACTTAAATGAACCATATATTCTTGATTAGATGCCTAGCACTTTGGCCCCTCTCTCTGACTGTCTCTAGTTGGGGGGGAGGGGAGAGAAGGCTGGTAGAAATGGGCAGAAGGGTAGAGATAAGTTCATTCTTGATTTTTTTGAATGAAATGTAATGCTATGAAAGACCCTATTTTCTTCCACCACAGGTTTTTGTCCCCAGTCTAAGTCATTAAATAGCTTATTCCTTCAACTCTCTGAGTATGATACTATCTACATTTAAATCTTAATTGTGATGAGTAACTTACTGATGTGTGAAAAAAGGATTTCTTTAAAAATCTGCTTGTTAAATGTCAGGTATCATTTTTGAGTTAGGTGTAAATACCTTCAATTTCTGTTTTAAGTAGATTAACCTTGATATTATAAGGTGAAAAATTTTTAATGGCAGATTTCATACATTATGTATTATAATTTCTAATAGCAACTCTTTTAGCTTAAATATTGTCATTCTGCTAAACTGGAGTTAATTTTAAGCTAGACTGAATGGATTTAAAATTCTGTAACCTTTATAGATGATATAAGATGTTTCATTCATTATATTCATCCCTATTTGGCATGATACAAACTCTTCAGATTTGGGGAAGAAAAAGAAATAGAAAAAAAAATAGAAAAATTATAATGGGACACCAAGACTATTACAGCCTATGGGTTAGGTCATATATAATGATTTTTTTTCTCCAAAACATTTCAAGAAGTGGATCAAATCAATTTTAGTTTTCACCGATGGTATTTATAGGCATTCTATCTGCTTACAACTTTTGTTAGGTAACTAGCCAAGAATGTCTTAGGTTTCTGATAGTATTTTCTTTTTAAAATTTTTTTCTTTTTATTTTCAAAATATATGCATAGATAGTTTTCAACATTCACCTTTGGAAAACTTTGTGTTCCAAATTTTTCTCCCTTCCTAACCCCCACCCCTCCCATAGATATCAAGCAATTGAATATATGTTAAATGTGCAATTCTTCTATATATATTTCTATAATTATCATACTGCACAAGAAAAATCTGATAGTATTTTCAAAAATTCAAATTCAAATTAAAAAATTCATTGAACAATTTTCAGATGAAAAAATTAAAACCATTTCTAATCATATAAAAAGGTGATTTAAATCACTATTGATCAGAGAAATGAAAATTAAGATAAGTCTGAGATACCACTATGCACCTCTCAGACTAGCTAAGATGACAGGAAAAGATAATGATAAATGATGGAGGGGATGTGGGAAAACTGGGACACTGATACATTGTTGGTGGAATTATAAAAGGATCCAGCTATTCTAGAGAGCAATTTGGAACTATGCTTAAAAAGTTATCAAACTGTGCATACCTTTTGACTCAGCAGTGTTTCTACTGGACTTGTATCCCAAAGAGATCCTAAAGGAGGGAAAGGAACCCACATGTACAAAAATGTTTGTGGCGGCCCTCTTCATCAAGGCAAGGAACTAGAAACTGAGTGGATTCCCATCAGTTGGAGAATGGCTGAATAAGTTATGGTATATGAATGTTATGAAATATTGTTCTATAAGAAATGATTAAGAGGATGATTTTAGAGCAGCCTGAAGAGACTTACATGAATGATGCTAAGTGAAATGAGCAAAACTATTGTACATGACAACAGCAAGATTGTAGGATGATCAGTTCTAATGGAATCATTGAGATGACTGATGCCAGTTCCAATGATCTTGTGTCAAAGAGAGTCATTTACACCCGGAGAGAGGATTATGGGAACTGAATGTGGTTCAAACATAATATTCTCACTATTTTTGATGTTTTTGCTTGCATTTTGTTTTCTTACTAATTTACTGTCCTTTTTGAAATTATTTTTCTTGTGCAGTAAGAGAATTGTATAAATATGTTTACACATATTGGATTTAACATATATTTTAACATACATATCACATACATATCTGATACCATATGATACCATACATATCTGAGATAACATACATATCACTTTCTGGGTTCTAATGTGTTTTTCTGTTAAGTCACAAAGCAAGTTTCAAGCCAGTATTTTTTTTTTTGCCTTATGTCATCCTAGTGGGACAAATAGGTTTTATTTTGTGGAGAAGGGGCCAGCCATGCCCACTACATGCCAAGTGACTAATAGTCCTAGGCAGGTGATCAGGCCTTTGTGAAGCAGTTAGATACACAGAGGGAAAAACAAAACATAGCATGTTTCAGGTGAATTAAACCACCATCACCATCTCTTCAGACACTGATGGAGACAACTCAGGAAGCTGTATTCAAGACCCCTGTGGATAGTGGCTCCATCTAGACTCTATCTTTTAAAACTATGGTTTAAGACCCCAATATGGGGTCTCAACAACAATTTGAAATTATCAGTAAATGTTTTATTTGTTAATTTATTTTATGTACTTATATAAACTGGGTTTGCATAAGAATCTCTTGGGTGAAAAGGAGTTGTGAGTGGAAAAAAATTAAGAAGCTCTGGTCTAAATGACTGATCTGTTTCCAGCCCAGCTTCCACAACCATCATCCAAAGAAACAATTCTTGTAGGGAAGTGACCTCGAAAGTGCTTCTTCTGTCCCTGCCTTATCAGTGTTTACAATTACTGAAGACTTGGAAAGGGTAGTCCTTGCTATCAAAATCCGAGGCACTGTCAAATGGTTCAACATCAGAAATAGACGTGTCAATGGAAATAACATTAAAGGAGCAGTTGGGGGCATGGTAGATAGAGTGCTGGGCTTCTAGTCAGGAAGACCTGAGTTCAAAACGGACACTTAGTGACTATGTGATCCTGAGCAAGTCAATTTATCTCTGTTTGCTTCTTTCTTCACCTGTAAAATGGGACTAATAAAAGCAGCTATCTCCCAAGGTTGTTGTAGGAATTAAATTAGATAATACTTGCAAAGTGTTTAGCACAATGCCCAGCATATAGATGGTGCTATATAAATGTTAGTTATTCTTATTATCATTGGAGATATATTAACATGTTATGTTGTTTGTTTAATATCTTTTTATTTTACTGATAGTTGAAACCTTCTGTGTGTGTTTTGTCCTATTAGAAAATGAACTCCATGAAATCAGGGACCATCTTGCTTTTCTATTTGAATTCATAGTTCTTAGCACAGTGTCTGGCACTTAATAGGTACTTAATAAATATTCTAATTAATTAATTAGTTGTATGCAGTTGATTCATATATAAAATTTAGAATTGCAGAAAAACAGCATTTAGGGTAGAGCATGTGGTTCTCTTTAGGCACCTGTAAAAGATTATGTCTATCCTATAGGAAAGGAGATATGTCTGCACTTCTCTCTAGGATCATGTTTTTAAAGGAGACAGTGCCCAGGAACATGCTGCTACCCCTCATCCCCAAACAATCCCCCTTCTCAAAGATATCTTCCTCCTTGTCCTGACTGTTAAACATCTAACTCATACACCCGAACAATAACTGATTAGGTATGGGAGAAAGATGAAAGAAGCATCTGGGAAGCTGCCTATTTTACTCAATTATTTTTGCTAACTAGGTACTAAGCTTAGTTATTTCCAGGAGGAAGGAATGTTGGCTGTTGGAGGCTTCTCAATTTCATTGTGTTAGGCAAAGGCTTGGATGGCTGGTTTAGGAAAATATCTGACTAGGCAAAATTATAGAGCCTTGAAGTAATCAAATACATAAACAGAAAAGATCTCTATGGCTCAGAGCTCATAAGAACCAGATCCAATCTTGGGAGCTGACCCAATAAAGAGCCATATTTTCTCTATGGTTTGTTATGAGACAGCCAGGTGACACTATGGATAGAGAACTGGATGTATAATTTGAAAGATCTGTAATTGAATCCTGCCTCAGGAATTCCTAGCTGTGTGACCCTGGACATATCACTTGTCCTCTGCCTCAGTTTCCCCATTTCTAAAATAGGAATAAAAATAGGATCTACCCCTCAGGATTTTTGTCAGTACAAAAGAAGATGACATTTTAAAAGTACTTTATAAACCTTAAAAGACCATAAAAGTGCTAGTTATTATTATTATTATTATTATTATTATTATTATCCCACCACCCTGGAGTTTACTCTGGGGAAATCTTCAAAATAAAGTTTAAGTGTAGCTACAAACTAGATTTCTCCAAATATGACTAACAGTCACTTGGGTCCCATACAAGCTTTCAATATAATAAATACCTACCAAGAAAGAATCGCCTTTATTTCACCATGTGGAAAATGCAGAAGGTGCAAAAAGCTCTTAGGGATTCATCAACAGTATGGAAAAATACCTAATCAAAGGACTCACAGAGCTTTCATCATTCCAGTGAGTTCCTTTCTGACTCAGCAGAAACCTTGTCAGGGCTTAGATTCCTCTGCAAGGGAATTTTTTTTTATTTAAAAATTTTATTTTTAAAGCTGCTAAACAGAAATAACTCTTCTATCAAATATGCTTTGTCCAAGGAATTCACTGTAATAGCAGAGAAATGGCAAAGCTTAGATCTTTGTTACCCTTTTCTTCCAGCTCAAAAAACCTTTAGTCCTTCTGCTACAAGACATGTTCATGATCCCATTCTTTTCTCAGCTCAACACTTCTCAAGTACTATGGAAGCAATTCTTTACTTTCTTTCTTTTTTTTTTTTTAAAGAAGATTTGATTGTAGACACTCTAAAATCTGAAATTACTTGCAAGACAAGCCCTATGGCTGAGGCTAACCAGGAAATCTCCCATTTCTGGGAAATATGCTAGATTCTCAGCCTGGAATACCAAGCTTCTGTGGTCCAGTGACCTATATATACATTTATATTGTTGCTCTACATTCACTTTGTGGTAATTTTCTGTCACTTTGTAGGGATTTTTTGTTTGTTTGTGAGGGAAATCTGGGGCTCTAAATTTCTGACCAACTCTGCCATCTTTCCAGAATCTGTCTTTCTACAAACTAGCTTCTAAGGTGACTTTCAATTATATGTTTATCTCTATCATTTACTTCTTCAAAAAAGTCATCATCAATTGCTCCTTGGCAGGGGGGGGGGGAGGAAGAATAAATAAAAAATAAATCTTATACTTACATTTTCTGTAAATAAAGTCCAAATGAAAAGACCAAAAAAAGAACTCTAAAAAGGACCTAGTTGTCCCATTGGATATTGGAGAGGACTAGCTCCTCCTCCAACTCTGTCCTGAGTTTTAGCAAATGTGTCATCTTGGAGGTAGCCTCAGTTAGTGAAGACCAATCAAGAGCTGTCTGTGTCCTCTAAGAGAAAATTGAATATGTCTACATTGTCCCTGAGAAACACTCTTTTGGATGGCTTCAAATCCTGCCTTATAACTATTAGCCCATTAAGTTAATTGTAGTTTATCAAGTTGGTCAGAACCCCTTTGATCTCTAGTCCTTTCCCTTTATCTTATATACAAAAACTAAAGTTTAGAAAAGTTTCTCTCCCTTGGGATAGACCCAGAGAAAAAATATTGAGTTCTGATGCAGAACCCATTTTTCTGTTCACCATATAGAAATTTACTAGCATATCAGTTTCACTCATTTGTTCATTTTTTTAAATCTCTGAACTTTTTTTTTTAAAGGAAATGGATTTATATTTTATTTTTGTTCAATTCAAGTCTGGTAAATAAAGCATAAGGATTAGTACTTGGTAGACTTCTCTGTCAAAAGGCTGAAATAATACTCTTAGTCCATTTGAGTTCCAAGATGGATTATTTGGATCTGACTACTAAGTGAGTTTCTGGTTTAACTAAATGTTTAATCTCTGTAGAAGCTCTTCATAATTCCTACTTCAGAGCTGCATGGGTGACATTTCTTATTTTAACAGCATCAAATTAAGACCAATTTGTTTTACTTCATTTCCTTGTTGTGTACAGTTATGGGTTCTTCCAATCTCCTTTTGGGAAGTTAACCCACAGCAGGGAGGCACTTGTCACAAGGTGACTTTACCAGCAGTAGTTTCTCCTCAGTGATAGAATTGGCTCACCTGCCAGCTTCAAATGGCTTCCCCCAAACGAATAATGGTCACCTCCCACTGAGATCTAAGGCAGCCCCCTCCATCTTGGAACCTGGCCAAAATGAAACTGCTGTGATACAGAGCTAGGCTCTCTGCTCTAGGCTCTGATGTGGAAATGGGACTTTAAAGCTTTCAGCAAATCTCTCCTAATTTGAGCTCCTCTTTTCATTGTTGGATATAAACTATAGTTCTTAGTTATAAAAATCTAGCTTATTTGTTTTTTATAACACAATGCTGAGATAATTTGTAAACTTTGAATGTGATTAAGATTTCACTGATATAAAATAGGTTTTAGTATTATGGCAATAGGATTAATATTTCATTTGTTTAGAAATATTAAGTGCCTTGTCGATAGTCTTATGTTTTGGAACCATCAACATATGCACATATAGTATCTCAAATGAAATGATATATAAGTAAAAATACATATATACCCCCACAGATACAGTGTTTTGCAAACTTTAAAGCAAGTTATTGTTATTATTGTCCTCCCCTTCCCTTCTTCCCTCCCTCCCTCCCTCTCTCCTTTTTTCCCCTCCCTCCCTCTCTCTCTCTCTCTCTCTCTCTCTCTCTCTCTCTCTCTTATAAATAATCTTTAAGAATTGCTTGAGAGTCAGAGACATTAAATGACTTGTTCATGATGACACAGTATTAACTTTTCTCCAACTTAGTGTCTCAGAGAATTGCCTGAGGCTGAAAAAGATTCAGCAATTTGCTCATCCATGGTTTTATAGCTAGTTAAGTATCAGAGGTAGATATGAAGCCAAGTCGTCCTGAGACTAGATCCACTACTCTGCCCACTCGGTCAGATTGGATGGTGTTAATGACTAACAGTTTAGAAATAAAATTCAATCGGTCTGAGAATTTTTAATGCAGTTTTAAGCCAATGTGATCTTGATTTGTTGTACAAATATTCTCAATTGTGGTTGTAAAAAACTTCCTGACTTAATAACTGAAAATCTGGTCTTCTCTAAATTTCACTGCCTTAAGTAAAATGCTTTCACTTGTTGCAGTCTATTATATTAGATGCTTGATAAACTTACCTTCTCCAAGAATAATTTCCATGACTTAAGATTCTAGTTTTGGGGGGATTCTTCTATCCATTTGGTCTCATTGCTTTTCATCTCAGTAGTGACTAGTTTCAGGGAATTTCAGCATATTTGAGATCCAAATTATAGCGAAATGCACGCATAGCTCCCATTAGTGTCAATAGGCATTATGCACAGTGATGGGAGAATAGACCCCATATGTTTATGAGAAATGAATGATTTGAAGCATCTGTGGAGCATTCTTAAAGGCAACTATCACTGCATGCAGTCCCAGAAATGATTTTTGAAAAAAAAAAAGATAGAGAGAGTTTCTGCTCATTATGGAGACATTCAAAACAGAAGAGCTTATCACCAGAACTATGGCATGTGCAGCATATTTTTATAAATAACAGGCTGCATCATATGCTTCTGTATGGGAAACAGTCATTTTCCAATATGGATCTTTCCACTAGCTGCCTGTGTACATATATGCTGCTGTCCTTCAGATGCCAAAGGATGTTCTCCTTGATCTTGTCACTACTTCCTATATTTGAGAAGCTGCCCACATACCCAGACTGATGCATGTCAGTCATAACATTTGGCAAGTTTCATTTCATGTATGCAGTGGGAATAGGATTCAAAAGCATAGTGCTCATCTAGCACTCTTTCTCCACCAATTCCTTGGGTCATTGATGGATTATAGTGCTTTATTACTTGTTATTTTGAGTTCAAATTTCCTTTACAAGTAGATTATATAACATTTTTAAGTCCAAAGGTTGCCTCTAGAAAGGCTCATTGTCATTTTTGGAAAGACTGTTGGAAAGCAACTGGACTATCAGCATCCAAATTGGATATATTATATTTAGCTAAAATTGTAATCCTTAATAACAAGCATTTTATTTTATAAGAGCTCTGTTTTAGATAGCTATAGAAACACAGATTTAGAGTTGTAAGAGTCCAGATGTCACCTCACCCAGTCTTCTCTCTTGACTGAGGAAGAACTTAACACCCACAGAGATTACATAAATTAACCTGGGATGCCTCAAGCAAAGATTGGATTTGAATGTGGGTATTCCCAGTGGCAAGTCCAGAGTTCTATTGATAGCCCTAAAAGTAAAACAATATTCATATGTCTTGTTATTAGGTTAGATAACAAGTATCTTCCAAATCTTTGATTCTGGTAAGGGCCTCAAAAATTCATCTAATCCATCTCCTTGCCTTTGGGCAAAACCATAATAAATACCCACAAAGTATTAAAGAATTTTCCATTTCTTTGCATTCCCTGAACAACATGTCAGTCCCATTGCTACTTTCTCTGACTAGATTTTGAAGTCTCAGGACAACTCTCCCAACTTTTTACCTTGGTGATATTCATATACATTGGTCCTTGGAAACATTTTAAAGAACTGCACCAAGCCCAGTTGAGAGTCCTTTGGAGTTTAAATTTACTTGACCTCATTGAACTGAAAGAGATAATTTTACCAGAATATTATTTTTCCATGAGTAAATATTCCTTGGTGTTTTAAATTTTCTTATCTGAGGGGAATTAAATCCTTTGGATCTACAAGAGGCAAATTTAACCCTTCCAAGGCTCTATTCACCCTAGAAGTATTTACTCATTTATTCCCACAGAATAGTTCCTTCTCTGTAGGAGCATGGTCATTAGAATTAACATTAAGCAAGTACCAAGTCTGTGCCAGATGCTGTTAAGAGTTTAGAATTGCAGTCTCCTACAGCCAGCTCGAAACCTAAGGGCACATCTCAGCTCGCCTTGCTGTAACTCAACAAGAATGTTGCACAGTTAAAGTCCATTGTTTCTTTCCCTGACAAGTAGATCCAGAATGGAGAAAGAATGTTGCAGATGTTTTAAAATGTGGACGAGTCATGCATTTGCTTTTGTAAGAAAGTTAAAGATTCCTATAAACAGTGTGTCATTGTTTATACATAGACAGATGTGGCTGACATTTTACTAGTACTTTTGCTTTTTGATTGTTCTTTTAAAAGTAAGGTTTTTCTCAACTTTAGTTTATTCTTAGTGAAATAAGTACATCAAACTAACCCACCATGAGGTCAGGGGCTTTTAGTGATTTCCTAGGGTAAACTCCTAGGAAATAGTTGAATAAAAATGAAAGCACCATCAGGAAGAAAAACACATTGCCCATTAGAGTTTAAAAGAAGGGGGATTTGGTTTTCCTTTCCTCCCTAGGTGAGTTAATGTAATTATGGAATAGAATCATAGATAATGAGGTGTTAATGTGTTAATAGGGTGTTAATAACCTATTATCCCTTTAGGAAGTATCAAATTTTCTCTCGTATTAAATAGGAAGAGAGCAATATGATTGGATCAACAATGACTGGCCAAACTTCTGGGTGTCCCTTAAAAGCCTTACACAGAATGGAGGTTCTATAGTTGGGGGAGCAATTTGGGAACAGTCCAGATTTCCAATTGCCTTGTGGAATGTGACCCCCTTGCAGGGATGAAGGACAGGGTTATTCTCTCTTCTCCCCCATTCCCTTCTCCCTTAATGGCTATGACATGTAGAACCCAAGGTGTTCCATAATGGGCCAATCAGATGATAAAGCTCTGCATCTCGATTTCTGATCTGTGTAAGCCAGTCCTGTACCTTATTAGAGACTTTTATGACCAACTCATGACATATAAACATACTCAGCTTTCTTTCTGATTGAGAAAAAGGCAGAAGTGATATAAAGACAGTTAAAACAACTGTGAAATAATAGAATTTTAGGACTGAAATAAAACTTAAAGATCACTAGTCTAATTTTTTCCCTTTCTAGATGAGATAATGGAAAATAGAGAAATGAAGTCTTCATGGGCAGTGGAAGCAGTCCTGCACTCTTATGCAACAAACTTGAATCTTAATACTATCTCATAGGGCAAGTCAACCTCAATGACCTTGTATCCTCAGCTAGAAAATTTGGATAATAAGAGTTTTTACTACATAGGGGTATTTTTCCATGTAATATTTAAAAGGTTATATCTGAATTGTTATTATTTAGGGTTGTGGGTAGTTAGTAATGACTTAGAGCCAGTTCTTATTATTTCTTACGTCCATACTAGGATCTGCTTGAGGGCAGGGATTTATTTGAAAGCTTGAAACTTCAGCTTTATATTTTTAACATAATGTCAGTTACTTATATCAATAAGATCATTAATGATTTGGGATTTCATTCAAAAGCTAAGAACCTGTCCAACTCCTAAGTGAGTTGACTGGATCATGAAAATACTAAATGGCTTTTTCATAATAATTGTTTGGTAGGATTTGAATTTAGGTATTCTTTAAATCGGATTTGAATCTAGGTATTCTTTAAATCAGATCATTCATCTACTATACAACATTGACTTTCAGCAAGTAGGGACTTAATAAATAATATTTGTATTTTGAATTTGAAATTCTATAATTAATGATGCACTTTAGCCATTCCTGCTTATATGCAAGAATTAGCCTGGAAATAGAAAGCAGTAGAGTATGAAAAGTTCTGAAATTGGAATCATAGGATCTAAGTCTGAATCTCAAACTGTACCACTGATGACATGTGTGATCTCAGACTGGCCTTGTCATCTCTCCAGGTCTCAAAATCCTCATCTATAAAGGGATAAAGTTGGATTAAATGGTCTATGAGATCCCTGCCTACTGAAATTCTATAATTCTTAAAATCCTTAATGTGAAACCAGTCCAGATAATTTTCCAAACTAGCCATTGGAGAAGAGCTTGAAACTGAAAGCCATGCTTCTGGGAGTAGAAAACATATGGTGACCATATATCCTTTTTTTCAAGAACAGTCTTAAATTTAAAGGAATTAAGTATATTTTAAAAAGACATTTTGCCAAAAAATTATTATTTGTCAGAGCATGTTTCCTGGTTTGGGTACTAAAAATTGGATCACACTAGGCATGCAAATTAAAAGGTTTCTGCTCCCAACAGCTCCAATTCAACCTAAGCAATACTGAAGACGCGTTTTTGAGGTCTTCGGTGAATTTAGTTTCCAGAGAAACTAATGAAGCGTAGCAGTGTCATGTGACTTAATGAAGGTGACATAGCACTTCAATATGCTTACAACATTCACTGTGAAAACAATGGTGGAATGCTGGGATTCTTTCATAAGGAGCTGGTAGTTTCTGGCTTCAGGATAAAGGTAGAAAATATCCAGTTGATAATCTGAGGATTTCAAAACAAATACAATTGATGAATGAATATTGTATGATTAATATTACTTTAAAAAGATCAGTTATATCCAAGCACTTATCAAATGCCTGCTCTGTGCCCAATACTATGTTAGAACATGGGAACACAAAATAAAAATGAAATTATACCTGCCTTCAATGGATTTTCCTTCTCTGGGTGAAGGAGGCAAAAACATGTCATGTATATGTAATGGAAGTCAATTATATATATATATATTATATGCATATATTTATATATATCAGACAGATGATGGATAGATAGATAAATGATAGACAGACACATACAGAATAAAAATAAATTAGTAAAATGAGGGGAGATTTGACAACTGAGGGCATCAGGAAAAAAACTATTGTAGGAAGTGATGCTAGGGCTGAAACTTGAAGGAAGTCAGAGATTCCAGAAGATGGAAATGAGGAAAGAGAACATTTCAGGCAACACATGGAAGCAGGAGGTATGTTGCCTGGAATGTAGATGGTATGAAAAGGATTACTTAACTTTTTTAAAATTTGGTAAAGATTGGTTCACAAAAATTTTGCATAGTGACTAGCTTAAAGGTTGAATGAAGGTAAATATGAGCAATTGAGATAAATTTCATTCTAAGAAAACTCTATTGATCAATCAACAAGCAAAAGCAAATATGACAACAATATGATGGGCACTGGGAATACAAAAAGTATGAAATATACAAATATAAAATACATAGAGAAAGTAAAATTGTTTTAAAAGGATCTATTAAAGGGAAATGATTCCCTTTGTGGAATCACAACATTGGACTCTTTTACTACCAAGTTCTTTTAAGATATTTAAAATGATTTTATGCATAAACATCTTTTTAAGGAACACTGTTATTGTACAGCATAAGATAAACTTGCATACTGTAATGTCTTTATGGCAACATACTAATAAAATAGTACATTGCAAAATTCTTATGTTCACCAATTTCCATTATTGAAAACGATCTTCTCTTGAGTGACATAGATTGTGTGTAGTGTTTACCTGTAAATTCATACTTATACTTGAGCAAAATTCATAACAGAATGCATGAAAAGGTTCTTAATAGAACATAAGAAAAGACAAGCTGAGTATATCACTTAAAGGTACTGCATTTTTACTCTTCCAGGCTAATGATTATATCCTTTCTCTAGAGGTTTAAAAGAAAATGATGAACAATTATCTTTCTGGTTTAAGTACTTTCATGCCTACAGGTAGAGGAGGATGAACTTAGTGACTTCCATTTTTTTGTCCTATAGCTACTGTATCAGTAATAGCTAATAGGACAAAAAAAATTTCATCAGATAAGCTGTTAAACAAGATACATACTTTTTGCTTTTCATAAATGTAAAAATGCATGCCCAAATGTCTCATATATTAGAAGGAATAATCTTTTAAAAGACAGGTATGGTCCTGTTTTAAATGTCAGAGAATGTAGTTAATGAGGGTCCCCTTGTGCCATGATGACATCATCTCCTCTTGAAGCTATGCTTCCCAGAGAATTTTTTTTTGAAATTGTAGATGTGCCAGAAGCTCAAGTAATTAATGATAAGCCTATGTCACCTGGGGATGGTCTTATAGCAATACATGAAAGGTTCTTAGATTTTTCTCTTAAGAATACAAATAGAATTTTTTCCACTGAAATTCCACTTCAATTCTGTGTGCAGTTAAGGGATATTTAAGAGTGGGCCTTGGAAATGCTCACTTTAGTCAAAACAAAGAAGAATACCGTGAGTGAAGAGGAAGAGACTATAGTCTTTGAATATACTACAGGGGAATGGTGTATTAACTGTTTTGACAGTAGGTGTAAATCTACACTTAACTTTATTAGCTAGAGAAAACTGCATGAAGTAAGTAAGGCTACTGCTGCCCTTGGACTTAATAAGTAAATATTCACCAAGTATATAGTCATTGGGAAATCACAAATTACTGGTGCTTTTAGTGTATGTTTAGTCTAACTTGGGCTGTCTGATGACAGCCTTCTTCTGTCAGTCGACTGGCTTCCCTGTTATATATACACAAACACTCTCAGCTGTCTAGGACCTCAGTAGGGCATTCCTACTTTATCACTATATGTTGCTCTTGACTAATGTACCCAAATCATTTGCCAACCAGATGTTCCTTTGAATATCAGCTTTCCTGTTAAAAGAGATAATATTCTAGTCATTATTACAATATGAAACACAAGTAAAGTAATATTTAGCAGATCATAGAGTAAGATCTGGAAAAAACTTACAGGATACCTCATCCAACCCCGTCATTTTATAGATGATAATACTGAAGCCCAGAGAGGGCTACAAAGGAGATAAGTGTCAAAGGTAACTTATTCCTAAGGTCACACACTCAGAAGAGATGTTCACAGTTTCGTTTTTATATTCTTTTGATAACAGAAATGAAGGACAAATTGATATGCTAAGAATTGAAGTATCACTTATATTTCTGTTTTGCTTCAGTGAAATTTTAGGGTATCCTCTTAGGTACCTCTAAAAGAAATTTTTCATTTAAAATTATTTTAATATATTATTTATAATTTTTACATTTTATTTCTTTAATTATAAGGTACCTATTTCTCTTCTTTCTATCTACTCTCCACTGTAAAAAGAAAGGGAAAGAGGAAAAAAAAAGAAATGAAAAAATAACTTCTTATAACAAATAAAGTCAACAAAGCAGTCCCCACATGAACCATTTTGAAAGATGTATATCTCACTCTGTATATTATTAACATCATTTCCCTGTTAAGTGATGAATAACTATTTATTATGAGTCTTCTGGAATTTTGGTTGATCACTAAATTGAGCAGAGTTCTTAAGTCTTTCAAAAGTCTTTAGCTCAATAAAATTGATGATATGGTATGATGAATTATTCTGCTTCTGTATACTTTACTCTGCCTCAGTTTATATAAATCTTCCCAAGTCTCTCCAAGGCCATCTTTATTTCTTAGTATACAATAGTAATTTCTTTCCATTCATATACCATAATTTATTCAGTTATTTTTTTGGTCCTCCTTACACTCAATTGTGGTAGATATGCTCAATAACTTTAGGGCATATCCACTTTATGCTCCAAAATAAAGCATCATTTGTTTTTGTTTTGCTTATTATTGCAAATGGAAGATTCTAAAATGTCCATCATTGAACCATGATAAAGATTTTCAGTATAACATGAAGGTTAGTAATATGACCTTAGAATCAGGAAGACCTGGTTTCAAATTTTGCAACTGACACATCAGTCATTTATTGAATAAACTATTCTATTCTATAGATACATCCATGCAGTTGTTGTAAAAGTAAAATTGTATAGTCATATTTTATAATCAGATCCATATTTAATAACATGTTTGCCTGGAGCCAAAACAGTTGAAAGTTAAGGTTGAGAGAGGGGAAAGTCAGTAATATAGATTGTAGTTTGTGTACAGGTGGTCACATCATGACAAGAGAAAGTAATTCTCCCCCATAATAAAATGGGTGAAGGGAAGGATTATAGTTTATATTATTTTGAGTACATATGTGTGGTTTCCCCCAGTAGAATGTAACTTTCATGAAGGCAGGTTCTGTTCCATTGAATATGTTGTTTTTTTGGGTCTTTTTACTTCATTTTGCATCACTTTGTATAAATCTTTCCATCTCTTCTTGTATTAAATGTATTCATAATTTTGTACACTCTGATAATACTCCATTATATTCATGTACCATAATTTATTTAGGCATTCCCCAATAAATGGGCATCCATTTATCTCCAGTTCTTTGCTGACACAAAACGTGCCTAGAAATATTTTGATATATATGGAGCCTTTCTTTGGTCAATAACATTTTTGGAGTATATATCTATCAATAGAAACTCTCACTCAAAGAGTACATTCACATTTTAATCATTCTATTTACATTAATCCAAATTGCTTTCCAAAAGGGTTATACTTCACTAACAATGCACTAATGTGGTAATCTTTCCACAAATTTCTCCAGTATTAATAATTCCTATCTTTTGTCATTTTTATCTATTTAATAAGTTTGATGTGAAACTTCAAAGTTGTTTTCATTTACATTTTCTCTTATTATTGGTGATTTGGAACATTCCCTCTATGTAGTTAATAGTTTGCAATTGTTTTGAGAACCATTTGCTCATATACTTTGATTTTGTTCATATTCATTGGGGAATGGCTTTTGGTCTTATATATATACTTGTCAGTTGTCCATATATCGTGGATGCCAAATATTTATGAAAAATATCTTGCACAAAGGATTCCATTTCAAGTCCACTGCTTTTTAAAATCTTAGATATATTAATTTTATTAAACAGAGCTTTTGCTTTATACTTGAAGAAGGTGAAGAAATTATTTATTGTACATGAGCAATCCAATCAATACAGGCATTTTTCCCACCAATGACTCCATCTGTATCCCAGAAGTCAGCTAGATGAGAAAGAAGAGCAATATCCAAGATGGGAAAGCCTTAAGTCCCAAAGAAAATAAGATGCCCAGGGACCTAAGTTCTAGATATCTTCGTTATAGATAACAGGCACACCATTCTGTCTCTGTACAATTCAGACCCTGATAGTTGAAGTAGAAATCTGGTTTTAGTCTATGAATCATGAAAAAGTTAATGGCTATGACTTGAGAAAATAGAAGAGGAAGAGTAAGAAAGTAGCTTAGTAGAATATCAGAAGATAAAATTATAGAATAGCTAAGATGGAAAGGAGCTTATAGACCAGGGGAGTATCAAATCAATATCAAATAAAAATTATTTGAATGTCAGAAAAGCTGTGTTCAAATCCTGACTTTTTCTTATTTCCTATGTGACCTCTAATAAGTCACTCAACCTCTCTAAATCTCCCCTTTCTTGTTTACAAAATAAGGGGTTTGTATTACATAAACTCTAAGGCCAATTTCAGTTCTAATATATAATCCTATGATGATGTCCAATCTTCTCACTTTATAGAGAAAGAAATAGAGTACAACATTTGGCTCAGTTTTTCTTTTCTTAAATGATATTTTATTTTTCCTCACTGAACATGTAAAAATATTTTTCACATCCATTTTAAATATTTTGAATACCAAGTTTTCTTTCTTCCTCTCTCACCTTCTCCTTCTCTGAAACAGCAAGTAATTTGATATAGGTTATAAACATATTATCATCTTAGCCATGTTGTGAATGAAGAAACAGACTCAAAAGGGAAAAAATCCCTGGAAAAATACAGAAAAAGAAAAATAGTATGTTTCAGTCTTTATTCAGACTCTATTAATTCTTTCTCTGGAGGTGGAAAGCATTTTTCATCAAGAATTCTTTGGAATTGTATTAGATCATTGTGTTGATGAGAATAGATGAGATGCATTATAACATAGTTCTTCACAATAGATAATCATACACTTTTGCTGGTACAGTGTCCTCCAGATTCCACTCACTTCACTTTGCATCAATCCATATTAGTCTTCTTAATTTTTTGTTTATTGAAATTTTCCTAGTCAACATTTCTTGTGGCACAGTAATATTCCATTACAATTTTATACTACAACTTGTTTTGTTATTCCCCAGTTGATGGCCATGTCCTTTGTTTTCTGTACTTTGCTGTAACAAAAAAGAGTTTTGACTACAAAATTTGAAATTACCAAATGAATATAAGAAATCACTGGGATGCCCAATTTTTACTTCTTTCAACTATATATATATTATTTAGAAAACTTGAATAGGTCTTTTCTTCTAATGAACTACAGTATATGTATGTTTCAGGAGCTTCTAAAGTAAAATCAAAGATTAGTAATCCATCAATTAAGCACTTTTATTGTTGAATGTTTTTTGCTTGTAAGTGTTATACAAAATATTTGCAGAGTGGTTTATTTTCAAACAAAAAAGAGGCAGTATGATATAATGAATAGAACATAGGAGTTGGACAAGCTTTAATCACTTAACAGGGTAAATTGCTTAACCTCCCTGGTATCATTCTTCTCATCTGTAAAATGAAGAGTTTGAATTTAATAAGTTCTACCTTTCAGCGCTAGATATAAGATTCTTTAGGACAGCATAGGTCTCAATCCTTAAGGATTTTTAATTCACTTGGAAAGGTAATTCAAAATTAAAACATATGATATTTAACTGGTGAACACTTATAGTATCTATTCAAGTGCTAAGTAATCTTCAGTAAGCTCCTCCTTCTGACCATCAAAGTGTAGAGGTGAACGTTTGGGTTCTCTAAAGCTATAGTAGTAATATCTTAGGTTCTCTTTAGTTGGCACTCTTCTTAATATGCCTACACTGGCAAACCTATTCCTTTGTACGTTCAACAGTCTAAGTTTAAAGAAAATCAACATCAAATTGGCTGCACGGTAGAAGAAGAAGAGAATGGGGGGGGGAGGGGAGGTTGGAGCCAAGATGGCAGAGCAAAGCCAGGAAGCTACACCACTTCTCCCAGTTTCCCTTGAAAACCATGTGAAACCAAGCCTCTTAACAGAATCTGATGATCTGCTCTCTAGGGCAAGATAAACTGGAAAAATTTCAAGAAAGGTCAGTCTCATTGGGGTGAAAAGGATGCTTAGCCCAGCTTAGAAAGATGCTAGGAAAGTTGGTGAGAGCGTCTTAATCACAGAAATCTGCTTCTGATACCCTCAGTCTTGGCTCAGTAGAGGAGCAGATAAGTGGGGCATCATCCAGTGCCAGCTCAGAAGGCAAACTCTGGGGAACCAGGCTGTTTTCTGAAAAGGGTAAGCAAAGCCCCCTTCTCCCTCCCATAAATAGTTTTTTGGGAGTCTGATTGGTGTAGCACTAAATAAATAGGTTAGTTTAGGTAGTATTATCATGTTTGTTATATTTGCTTGACCTATCCAAGAGCACTTAATATTTTTCCAATTGGTTAGATTTGACTTTATTTGTGCGGAAAGTGTTTTGTAGTTGTGCTCATATAGTTCCTAATTTTCCCTTGGCAGATAGATTCCCAAATATTTTATACAATCAGCAGTTACTTTAAATGGAATTTTTCTTTGTATCTCTAACTGTTGGATTTTGTTAGTGATATATAAGAATGCTGATGATTTATGTGGGTTTGTATTGTATCCTGCAACTTTGCTAAAGTTGTGGATTATTTCTAATACATTTTTAGTAGAATCTCTGGGGTTCTCTAAGTATACCATCATATCACCTGCAAAGAGTGATAATTTGGTTTCCTCATTACCTACTCCAATTCCTTTAATCTCTTTTTCAACTTTTATTACTGAAGCTATCATTTCTAATACAATATTGAATAGTAATGGTGATAGTGGGCAACCTTGTTTCACTCCTGATCTTATTGGGAATGGTTCCAGTTTATCCCCATTCCATATGATGCTTACTGATGGTTTTAAATAGATGCTACTATTTTAAGGAAAATTCCATTTATTCCTATACTCTCAAGTGTTTTTAATAGGAATGGATGTTGGATTTTATCACATGCCTTTTCTGCATCTATTTAGATGATCATATGCTTTTGCTAATTTGGTTATTGATATTGTCAATTATGTTAATAGTTTTCCTAACTATTTCCAGGGCTGGTTCAATCCTGCATTCCTGGTATAAATTCTCCTTGGTCATGGTGTATTATCCTGGGGATGATTTTCTGTAATCTTTTTGCTAATATTTTATTTAAGATTTTAGCATCAATATTCATTAGGGAGATTGGTCTATAATTTTCTTTCTCTGTTTTCAGCCTACCTGGTTTAGGTATCAGTATTTTTCATTCTACTGGTTTAGGTATTAGTACCATGTCTGTGTCATAAAAGGAATTTGGTAGGAGTCCTTCATTCCCTATTTTTTCAAATAGTTTATATAACATTGGAGTTAATTGTTCTTTAAATGTTTGGTAGAATTAAAAAGTAAATCCACATGGTCCTGGGGATTTTTTCTTAGAGAGTTGATTAATAGCTTGTTCTATTTCTTTTTCTAAAATGGGTCTATTTAAGCAATTTACTTCCTCCTCTGTTAATCTGGGAAGCCTATATTTTTGACGGTAGTCATCCATTTCACTTAGGCTATCAAATTTATTGGCATAAAGTTAGGCAAAGTAACTCCTAATTATTGTTCTAATTTCCTCTTCATTGGTGGAAAGTTCTCCCTTTTCATTTTTAAGACTAACAATTTGGTTTTCCTCTTTCCTTTTTCTAATCAGATTTACCAAACATTTATCTATTTTGTTGGCTTTTTCATAAAACCAACTCTTAGTTTTATTTATTAGCTCAATAGGTTTTTTTTACTTTCAATTTTATCACTTTCTCCTTTTCATTTTAGAATTTCAAATTTGGTATTTATTTGGGGGGTTCTTAATTTGCTCTTTTTCTAGTTTTTTAAGTTGCAAGCCCAATTCATTGATCTTTTCTTTCTCTATTTTATTCAAGTAAGACTCTAAAGATATAAAATGCCCCCTTATTACCACTTTGGCTGCATCCCACAAATTTTGGTATGTTGTCTCATTGTTGTCATTCTCTTGGGTGAAATTATTAATTGTGTCTATGATTTGCTGTTTCACCCAATCCTTCTTTAGAATGAGATTATTTAGTTTCCAATTACTTTTTGGTTTATCTACCCCTAGCTTTTTGATGAATGTAGTTTTTATTGCATTGTGATCTGAAAAGAATACATTTATTATTTCTGCCTTTTTGCAGTTAATTTTGCAGTCTTTATGTCCTAATATATGGTCAATTTTTATATAGGTTCCATGAACTGCTGCGAAGAAAGTGTACTCCTTTCTGTCCATTCAGTTTTCTCTAAAGATCTATCATACCTAGCTTTTCTTATATTCTATTTACTTCTTTAAGTTCTTTCTTGTTTGTTTTGTGATTTGATTTATCTAATTCTGAGAGTGCAAAATTGAGATCTCCCACTATTATACTTTTACAATCTATTTCTTCTTGCAACTCTCTTAACTTCTCCTTTAGGAAATTAGATGCTATACCACTTGGTGCATATATGTTTAGTATAGATATTGCTTCATTGTCTATAGTACCCTTTAGGAAGATATAGTTTTCTTCCTTATCTCTTTTCATTAGATCAATTTTTGCTTTTGCTTGATCTGAGATAAGGATGGCTACCCCTGCTTTTTTCACTTCACCTGAAGCATAATAGATTCTGCTCCAGCTTTTTACCTTTACTCTATATGTATCACCCTGCTTTAAATGTGTTTCTTGTAAACAACATATTGTAGGATTCTGGCTTTTGATCCAGTCTGTTATCTGTCTAAACTTTATGGGAGAATTCATCCCATTCACATTTATGTTTAAAATGACTAATTCTGTATTTCCTTCCATCTTCTTATCCCCAGATTATGCTTTTCTTTTTCTTTCCTCCCTTATCCCCCTCCCCAGTATTAAATTTATGGGCACCACTTGCCTCATGCAGCTCTCCCTCTTTAGAATCCCTCCCACCCCCTTTGAATCCCTTGCCTTTTCTTATACCTTTCCCTTATTACTCTTTTCTGTTTTCCTTTTCCTCTCTCACTTTTTAATGAGGTGAGAGAAGTTTCTCTGTAAACCAAATATGTCTATTATTTTCTCTTTGAGTCAAATCTGATGAGAGTAAGACTCACAAATGTTCTTTCCCCTCCCTAAATTCCCTCAGATATGATAGGTTTCCTTTGCCTCTTTGTGGGATGTAATTTCTCTCTTTTTATCTCCCCTTTTCCCTTTTCCTGATATAATCCCCTTTCCACTTCTATTTCCCTTTTTTATATTATAACAGTAAAATCAAATTATACATGCATTCTTTATGTATGTCCATAACAGAAATACAATTCTCAAGAGTTCTTTTTACCTTGTTCTGCTTTTCTTGAGTCCTATATTTGGAGGTCAAATTTTTTGTTTAGCTCTGGTTTTTTCATTAGAAACAAATGGAATCCACCTGTTTCATTAAATGTCCATCTTCTTCTCTGGAAGAAAATGTTCAGCTTAGCTGGATCATTTATTCTTAGCTGCATTCCAAGTTTTTTTGCCTTCTTGAATATCAGATTCCAGGCCTTTCGATCCTGGAAGCAGCTAGATCCTGAGTGATCCTTATTGTGGCTCCTCGGTATTTGAATTGTTTTTTTTTTTTCTGGCTGCTTGTAATATTTTTTCCTTAGTCTGATAGTTCTGAAATTTAGCCACAATATTCCTTGAAGGTTTTTTTTTTTAGGGTTTCTTTCAGAAGATGAATTCTTTCAATGCCTATTTTACCTTCTGATTCTATTACTTTTGGGCAGTTCTCTTTGATGATTTCCTGTAAAATAGTGTCTAGGTTCTTTTTTTCAATCATAATTTTCAGGAAGTCCAATAATCCTTGGATTATCTCTCCTAGATCTATTTTCCAGGTCTGTTGTTTTTTCAAGTAGATATTTAATATTCCTATTTTTTCATTATTTTTGGTTTTGTTTGACTGATTCTTGATGTCTCAACAAATCATTTCTATTTGTTCAGTTCTGATTTTTAATGAGTTATTTTCTTTATTAGCTTTTTTTTTTTTTTACTTTTTGTATATGTCCAATTGAGTTTTTAAATGAGTTGTTTTGCTCTATGGAATTTTTCCCATTTATTTATTTTTTTTACTGAGTTATTTTCTTTTTCCAATTCACAAATCCTACTTTCCTGGGAGTTCTTTATCTCTTCCAATTTACAAATTCTGTTTCCCTGGGAGATCTTTACCTTTTCCAATTCATATTTCAGGAAGTTGTTTTCTTTTTCCACTTTATCAAATTTTTCTTTTAGTGAGTTGTATGCCTTTTCCATGCTCTCTTGCAGAGTTTCTCTTTTCTTTCCCCATTTTTCTTCTCACTCTCTTGTAAGAGCTTTTATAATTTCTTCTAGGAGAGCCTTGTGTGATGAGGATCAGGTTACATTCCCCTTTGGGATTTTGTCTGGAGACTATCTGCTATTAGTCTCCTGCTCCCTTTCTGTATAGAAGCTCTCAATGGTTAGAGTTCGCTTGGTTTTTTTACTCATTTTTTTTAAAAGCTCTTAGGCTCTGCCTTCAGGGCAAGGAGGTTACCAGCTTCCTCTACAGAACAGGGATAGATAAAAGAACAGTAGCTGTTCTGCAAATAGGCTGCAAAGAGTGGCCAAGCTGTGGAAGTGCCCTAAGAAGAGCCCCGCAACTGAAGTATCAGAGCCTCCCCCCTTCTCCCCTGTTGTGCAGAAGTGTGGTTGCTCTGGGCAAAAGCCCCACACTGTGGAATGTGGCTGCACAGCTGTGCTGTGATCTGTGCTGAGTCAATTCCAGTGCTGGGTGGGTATGGCAATGTTCTGTTAAATTTTGGCGTTGTGGGGTACACTCTGCCTTTGGCCTTTATGTAACTTTTCTGCTGATCTATTGCTATGGAACCAAAGCAGAACAACCAACCTATAGTAGAGTCCTCCCTGAAAATTCTGCACCCACAGAGGCTTCTCCCGACCCTAGTCCATTCAGTGCGTTAGCCTCCGTGTTCTGCCTCCCTGCCTGCACTGACCTGCCCCCGCTGATCAGGACAAACCTTTTCTGGCGATCTTCCAGATTATCTTCGGCTGGTAATTTGTTATACTTCCAATATTCATGGATTTTACCAGTCAAGCACTATTTCTGAGGCTGAATTTGTTAATTAGTAATGAGTAGAAGGGGAGCTTAGAATGATGCATGTGTCCTCTCTGCTATCTTGGCTCCACTCCTCAGAAAATGTAATCTATAAACATAGGACTCAAGAGAAACTTAGAAAAGTAAATGGGGAAAATATATATTATTTAAAGATTAAACTGTTTATATCCATAAATGGGAAAATGATATCTGTAATTCTTGAGAACTGTATCTTTTATTGGAACACAGAGAGGAGGGCATCACATGGAAGGAGGGTATGGTTGTGAATGGACTCTGACATGATGAAATCAAAGAAAAAAAATTAAAAGGGGTGGAAAAAAGATCTGTATTGGAAGAAGAGGAAAGGGGAGATATAATAGGACAAATCAGATCATATGGAGAGGTGCAAAAGACTTATTGCAATTGAGGGAAAATAGGGAGGAATGAGCATTGTTTGAAACTTGATCTCATCAATTTTGACTCTAAGAAGGAATAACTTAATTCAGTTCAGTTTAAAAATGTATGTAGCCCTATAAAGAAGTAGAAAGAAAAAGAAAAAAGAAAAGGAAGGAACAGGATAGAAAGAAAGGCAGAAACACTAGGGAAAGGGCAAGAGAAGAGGGGAAGGGTTGAGAGAATATAAGGTAGTGGGTGGAGTGGGTTAAAAAATCACTAGTAGGGTAGCTAGGGGGTGCAATGGATAGAGCATCAGCCCTGAAGTCAAGAAGATTGAGTTCAAATCTGGCCTCAGATACTTAACACTTATTAGCTGTGTGACCCTGGACAAGCCACTTAACCCCAATTGCCTCAGCAAAAAATTTAAAAAAATTTAAAAACCACTAGTAAAAAGGAGGGGAAAGGGGTGATAGAAGATGAGGTAGGGGATGGGGTGGGCAAAATAAGATCCAATGACAGAGTGGACAGAGAGAACAAAAGCATATACAGGAGAGAAAATAGGATAGAAGGAAATATGGAGTTGGTAATGATAGCTGTGAAAGTGAATAGCATGAATTCTCCTATAAAATGGAAGTGAATAGCAGAGCGGATTAAAAATCAAAATCCTGCGGTATGTTGTTTGTTAGAAACACATTTGACAGAGAGCGACGCATACAGAATAAAGGTAAAAGGCTGGAACAGAATTGATTATGCTTCAGCTGAAGTAAAAAAAAAAAAAAGCAGGCGTAGCAATTCTAGTCTCAGATAAAGCAAAAGTAAAAAATAGATCAAATTAAAAGAGATAAGGAAGGAAAATATATCTTAATAAAGGATACCATAAACAATGAAGTAGTAATGATATTAAATTTATATGCAACAAGTGATTCATCCAAATTCCTAGAGAAGATTTTACGTCAGTTACAGGAAAAAAAGACAGCAAAACTATTCTAGTGAGGAATCTCAACTTTCCCCTCTCAGAATCAGACAAATCTAACCACAAAATAAAGAAAGAAACTAGGGAGACTAATAGAATCCAAGAAAACCTAAATGTGTTAGGTCTCTGGAGATAATTAAATAGAGACAGAAATGTATACACCATTTTTCTTAGCAGTACATGGAACCTACACAAAAACTGACCATTTATTAGGGTATAAAAACTTTACAATCAAGTGCAGAAAGACAGATATAATAAATGTTTCCTTTTCAGACCACAATTCAATAAAATTATATTCAATAAAGGGTCAGGAAAAGATAGACTAAAAACCAAATAAAAACCAAATGTAATTCTAAAAAAATGAGTTGGTGCAGAAACAATTTATAATTTCATCCAAGAGACTGATAATAATGAGATAACAACCTATGGGATGCAGCCAAAGCAGTTCTTAGGGTAAATTTTATATTTTCAGATAGCTACATGAATAAAGAAGAGAAAGAGGAGATGAATTGGGCATGTAATTAAAAAAGCTAGAAAAAGAACAAATCACAAACCCCTAAATAAATACCAAATTAGAAATTCTGAAACTCAAAAGAGATATTAATAAAATTGAATCTAAGAAAATTCTCAAACTAATAAAACAAAGAGTCAGTTTTATTGAAAAAAAGCAACAAAATAAATAAATTTTGATTAATTCTACTAGAAAAAGGAAAGAAAAAAACCAAATCACTAGCATCAAAAATGAAAAGGGTGAACTTATCACTAAGGACAAAGAACTTAAAGCAATAACTAGGAGCTACTTGGCCCAACTCTATGGAAGCAAGTCTTTGAATCTAACCCAAATGAATGAATATTTGCAAAAATATAAATTGCCAGATTAACAGAAAAGGAAATAAATTACTTTAATAGTCCCATTTTAGAAAAAGAAATTGGATGAGCCACTAGTGAATTCCCCAAGAAAAAAATCTCCAGGGCCACATGGGTTCACAAGTGAATTCTGCCTAATATTTAAAGAACAATTAATTCCAATAATATGTAATCTATTTGGTAAAATAAATAGTCTTGCCAAATTCCTTCTATGATACAAATATGGCTCTGATACCTAAACCAGGAAGAGCCAAAAAAGATAGAGAAAATCACATACCAAGCTCCCTAATGAATATTGATGATGATTTACAAAAAAATAAAAAAATTAGCAAAGAAATTACAGCAAGTTATCATCAGGATAATACACTGTAACCAACTGGGATTTATATCAGGAATGCAGGGCTAGTTCAATATTAAGAAAACAGTTATCACAATCAATTATATCAATACTAAAAATCAACAGAAATCAAATTATAATCTCCAATAGATGGAGAAAAACTTTTAGACAAAATACAACACCCATTCCTGTTAAAACATTAGAGAGCATAAGGATAAAGGGAGTTTTCCTAATAGAGAATTGACTCAAATTTATAAGAATTTATGCTATGCTCCAACTGATAAATGGTGAGAGGATATGAATAGGCAATTTTCAGATGAAGAAATTAAAACCATTTCTAGTCATATGAAAAGATGCTCTAGATTACTATTGATCAGAGAAATGCAAGCTAAAACAACTCTACGGTACCTTCAGATTGGCTAAGATAATGGAAATTGGAAAAGATAATGATGGATGTTGGAGGAGATGTGGGAAAACTGGGACATTGATACATTGTTGGTGGAATTGTAAATAGATCCAACCATTCTGAAGAGCAATTTGGAACTATGCCCCAAAGGCTAACAAACTGTGCACACTTTATGATCCAGCAATTTCTAGTGGGCTTATATCCCAAAGAGATCTTAAAAGGAAAGGGACCCACATGTGCAAAAGTGTTTGTGGCAGCCCTTTTTGTAGTGGCAGAAAATTGGAAACTGAGTGAATGCCCATCATTTGGAGAATGACTGAATAAGTTATAGTATATGAATGTTATGGAATATTATTGTTCTCTAAGAAATGACCAGCAGGATGATTTCAGAGATGAGAGACCTACAGGAACTGATGCTAAGTGAAGTGAGCAGAACCAGGAGATCATTATACATGGCAATAGCAAGATTATATGATGATGGATGTGTTTGATCTGTACTGTCAAATAGATCTGTCTCTAAATCTTTGAATATGGTATTCCTCATGTTTAGATACCTTTATCTCTTAGAATACCTTGCTTTCTGGGGCAGCTAGGTAGTGCAGTGGATAGAGCACCAGCCCTGAAGTCAAGAGGACCCGAGTTCAAATTTGATCTCAGATAAATAACACTTCTTAGCTGTGTGACCCTGGGCAAGTCACTAAATACCACTTGCAGGAGAAGAAGAAGATACACCTATACTTTTATATTTTTATATATGTATGTGTGTATATGTATATATTGTATAAGTATGTGTATATATATATATATATATATATACACACACACATACACACATGTATAAATTTAATTTTCTATATATATTTTCCTGAAATAGAATGTTATTTCTTTGAGGGCTGGAATGTCTTATTTTTACTTTGCCATCTCCATCACCTAATATACAACTTTTGACACAAAGTAGATGCTTAATGAATCCTTGTTGGATTAAAGTGACTACTTGTATCAATGAGCTTATAAATTCATTGAAGTATAATAAAAATATTGGTAGTTTAGACTTTTATGTTTTTTGAAGATCTACTCCATATTTTCATTATTTTAAAATCTATATTTGTTAAATATTACAACGTTTTTAATAATAAATATTGCAAAATATTGTTCACATGGAATAAAAAGATTATATATGATGATAGATTCCGATGATCATGGCTCTCTTCAACAATGACATGATTCAGGGCAGTTTCTTCCAATGGTCTTGTGATGAAAAAAGCCATCTAGACCCAGAGGGAAGACATTGGGAATTGAATGTGGACCACAACATAGTATTTTCACTTCTTTTGTTGTTTGCTTTTTTTTTTCCTTTTTTTTCATTGTTTTGTTTCCTTTGTTTTATTTCTCATTTTTCTCTTTTTGATTTGATTTTTCTTATACAGCATGATATCTGTGGAAATATGTTTAGAAGAACTGCACATGTTTAACATATTGGATCACTTGCCATCTAGGGGAGGAGGTAGAAGGAAAGTAGGAAAAAATAGAATACAAAGTTGTATAAGGTGAAAAAATTATGGATAATGGATTATGGATAAAAATTATCCACGTATATATTTTGAAAATAAAAAGCAGTATCTATCTAAAACCAACAGAAAGCATTATTTGTAATAGAGAGAAGTTGGACTCATTCCCAATAAGATCAGGAGGTGAAACAAAGATGCCCATTATCACCAAAATAGAAATGTTGGCTTTAGCAATAAGAAAAGAAAAAAGAAATTAAAGGAATTAGAAAAGTCAATGAGTAAAACTCTTTGCAAATGATATGAAGATATAATTAAAGAATCCTAGAAAATCATTAAAAAATATACTGGAAACAATTTTTGTTTCTTTTAGCAAAGTTACAGTATAAAAATAAACCCTCACTAATCATCAGCATTTTTCTATATTACCAACAAAGTCCATCAGCAAAAAATACAAAAAGAAATTTCATTTAAAATAACTATAGACAAAATAAAATATTTGAGGGTCAGCCTGTCAAGACAAACCCAAGAACTATATGAACACAATTACAAAACACTTCTCACACAAATAAAGTCATATCTAAACAATTGGAAAACTATCAATTGTTCATTGGTAGGCTGAGCTAATGTAAACAAATGAAATTCTGCCTCAATTGTTCTACTTGTTCAGTGTCATACAAATCAAACTGTCAAAAAATTATTTTATAGAACTAGAAAAAATAACAACAAAATTCATATAGAAGAACAAAAGATCATGAATATCAAGGGAATTAATTAAAAAATACAAAAGATGGTGGCTTAATTGTACCAAACGTCAAACTGTATCTAAAATAGCAGGCATCAAAACCATTTGGTACTGGCTAAGAAATAGAATGGGAGATCAGTAGAATAGATTAGATACATACAACACAATAATCAAGGCTTATAGTAATTTAATATTTGACACACTCCCAAACTCTATCTTCAAGAATAAAAACTCATTATTTGACAAAAATTGCTGAGAAAACTGGAAAATAAAATGTCAGAAACTCTACATAGATTTACATGTCACATCCCATACCAAAATAAGGTCAAAATGGATATATGATTCAGGCATAAAAGGTGATAACACAAACAAATTAAGAGTGCAAGGCATAATTTACCTACCAGAATTTTGGAGAAGGGAGGAATTTATGACTAAAGAATGTAATATTCTTCTCTAAAATGTAATCTTCTCTGGTTGCAGGTTTCTTGGGGAGCTTCTGGAGGCAGCCTTCCTTTCAGTTCATTAATCACAAGTGCAGCCAAGGATTAAAGTCTGAATCCTTTATTGTTTCCTTCAAAGTCTTGTCTCTTCCTGGGGCCTGGTTAGCTTTCTTAGAGGCCTATCTCTCTCCTTGGTTCCGAGAGCTTCTGCTGCTAATCCTTTGCCTCGGCCAGCTTCTGCCTCTAGCTCCCTCTGAATGAGCTTCTAGTGGGCTTGTCCTTCCTGGCCCTGACAACTCCTCCTTATATGCCCCACACTGAATACATACTAATCATTATATCACTAGGAAACCATTATTTGTTGTAGGATTAAATCAATGCTAAACTAGATTTAACCATTGTCTCCTTAATTCAACTTAGTATCTTGTTTCAAATTCTGAAACATCTCCTTGTAGGATCAGATCAATCATACTGAACCATGCTAAATTAAATAACTATTGTCTCTACCAATTCCACTGACTTAGTAAGAATCCTACAAAAGAAGAACTAGAGAGCATTATGAAAGTCAAAATGGACAATTTTGATTACATTAAATTAAAAGGTTTTTCTGTAAACAAAACTAATGGAAACAAGATTAAATGGAAAGTACAAAGATGGGAAAAACTCTTTGCAGTCACTATTTCTGATAAAGGTCTCATATCCAAATATTTATAGAGAACTGTGTTATCATTTTCCATTTGATAAATGGTCAAAGGATATGAACAGACAGTTTTCAGATGAAGAAATTAAAGATATCTTTAGACATGTGGAAAAATGCTCTAAATCACTATTGATTAGAATATTGAAAATTACATTCTGATATACCACTTCACAGCTCTCACACTGGCTAAGATGACAGGAAAAGATAATGATGAATGCTGGAGGGAATGTAGGAAAATTGGGACACAAATGCATTGTTGGTGGAGTTGTGAAATGATCTAAGCAATCTGGAGAGCAATTTGGATCTATGCTCAAAGGGCTGTCAAAGTAGGATACCCATTACTGGGTTTGTATCCCAAGGAAATCATAAAAGAGAGAAAAGAACCCATATGTGCAAAAATGGTTGTAGCAGCTCTTTTTGTGATAACAAAGAATTGAAAAATGAGTAGATGCCCATCACTTGGGGAATGGCTGGATGAGACATCATATATGAAGATAAGGGAATATTATTGTTCTATAAAAAGTGATAAACAAACTAATTTTAAAAAGACCTGGGAAGATTTACACAACAGATGCTGAGCGAAACAAACAGAACCAGGAATACATCATACAATAACAGCAAGAATGTGCAATGAGTAACTATGAAAGACTTGGTTCTTCTCAATGGTTCAGTAATCCAAAGAAATCCCAATAGACTTTGGATGGAAAAAACCATCTGCCTCCAGAAAAAGAACTAAGGAGACTGAATATAAATCAACACATGCTGTTCCCTTCTTTTTTCTGTTTTTTCCCCTCTTCCTAGTTTTTTCTCTCTTACTCTGATTTTTCTCTCCTAATATGATTCATAAAGCAATGTGTATTAAAAAAATAAATAAATTTAAATAAAAAGAAGAAGAGAATGAGAAAAGTAAGCACTGACATCCTTATAAGACTAATGAGAAAAACTACTTATTAAAGATAGAATATAACAAGATGAAAGGGATTAAGTCACCTGAGAGAGTTTACTCAAGCTGGTGGCCTCTGATACTCCCAAAGCTCACTGGAAGAAAGCAAAATCTGACTATGTAGGGGTGAGCTGTGTGGGATTATTGTTCCCTAATGTAATCTATAGCTAAAGAAAGGAAAAACCTCTCAAAGTGACTCATCCTATCTACCCTCTCAGGTTTGAAAAGTACAAACAAAGTTTTAATTATTTCTTTTTTATGAGTAGAAGTTTATCTTTATTGAAGAACTATCTGGGCAAAAAAGAATTCCCTGTTACTTGAAGAGCTGACTAGGAGAAGCTTGAAAATCCCTGTTGTTATCCATATCTTGGGAGGCAAAACCTTTTTCAGGATTTCAGAGAACTCCTGGCGAGTAGAAATACTCTTGTTCATTGCTGAAAAATTTTTCTCAGAGTGGTTTGTCACTGCCTCAGTGACCCAAGAGGAGCAGAGGAGCAGCTCTGACCAAGAGAAGAGCTGTGAATACCAAAAAGAGATAACAGAAAAGCAGCTTTGCTAGCATGATATGTATTGCAAGATATTATCGGAAGGAACCTAGAGCATCAAGTCCTAAGATCTAGAGGTGTGAATTGCCTTGGGGATATGAATAAATTTCTTTAATCATGTGTATCCCCACTAGATTTCTAAAAGTATATTCTTACTTGTCCCCATGGGCAATGGGTATGTATGTGGAGAAATAAAACCTAGACTTGTGAATGGACTGATTGTTTTTTAAAAATTATTCCTACTCTTACTTTCTGTTGAGAAAATAGCATGATTATTCTTGCTATTACATGGTTATGAAATGTTTTCTCTTTCCTAGTAAGGGATAAGGAGGATTTATTAAGCATCTATTATGTACCAGGTACATTGTGAAGTATTTTGCAAACATCACCTCAATTGATTCTCATAATAACCCTGTGACATAAATGTTGCTATTATAAACCTCATTTACAGTTGAGGAATCTGAACAAGGCAGCAGTTAAGTGACTTGTCCAGGGTCTTATAGCTAGTAAGCATTTGAGACCAGATTTGAACTCAGTTGTCCTTAACTCCAAGTTCAAGTCCATTGTGCCATTTATCTACTTTAATAGTCAATGGTGTCATGGTGAATGCTTTTGTTTAAATGGGAAGCCCACCACTGGGGGCTTAGGAGCTATAGTGGTAAGTAATAGAAGTTTATTACTCCTCAGCCTCTTTAGGAATACCAGAGGTTTTGATATAGCTACATGGTATATCCTCCTTTGGGAATGTCAGACCTGTCAGTGGAATGTAGAGTGGGGGAGCTAGTCAGCCCAGAGAGTAAGAGAGGGGACCCTCACCATGCCTGAGTTATATATGCATGTAAGATAAGAGATTGTTCAAGGAAGAAGGACTACTAAGATGGTGAAAGACCTTAATGTCAAATAAGGATCAATGGAAGGGAATGGTCATGTTTAGCATAATAGTTAAGGTAATGGGCAGCCTTAAAAAATAATAGATCAACACTTCCCCCCCATGTCAAGGCCCCCATGAACTGTGAAAATCATTAATCAAACAAATGCTCATTGGCTGGTACAGAAGGGATTCCTTTTCAGGGATGTGTTGGACTAGGTGGTCTCTGAGGTCCTTTCCAACTTGAACATTTTATGATTCCAGCATCTAACAGTTTAGTTAAAGGCAGTCCTATGTGCAGAAAAAGGAAGCAAGTTTGAATTAACCCAATCCTGTACATTATCCTCATGAGTCACATTTCCGCCTTTTACCTACTGATCGGAAACATCTTTTAAAGGATCGGTATGTTCCAAGGCCCTCTTGGCTCCCTGATTCATGAGAAAGTAATAGGCAGGGATTAAATTCTTTGGATTTGGCTTGAAAAGTTCTCTATAATTCAGCCTCCCCTCCCCCTCAACCCTCCAAGACAAAGCAGGGTTATGTTTCTAAAGGAAAATCCCCCGGACTAAGCTAATCTGGTACAGTTCTTCCTGAAGATTGCGGGCAGGGGGTAGAGAGGCCCACCATTTTCCTCTTCAACTTTTTCCATCAGCTGTATTTGAAATAGATTTTAATGTTGTTTTTACTGTGCTTCCATCATCAGAGAGCAGCTTTCATCACTAGGCTGGGGCCCTCGTTCAGCATTTTTAGAGCAGTCAGGGGTGAGGCCTTCCAACTCCCATACTCCCATTAGTAAATTGCAATCTGGCTCTGTAGCCACTAGCCGCAGTTCCCAGTGCAGCTACAGATCATGGAAAGATAGTAAATCAGAAGCAGTGTGTTTTCCTAATTTTAGGTTTGGTCTAACATAATCCATCTAATAGGAAACACATCTGGTCTAGTTTTGCTTTTAATCTGTTCTTTACATCAGGAGCCTTAGTGCCCTGGGACCAGGTAGTCACATGGGGGTCAATTCTTGTACCTGTGCACTACCAAGGCTGAGTCTGTGTGCGTAATAAGGGTCTGTTTTCTATTTATGTTTTATGGTCCTTTATAAGGGTAACATTCACAATAAAGCATTGATATCACAATCAACTCAAAGCCATAAATTCCCAGATCAATAAAATGCCTGTAGTTTGATAAAAATGGGGAGCATGAACTCAGCAATGGTCTTAAAATGTTGAGGGGGTTTGGAAATGATGGCTTTTTAAGGATCTTGAGTACCCAACACTAACTATTAAACAACATGAACTTTAAAACATTTGTGTCTGGGCTGAATTTTGTCTTTATATGGTCATGTTAAGAAATATAGAATATCTGAGATTTTCTTATGTCAAACTGGTCTGGAAACATCATAGAGTAAGTAATAAAATGTTGTCATATGGAGTCACTTTGGTTTTCATTTATATTAGGCTTCTGCGATAGCACAAACGAATTAAATTTTCTAAAAGGGCCATAGAGTTACTTGTTTGACTAGGGTTGAAAGTAATTTGGATTTTAGAATCCATTCAAAAAAGATGGCATCAAAATTAATTTGTTCTTAAGCAGCCTTTTCAATTTAGTTTGCTTTTAACTTTAAATTCTTCTGTGATTGTTTCCACATCCATTGTTCACTCCTCCCCTTGATTTCTACAATTTGACTTCCATTCTGTGAGGGTGATAGACTGTACCCTTCCTTAGTCAGACTATATCACAAATATGGTGCTCATTTCTTAATCCCACAAATTGGAAAATATTGACAAATTGGAATTGGTTTAAGGAAGATAAACAGGAGGATAGGTTGTGAGGCTACAAAATCATACAATAACAGAATTTCACAATCAGACGAAAAATAAGACATTATCTGACCCAACCTATATTTGAATAAAAATTTCTGCAACATGCCCAAGAAGTGGTGATATAACATTTATTCAAAGACTTTAGTGAAGAGAAGTTCTGAGATAGCCGATTTAAGTTTTAGATAATTTCGAATATTCAAGTTTTTCCTTGTATCAAATATAAATTTGTTTTTGTTTTTTTTTTTTTTTGCAACTATCATACATTGGATATAATTTTGCCCTCTAAGGTCAGCTAAACTAGTTTGAATCTTTTTTTTTCAAAAGAAAATCCTTTACTTGAAGATAGTTACATTTAGACGGGGGAAGGGAAAGCAAGGCTTATAGGCAACTTAAATATAACATTTAAATATTTGAATTATTACCACAGGGAAGAAATACTATATAGTCTTTTGGGTCCTAGAAAGACTTCAATATTTTCATGTATTTATGATTTTACTTACAGATTCTCTTGTCATTAATGCAAATGCTATCTTTCCATTCCCACCCTTCCTGTGAAGCTTTAGATATGTCTCTTGCAAATTTGTGTTAAAGGGTCAACTTAACCTATCAGGGACTTTCTTCTGGGTCATTTGCTATTTTGTAGATAACAATTGAAATCTTTGGCAGTGTGTTGGTTGCTCCTTGTTCTAGCTACATGATTGGCCCATATTTTTTCTAGTCATAAATCTCCCTGTTGATATTTTATATAAAACTTCTCTTAATAGTGTGTTACCTTTGCCCATTGGATAATTTTCAATTATAATTCTATGATTCTTCAAAATATATAGCAACATAGATAACTGTTCAACAACAATCACATTATTACTATCTAGTAAGACATAAAATATAAGATATTTGTTCATTGAAATTGTTTTCACAGAGTATAAATCTAAAAGGAATTTTTTAATATATTGTGAAATCCTCCAAATATTCTTATTTACCAGATACTTTTTATACTGAATTAAATCCCAGAATATTTCAGTCCTGTAAATGAGATCCAAAATAACTAAAAAGGAGGACATACCCAATATGATAGAGAAAAGGGAGTGACTTACTTTAATCCTCCCCCAAACCCCTTCTAATACCTTTAAACAATTCCTAGAGCATCAGAACACACAAAAAGATGGGATGGAATCATTTTCTAACAAAATACAACTTAGAAGGTCACCAGGAAAGGTCTCTCTCACTTGGATAAGAGTGGTGTATAGTCCAGTGCAGGTCATGCCCTCATAGACCCTGCCCCAGCAAACCAGGCCCTAGGTGCTAATAAATTAGAGTCAGCAGCAACTGTTTCTGGAATTCCCATTCCACAGATGATAAGAGGATCAAAAAGATCAAAAAATCAAAAAGAGATTACAAGGGTCTCTTTGCTAGTACTGAGAAAGGACTCTGTTGCTTTGCCCATACTTGGAACTCAATAGAAGTCCTGCGAAGCATCTCAGGGCAAAGAGGAACATTGGTATACCAGAATGTGTGTGGAATGGAAAACTCCTATTACTCATAAATCAGAGCACACAGGCCAGGAGAGTAGTCAACACATCTTTCCCTAGATTTAGGTCCCTAGAAGTATCTCTAAAATTAGCTATGCAAATCCCCTGAAGCTTAATATTGTATGCCCTCCACCATGGAAGGAGAGTCCCACTTAAACAAAAGTCAAAGTCAAGATATAATGATCAAACAGAAAAATATTTTGACTATAAGAAATTTCTATTTTGACAATGAAAATCAAAGCACATATTCAGAAGAAGATAACAAAGTCAAAGCTTCTACATCCAAAGCCTCCAAGAAAAATACTAATTGGTCTTATGGAAGAGCTCAAAAAGAAATTTGAAAATGTAAAGAGGTAGAGGAAAATTTGTGAAGAGAAATGAGTGATGCAAGAAAGTCATGAAAAAATGAGTTAACAGTTGGGTAAAAGAAGGCACAAAAATACTAAAGAAAATAAAATCATAGAAAACAGGGGAGGCCAAATGATAAAAGAAATACCAGTGAGAAGAATGCCTTAAAAATAGAATTAGTTAAATAGGAAAAGAGGCACAAAAATTCTCTAAAGAAAAGTAGAATTGGCCAAATGGAAGGAGATTCAAAAATTGTTGAAGAAAATAATTCCTCAAAAATTAGAAGTGAGCAAATGGAAGTGAGCAAATTTTATGAAAAATCAAGAAATAAAATTTAAAAAATGAAAAAAAAATAGGGTTCAATGTAAAACATCTCCTAGGAAAAGTAACTGAATTAGAAAATAGATCTAAGAACGATAATTTTAAAATTATTGGATTACTTGAAAGCCATGATAAAAAAAAAGATTACAAATTACTTTAAAGATTCCTAGACATCACCTTTCAAGAAATTATCAAGGAAACCTGCTCTGAAATTTTAAAACCAAAGAGTAAAGTGAAAATTGAAAGAAACAACTGTTCAGCCCCAGAAATATTACATCCACATTTCAAGGCTTCAAAATATTAAAACATTAAAAATAAGAAACAATTCAATTATCTTGGAGCCATGGTCAATATAACACAAAATTTAGCAGCTTCTACTTTAAAGAATTGGAGGACATGAAATGTAATATTCTGGAAGGCAAAGGAACTAAGATTACAACCAAAAATCACTTATATAGCAAAACTGAGTATAATCCTTCAGGGAAAAAATGGATATTAAATGAAATAGAGGAACTTCAAGCATTCTTGATGAAAAGATCAGAGGTAAATAGAAAAACTTAATTTTAGAATATGAGACTTAAGAGAAGTTTTAAAAATATAAACAGAACAAGGAAATCATAAGGGACTTAATAAGGCTAAACTGTTTACATTCCTACATAAGAAGATGATACTCTTGTAACATATAAGAACTTTGTCATTATTAGGGCAAATAGGAGTATAGACAGAGGGCATAGGTGTAAGTTGAATATAAAAGGATGATATCTAAAAAAAAAAATTAAGGAGTATTCAAGGGGGAAAAAGACAAAAGGAGAGGTAGGAAGGTGTAAATTATCTCACATAAAAGAGTTAAGAAAAAGCTTTTACAATGAAGGAGAAAAGTGGCATGTAAGAAGGAGTGAGTGAGCCTTACTCTCATTGGAACTGCTTAAAAAAGTGCATAACACACACACACACACACACACAATCAATTGAGTATAGAAATTCATCTTACTCTACAAGAAAATAGGAGGACAAAGAGATAAGAAAAGTGGAGGCTGATAGAATAAAGGACAGATTGGGAGAAGAAGCTTTTGGCAAGTGACAGGATGAAAGGTAAGAGATTAGAATAAACAGGAAGGGGGAACATAGGATGAAGGAAAATAAAATTAGCAATAGTAAGTAGATATGCAACAAAAAATTGAACTATTTCTCTAATAAAAGTTTCTTTTCTCATACAGAGAACCGAATCAATTTTATAAAAATAAAAACCATTCCTAATTATAAGTAATCAAAAGAAATGAAGTTTTCAAATGAAATAATCAAAACTATTCATAGACATATTTAAAAAACCCATTATTGATTGGATAAATGCAAATTAAAACAATTTTGGGTCACTGCATAATACTTATTAGATTAGATTAGGACAGAAAAAAATGACAAATCACAAATTGTGAGGGGACTGGAAAAATGAGATATTAAGGCACTGTTGGAATTGTTATCTGATTCTACCATTCTTTAGAGCAATTTGTAACTATGCCTAAAGAGCTATAAAATTGCATATCCTTTGATGCATCAATAGTACTTCAAAGACTGTATCCCAAAAAGGAAAAAGGAACTATTTCTACAAAAATATTAGCTCTTTTATGGTGGCAAATCCCACCAATGAGGGAATCCTATCAATTGAGGAATGGCTCAACAAATTGTGTTTGATTATGATTGAATATTATTGTGTTAGAATAAACGAAGAAGAGCAGGATGTTCTCAGAAAAATCTGGAAAGTCTTCCACAAGCTCATGCAAAGTGAAATGTACTGTGTCCAAAGTAACAGCAATATTGTAAGATGATCATCTGTGAATGACTTAGTTATGCTCAGAAATACAATGATCCAAAACAACTCTGAAGGACTTATGATGAAAAGTGCTATCCATCTCCAGAGAAAGAACTAATGATGTCTGAATACAGATTGAAACATATGATTTTTTTCCTTTATTTTCCTTGAGGATTTTTTGGTCTCTGTTTTCTCTTACAAGATGACTAATATAGAAATATTTTGCAAGACTATACATCACAGTTTTTATATCAAATTGCTTGCTTTCTCAATGGGTGACAGGGTAAGGAGAGAAGAAGGGAGAGAATTTGGAATTCAAAGTTTTAAAAAAAAACATTAAAAATTGCTTAAATGTGTAAGTGGGGAAAAATAAAAGATTTTAAAAAATAATTTAAAATAATTTGGCCTAAGGATTCACAGAGGAAGATTCAAGTGGATGAAAAATGCATGTTATCTTGATTGTGATATACAGTTGGATAGGCAGCCTATTCTGATCATCAATTATTATGTACATCCCATAAAATTCTGTTAAAGCACATCAAATTGAGACTGGAACTGACTAAGAGAGAAAGGAAGGGATGAGTTGCCATTGAGAAAACAGTTAATTTTTTCTCTCTGAAATAAAATTAACAGCAAGAGAGAAAAATCACAGGGAGGGGGATTTTGATGGCATAAAGGGCTAACTTAAAGCTGGCTAAAAATGAATGAGCTGCCTCTGGAAATGGTGATTTTTTTTGGTCACTGGAGATATTTAAGATAATAACTCCATGGGAGTGTTATAGACAATATTCATGTTTTCAGTAAAGATTGGATTAAATGATTTCTGAAATACATTCCATAATTCTGTTGCAGGAGGACAACAACATTTGCTTTGGTCAGAATATAGAAAAAAAAGCCACTGGGTTTGTTGATAAATACATATAATAAATGATGGAATGTGGCTTAGATATTACAACTGACTTCTTTTAGTTCTTGTACTTACTTCATTTGCATATCAATAAAAAGGATCTTTGTAGTGAGATTTCTATTGTTCCATCCATCACACATATTTGACTTTTTTTGGAGGGAGATTTAATACTCCTCAAAATAGGTTTTAAAAGTACAAGTTCACAATCTGGAATATAATGATAGTAATAAGCAACTTTCTAATCTTCAGTTGATAATTGTCTAGGACCACAGATTTAGAATCAGCACTAGATACAGACCATCAAATGTTGCATGGATCATATTTCTTCCTTAATTATTATATGTGTACCAAGAACAGACTCCCTGAAATTTGTTTTGTGGTCTGAACAGTAGAAGATCTTTCTATCTCCATATAATAGAGATTATTTTTTAAAAACTCAAATTTTTTATTTTAGAGCAGAGGCTCTTTACTCAAGATCTCTGAACAATTTTTAAATTATAACTTTTTAAGTATAATTGTTTTCTTTTGTAATCATATGCATTTTATTTTCTGCATTTTAAAACATAATTTTGAGAAGTATCCATAGGTTTCTCCAGACTGCCAAAGAATTCACAACACAAAAAAATGGTAAGACCCCACTGGTCTGGAGTGATGAAAGTTCTTTTATTGAGTCAAATTCTCCAACTATCTAAATTATTTTCAAATACTTCACATGACTTTCTACTGCTCTGGATTGATTAGAGAATTGTGGTCAACATGAGGTAACAGGGGACTATAGAGGAATTAACTTTAGATAGCCTCAGGCCTAAAAACTCTTCCCAAATCTACAGTATGTTAGGGGACTTTAGCTCCCTGAAGTAATGTAACTGTTTATGCACTCCTAACTCTAAGTTCCTTTTAACTGGGGCCTAAGGATGAGTGCATAAACAGCAACATTACTCTGGCAAGCAGGAATTAATTATTGAAATCAATTATTGCTTCTTTCAGATGACTGCAGTCAGTCCTTGGTGAGTTGACATAAAAAATACTTGTCTCAATTGCTGTCTCTGTGAAGGGAATATCAAATAAATCAAAAAGAAAAGAGATGAACTTTAGACTTGATTTCATTCCCATCTCTTTGGTTTTTAAAAATTTGACTAGGTTTTTCAAAAAGTTTTAGATGCTTGTTTTACTGGGGAGAGGGAGAGTAAGGAGAGTTTTACTTCATAGGAAGAGTTTTTGTATCACTGGATAATTACTGATTTATTTTCATGAATATATATGATATCCTATGTCATATCTACGACAGTTGAAAGAACTATATTTGAATGAGCACTAAATTCCATTTTTACCTATACTTAAAACACTTTCTAGTACAGATATCTCACACAGTTCTATATTCATCATTTATCTTTGGTCTAATATGCCACATTTATTTCTGCCCCCCTTCAACTTTGATCTTAATTTTTCCTCTGCCTGAAATGTTCTCCTTCCTGATCTCTATTAATTCTTCAAGACCAAGTTTAGGTTCCATATCTTCATATGCTATTAATTAGATCTAGTCCTGGAAGGAATCTTAGAAACCAGATAGTTCAACTTTATCATCTTACAGATGGGGGGAGGGCTCTGACAAAATGGCAGAGTAGGTCATACTCTTACAGATGAGGAAACTGAGGCCTTCAAAGTAACTTGTTGCTCAGGTAGTACAATAGTACAATATCAAGAGTAGATTTTAAACCCAATTCTTCTTATTCTGCATCCAGCGTTTTTTCTATTGTATCAAGCTCTTTCCTAGCTAACTTAAGCCACAGAAATTTCTTCCTCTGAACTTCTGTAGAATTTATTTGTAGTACTATTTTTATGTATTTATATGCTACACTATATTATTATTATTTTTGGTATGTACCCTCCCTTCTCAACTAGATAGTAACCTTCTTTCTGAGAAAAAGGTTAATGTCTTTTATTTCTTATATGATCCTTTGAACATAATTGGTACTCAATGAATATGTGTTGATGCAAATGATGCTATACAGAAGAGATAACTTTCAGAAAGTACTCTTCAAGCAAATTCTTAACATGAAATCTACTTTCTAATTGAGAGTTTAAAATTTAGAATTATGTTCTTTCTATCTATTATCTGACTTGCACTTTTTGCCTATGGTATAGATAACAACAGCCCCTTGATTTTGCTTTCAGTCAGATAGGCAAAAACATTTGTTGTTAAACACCTAGACAATGGCATGATACTGGGGGATGCAAAAAAAAAATATGGTGATGCTTTCATGAACTTACACTTTAATGGGGAGATGATGTGTAAGTAGCTATGTACAAAGAAGATACACAGATACACACATAGCTTAAGTTAGAGATGATCACTGGAGGGAAATTCTACTTTGGGGAAAAGGGTAGTTCTAGAGCATAAAATGATGCTAAACAAGTAAATCTCAGCATGGGTGGGATTTCATATTAAGTAGGTTAAAGTGTCCACTAAGTATACTGATGGGAAACTAAAGAGGAAGATTAGGGTTGTAAATTGGAATTATTACTGATGTTATAGCATGGAGTATTAATGAGAGGACTAGATTGTGAGTCAGAAAACCTGGGTTCACATAATAACACTACTATTTAACTCCCTCAGTAAATTTAGTTATGTCATTTAATGTTTCCATATTTATAAATTCCTTTTCAGAGAAATATAAATTAAAAACACTCAGAGATAATGATACTTTGTAGCCATTAGATAGATGAAGATAGTTGAAATTGAAAAAAAATCAATGAGACAGGTCTATGGAGGGAAAATATAAGTTTGATGGTAGAACTGTGAAATGATGCATTCAGTATGGAAAATAAATAGCAATGCTCTTTAACCTTGTGTTCTCATTATTGGCCTGTATCAATAGAATATTATAGACAGGAAAAGTGGAACTATTTGTATAAAAATATTAATAACAGGGTTATTTGTAACATTGAAAACTAGAAACAATGCATTTGTCTAATGATTAAAGAATAATTGAACAATTTGTGGTATAAGAATGTAGTTATATAATTTTATAATGAGGAGACTTCTGTACTGTAATTGTATCATAATGAATAGATAAATGGAAAATACAAAGATGTAGACAGAATTGGATGATGTCATACAGAGTGAAAAGCAGAACAGAAACAACCACCACCACTGTCATCATGGGAAGTCACTAAATCTCCTTGGAACTCATTATAGTTGAACCAAATGGCTTCTGAGATTTTTTCCACTATGATCATGGGGCTATGCCCTTAACAATCCTATGATTCTAATTAATATAATTACAAAAAGCTTAGATTTTTTTGATCGATTAAATGAATGAACGAAATAAACATATAAATCATGTGAAAACAAGTTCTTAATTAAGGAGTAAAGTGCCATAGGATGTAATCAGATGAATACATGAATTGTGAATTTCCCAACTGGCCACACAAAAGTTTGAGTCCACTCTCTCCAAGGATATTGTATGTGAAATTCTAGTATATTCTTAGTGAAAAAACCTGGAAAATTCAGAGAAAATGTTGGAAGTAAGCAGTGTGATAGTCTTATTGAAATTAATATGAAAATTAAACATAAATTTTAATCTTAGTTTATAATTGTCTTATCTTTTTTGTTTTTAATATTTTTATTTTTTGATTACTAAGTATTTCCCAAAGATATCCAGACTCCAGATCTCAAATTATGACTCCCATATATGTCCCCCATCTCTCTCCCTCTCTCTTTTTTTTTTAGAGTGGTAAGTTTATTTATTTTTAATAAACATTATTGATGAATCGTGTTGGGAGAGAAAAATCAGAGCAAAAGTGGGAGAGAAATTTTTATCAAATAGTGAGTTCTTATTCTAGAAATTGGAGTTTGGGGTTTTATCAAATACTAGATTACTATAGGCCTGGATTATTGTGTTGTGTGTATCTAATCTATTCCACTGATCCACCACTCAGTTTCTTAGCCAGTACTAAATGGTTTTGATCACTGCTGCTTTATAATATAATTTTAGGTTTGATACTGCTAAGACTCCATCCTCTGTACATATTTTTCATTAATTCCTTTGATATTTTCAACCTTTTGTTATTATGAATTTTGTTATTATTTTTTCTAGTTCTATAAAATAATGTTTTGGCAGTTTAATTGGTATGGCACTGAACAAGTAGACCAATTCAGGCATCATTTTTTATTTTGTTAACTTGGCCTATCCATGAGAAATTATTATTTTTTTTTCCATTTTTTAGATCTGATTCTATTTGTGTGAGAAGTGTTTTGTAATTGTGTTCATATAATTCTTGGGTTTCTCTTGTCAGGTAGACCCCCAAGTATTTTATTTTATCTACCATAATTTTAAATGGAATTTCTCTATCTCTTGCTGATGGGCTTTGTCAGTAATATATAGAAATGATGATAAGTTATTTAGGTTTATTGTATATCTTACAACTTTGCTAAATCTGTGAATTGTTTCCAGTATGTTTTTAGATGATTTTCTAGAATTCTCTAAGTACATCATCATATCAGCTGCAAAGAGTGATAATTTTATTTCCTCATTGCCTATTCTAATTCCTTTAATTTCTTTTTCTTTTCTTATTGCTAAAACCAACATTTGTAGTACAACATTGAATAACAGTGGTGATAATGGGCATCCTTGTTTCATACCAAATTTTATTGGGAAAGAGTCTTGCTTCTCTCCATTACAAATGATTGCTGTAGGTTTCAGATATATGCTGTTTATCATTTTATGGAAAGTTCCCTTTATCCCTATGCTCTCTAGTGTTTTTTTTTTAATAGGAATGGGTGCCATATTTTATCAGTATTTTGTTATTGATGTGGTTGATTATGATAATAATTTTCCTGATAATGAAGCAGCTCTATATTCCTGGTATAAATCCTACTTGCTCATAGTCTATTGTCCTGCTGATAAGTTGCTGTAATCACTTTGCTGACATTTTATTTAAAACGTTTGTGTCACTATTCATTAGGGAGATTAGTCTGTAATTTTCTTTCTCTGTTTTGGTCCTAAGTATCAGTGCCATATTTGTGAAATAGAATGTAGAGGGCAGCAGATAGTGGGAGAACTCTGAGTGAGGTGTAAGACCCTTCAGCCTAGAAGAAACCTGCTAAAAATATGTTTGATGCTATCCATTTTCCCTTTGGAATTTCTCACCTCCCCCCCTGAAAAGTCAGGAAGGGCGTGACCACCTGTGTTCTACTTGAAGCAAGGATATTTACAGCAGGGTGCTTATAGTTAAGCACTTAATTATTTGGCAGTACTCTTTCTTTACCTATTTTTCCAAATAATTTAAATAATATTGGAATTAATTGTTATTTAAATGTTTGGTAGAATTCACTTGTGAATCCATCTAGCTCCAGAGATTTTTTTCTGAGGAAGTTCATTAATGTCTTATCCAATTTCATTTTCTAAAATAGGACTATTTAAGTATTTTATTTCCTCTTCTGTTAACCTGAGCTATTTATATTTTTGTAAATGTTCATCCAGTTTGGTTAGATTGTCAGATTTGCTGCCATAGAGTTGGACAAAATAGTTCCTAATTATTGTTTTAATTTCTTTTTTCTTAGTGGTAAGTTCACCCTTTCATTTTTGATGCTGGTGATTTGTTTTTTGATTTTCCTTTCTTTTACTGATGAAATTACCCAAAAGTTTATTTATTTTGTTAGTTTTTTCATAAAACTAATTCTTAGTTTTATTTATTAGTTCAGTAGTTTTTTTAGTTTCTATTTTATTAATTTCCCCTTTGAGTTTCAGAATTTCTAATTTGATATTTAATTGGGGGCTTTTAATTTTTTTCTAGCCTTTTTAGTTGCATGCCTAATTCATTGATCTTTTTTTCTGTTTTATTTATGTAACAATTTTGAGATATGAAATTTCCCCCCAAAACTGCTTTGGTTGCATCCCACAGGTTTTGTTATGTTGTCTTATCTTATTACTATCATTTTCTTATATGAAATTATGGAATACTGGGATTTGTTGTTTGATCTACAAATTCTTTAAAATTAGATTATTTAATTTCAAATTGATTTTTAGTCTATTTTTCTGTGGCCCTCTATTGAATATAATTTTTATTGCATTGTGGTCTAAAAAGGAAACATTTAGTGTTTCTGCCTTTTTGCATTTGATTGTGAGGTTTTTAATGTTCTAATACACGGCCAATTTTTGTGAGGGTATCATGTACAGCTGAGAAAAAGATGTATTCCTGTCTATCCCTATTCAATTTTCTCCAGAGGTCTATCATATCTAGATCTTCTAGGATCCTATTACCTCCCTAGTTTCTTTTTTGTTTATTTTGTGGTTATATTTGTCTGATTCTGAGAGCGGGAGGTTGAAGTCCTACACTAGAATAGTTTTGCTGTCTTTTTCTTCCTGCAACTGGCTTAAAATCTCTAGGAATTTGATTGCTGTACCATTTGGGTGCATATACATTTGGTATCATTACTACTTCATTATTTACCATACCCTTTATCAAGATGTACTTTCCCTCCTTATCTCTTTTAATAACATCTATTTTTGCTTTTGCTTTACATGAAATCAGAATTGCTACCCCTGATGTTTTTACTTCAGCTGAAGCATAATAAATTCTGTTCCAACTTTTTACCTTTACTCTGTATGTCTGTCTGTGTCAAATGTGTTTCTTGTGTATAACACATTATAGGATTCTGTTGTTTAATAACTGTTTTAATCTGCTATTTGCTTCCATTTTATGAGAGTTCATCCCATTCACATGAACAGTTATGATTACCAGTTCTGCATTTCCCTCCATCCAATTTTCTCCCCTATGTATTATCTCTTTCTACCTTGTCATTAGAGCTTTTGTTTGCCTACCCCATCCACTACTTTATCTCCTATCACCCCTTCCCCTTCTCTTACTAGTTTTTTTTAACCCACTACACCCACTACCTTACACTTACCCCCTTGTTTTGCTCTTTCTCGAGTGTTTCTGCCCTCCTTTCTATCCTGTTCCTTCCCTTTCTTTTCCTTTCTCCTTCTACTTTTTTATAGTGTTACCAAAATTTCCATACCCAACTGAATTATTAAATTATTCCCTCTTAGAGCCAAAACTGATGTGATCAAATTTTAGACTATGCTCATTTCTCTTCTTTCTTTTCCTAGGTTGTAATAGGTCTTTTGTACTTCTTTATGTGAACTAATTTCCCCTTCATAGCTTTCCTTTCCTCTTTTTTCCAGTACAGACCCTTTTCTACTCCTTAATTCTTTTTCTTTGATGTCATCACATTAGAGAACATTCACAACCACACCCTCAGTCCATGTGATACCTCCCTCTATCTGCCCCAGTGAAAGATACAGTTTGTAAGAGTTACAGATATTGTTTTTCCATCTATGGATGTAAACAGTTTAACCTTTAAACATGTATTTTTCCCCTGTTTATTTTTCTATGGTTCTCTTGAGTCCTGTATTTGTAGATTAAATGTTCTGTCTAGTTCTTTTTTTTTCAATAGAAATGACTGAAAGTTTCTTACTTCATTGAAGACCCATCATCTCCTAAGAAAGATGATACTGTGTCTCACTGGATAGTTAATTCTTGATTGTAGCCCTAGGTCCTTTGCCTTCCGAAATATGGTATTCCAGGCCTTCCTGTCCTTTATGGCAAAAGCTGCCAGATTCTGGGTAATCCTGATTGGTGCTCCTTAATATTTGAATTGTTTTTGTCTGGAAGATTGCAGTATTTTTTCCTTGAGATTATAGTTTTGTAGTTTTGAAACAATGTTCCTTGGGGTTTTCCTTGTGCAATTTCTTTCCTGAGGTGATTGATGGAGTCTTTAAATGAGTATTTCCCCCTCTCTTTCTAGAATATTGGTGCAGTTTTCCTTAATGACATCTTGTGGAATGCTATCCAAGATCTTTTTTGGGGTCATGACCTTCAGGTAGGCCAATAATTTTTAAACTGTCTCTTCTGGATCTATTTTCCAGGCTGGCTGTTTTGCCAATGAGGTATTTCACATTTTCTTCCATTTTTTTCATTCTTTTTAGTTTGACTGATTCTTGCTGTCTCACAAAGTCATTAACTTCCATTTGTCCTGTTCTAGTTTTTAATGTGTGATTTTCTTCAGTTATCTTTTGTATCTCTTTTTCTATTTGGTTTATTCTATGTTTAAATTATTTTCTTCAGATAATTTTTTTCCTTCCTTTTTCAAACTGTTGACTCTCTCATGTACTCTCATTTCTTTTCTCATTTTTTCCTTCTACCTCTTATTTGCCTTTTGAAGTTTTTTATGAGCATTTCCAAGACCAAGTTATCTCACCCTTTGAGATTTCTTCTGTGGACATTCCGTTCTTTTCTGTGTTTGTGTTTTGGTCTACCCTGTCATCATAGTAGCTTTCTATGGTTAAGGTGCTTTTCTGTTTCTTGCTTATTTTCTTTCCTTTTCGTTTGGTATTTCCTCTTTTTTGAACTTTTAATGTGGAGTTCTGCTTTTGTGGGGTACAAGTGGTGCTATCCAAAGCTTCCTGTGCAGCTCTGAGCTTTGGCTGTGAACATAGGGACTACTTGTATTTGCAGGGGGTAACTTTACCTGTTTTGTTCAGAAAACAGCCTGGTTTCCCAGAGTTTGTCTTCTGAGCTAGAACTGGAAGATGCCCCATGGATTTGTTTCTCTCCTGAGCCAGGACTGAGGGTCTTAGTTGCTGATTTGATGTGATTAAGACCCTCTCACTGGCTTTCCCAGAGTCTGTCTGATCTGAGCTGAACATCATTTTCACCCCAGCATGACTGACTTTTCTTGAAGTCCTCCAATCCATCTTGAACTGGGGAGTGATTTCATTCTGTCATACTCTGTTCAGAGGCTTGGTTTCATGTGGTTTTGGAGGGAAACTGGGAGAGCTCAAGTAGCTTCCTGTCTTTACTGTACATCTTGGCTCCAACCCTGTAACTCATGTCCTCTATCTCTTAACTCAGATTCCACTGAAAATATTGAAAATTTTCAGGTTTAACTCCTGTTTTATTTTCTCATTGTGTTTCATTGCCAGAAAACTTTGTAAACTGACATTTAATTTAATTCATGAAAAATCAGTTTTGTAAGTTCACTTGTATTTAAAAAATACCTGAAGAAATGTTGGGTGTCAGTACCTCTAGGCACCCCCAATCACCATTCTCATCCCCTCATCTTTCTTTTTTATATTGTCTTCTTCCATTAGATTTTAAACTCCTTGAGGTTACTATCTTTCTTTTTTACATGTATATCCCTAGCACTTAACGCAATTCCTGATGGATAGTAGATTCTTATTAAATATTTATTGATTAATTGATTGATTGAAAGGATAATAGGACTGAGTTATTTGGGAGTGGATCAAATAAGAGTAGATTTGATGACAAGGAAAATAATGGGTTTGTAGTAAAAGAACCTAGGTTCCAGTCTTGTGTTTTCTGGCTACTACCTGTATGACCTTAGATGACATAATTACTCTGAAGTCCTGTTCCCTTATTACAAGCTAGCCAATATCTTAAACTTACAAATAATGGCTGGCAATTATATTATTTTTAGATATTTTATTTGATCATTATAACAATCTGTTAAGTTTGTATAGATGAATAAACTGAGTCTGAAGGAAGTAAAAAAGGATGATAAAGCTAGTAGGTGAGACAGGATTTGAACTCAGTCTTCTTGATTGCAAGTCTATTGCTCGATACACTATATCAACCCATAATAGGATTAGATGATTGCTAAAATTTTGTCTTGTTCTAAATCCTAAATCCATTCTAGGGCTGATAAGAAGTTATCATTCATTTTAATTTCAATAAATTGGATAAAATTTTATTAATTTCTTTTTAAGTGTAAAATAATGAGCTAAGGATCTAGGAACATAAACACCAAGATTAAAGAGCTTTTATTGAATGGGGGAGACAATATGTACCTACACTGGCATATACAAGATTCATACCAAATACAGATAGAATAGTCTTAAAGGGAAATCCATTAGGAAATAGAGGGACCTGGAAAGATCTAGATAAGGTAGCTTGTGAGTTTCTGTACTGATGGAAATGAATGCATCTTGTATATAAAAAATTGAAAATTTTTAAAGGCTCATAAAGGAGATGAAAACTGAGCTGTTGAGTTTAAAGGACTGGGGATTCTAAGATGTGGGGGGTAAAGAGAGGTTTTTTTTTTCAGAAATAAGCTATCCCTTATGACATCAAATATAGGGGAGATAAAATGACATGCCTGGTTAGTACCACTAGTGCAGATTAGCTGAAATGTAGTATGTGAAGGAAAATATGTCTAGAAATTTAAGTTTAAGTCAGATCATAGAAGGCTATAATGAATTTGTATCCTTTCTTGGAACCAATATGGAACCCCTGGTGATTTGTCAGTGTGTAAGGAACATGATCAAATGTATATTTTAGGAATAATGATGATAGCTATTATTTACATAGCATTTTAAGGTTGGCAAAATTGAATCTATCTATCACCCTTTATCTAATCTCATTTGGCATCTAGGTTGTTGTTTGTTCTTCCTTCTCAAAGAGGGCTATAACATCAGGGAGATGATGCCATGACTTCAAGTGAGTTGGATTTAAGTGAGGGAGGGCTGTGCAGGGTCACCTGTTTCACTTTTTCCTCCAGAGTCATCTGGGTTCAGTGGTAAGATATAGATCAATACGACTGGAGATGGTTCTGGATGCAATGGGAGACCTTGACTTTTTTAAGCTAAGTCTTCAACAGGTCTTATTTTGACTGAGGCTGATCAAGGCTAGATGGTAATTGAGGAAAGAATCTCCTCTTTAGCTTAATCCAAAAAATATAAAGAAATAAATAAGTGAATGAATGGATTTATGTAGATAATGGATTGGAAAGGAAAAAAGACAGGAAGCAGGGAATAAATTACTGCAATAATTCTGTTGAGAGGAGATGAGTATCTGAACTAGGGTGGTGGACATATAAATAAAGGAAAGAGGTTGAATGGCGTGGGGGTTGAATCAACAATCCTTGGTGATTGATTGTATATCTGGACAAAGGGAGAGAGAAGAGAAACATGAGGAGGTAGGAAGTAACAATTCAGAATAATAGATTCAGGACTTAAAAAGGGACCAGAGAGGTCATCTAGTTCCAATAAATGTTCTCATTTTGCAGATGAGAAAACAGAGACTCTGAAAACTTAAATAAATTGTCCAATGTCATATAGATAATAAGTGGCAAAACTAAGGACTTAACTTATGAATACTGATTTTATTTTTTACAAACACATTGTGTCATAGTCCCTCTTTTTGATTAGAATTAGCAAGAATTTTTAAACATTTAAGCTAGCTCTTTAGTTTCAGCTTGGTGAGATATTTTTCTACATGGAAAAAAAAACAGTAAAGCTTTCTAACTCTGTTTAATTTGCAGTTCTAGGCATGTAGTCACCCCTTCTGCCATCACCAGGTGAAAGTCTTTGATATGTCAGTAGAGACATTTAGAATTGGAAAACTTCCCCAATGGATAAATTCCCTACTTTGAGGGTTAATGCTTTATCTTTGGCTGACTAGGAACCATTTGAAGAGTTCTAAACTTGTTATTTTCACATTGGTATTGTGCATATGTCTCTGGAGTGTGGGAGCTTGATAAACAACACATTTTGATCTGAACAGATGTACTGCATCTCTTGAGGTTAGGGAGTTCATTATTACAGGCAGCCCACCTAACATCCATTTGCTGAGACTCCATTAGGTATATTAAAATACAATTGTGGATGTCTGAATGAAATGTTGTCTTCTTTTATCAGCTATGTGGTTTATCAGCTCATACCTCCCCCAGATTGTGAAAATTTTAGTTCTGACAAGAGTTAGGTCACACTCAAATGATGTATTTTGATAATTTTGACTTCCTCAGGGATTCTGCCAAAGAATTCTTTATGGTTCCTGAATATAATGCTTTTTAGTAGGATTAAGTGGACATTATCCAGCAGGTTCACATTTCAGGGAGGTAAGTAAGGGAATGGATATTACTGACCTTATTGTAGAGTGAATATTTAAACTTGGAAGGGACTTCAGAGATCACTTAATGCAATCTTCTTTTTTTACAGGTGAGAAAACTAAGATACAGAGATTTATCTAACATCACACAGGCAATAACAAAGTCAGCATTCAAACTCATTTCCTTTGTCCAAATCCAGTGCTCCTTCTATCATTCTAAAGTTACCTAAACTTACCTACTTATTACTCACCTACTTACCTACTTATTGAATAGGCTTATGATTCATGTAGGATCATTCTGACCCCTCTAAAATGATTACATTGTTAACTCAAGATCATGTTAAGTCCTGGATCTTGCTGGATTGCAAATAGCCCTCCCTGGAACAAGATAATTACCATAAAGTCAAATAAAGAACCTGGAGGAAAAAATATGAAATACATAAAGATTCCTTTGAAAAGAATTGCTAATACCTAGGTTGATGATCACAATAAATAGGAAAGGAAGTGAACATAGAGTTAAATGGTGGAAGCAAACGTTCACTTGTGATGATCAAATCAGCACATTAACTTCTCCCTTTTAAAAGCTCCAAGTCACTTGTTGTTTTATGTATCTCCCATGACCCTGGTGCTAGCATATTAATGGTTGTTGCCATTTGTGGAATAGCTGGCTGCTGAATCAATAAGCATGCTAAGCTGCTTGCCATTAAAATTGATCTGTACTACCCTTCCGACTGACGTCACATCCAGCTGTAAATATCATCAAGTAAGCTGTCAATTATTTTCATTATGAGTATTTTTACCCCTTTTTTCCCAAAGATGAACTTCTCCAGATAGGTAGCATGTTAGGATTCTTCTTCATTATTTTTGACATTTCCTCAATAGCATCAAGACCTTTTTCTTAAAGGACAGCAATTTTTGGCTAATATCTCCTACAAGGGAGCAAACTGGATGATTAGCTAAGCACTTATTAAACACTTTTATTTGCCAAGAACTATGCTAAAAACTGGGAATACATACAAGCAAAACAATCCCAAGATTCTAAAGGGAAGACAACATATAATGGAGACCAGAAAGATGCAGGATGGTCTATTTCTAGTGGTTTGATTGGGAGTCAGAATAGGTAGTATAACCCTTTGCAAGAGAGGTGGAGGCATTGTTGTAGGAAAGATATGGCAAAGACTCACTTATGATAGCCCAAGAATAGAACATGAGTATCCCAGTGGGGATGAGTTAGGAATGATATCCAGAATGGGAGTGGCAAAGTTTGAAGCTGCTGATTGCTAGGTGAGGAAAAAGGAGAAAAAGAAAATATATATATATATATATATATATATATATATATATAATCTACCCCCAGAGAGTGGACTATGGGAATTGAGTGTGGACCACAACATAGTGTGACTTAAATCATGAAATTTCTTAGTAACTTTAGGAATTAAGATGTTATTTGTTTTCACCAATTTTCCATAATGCTTGCCCATTCCTAAAGCTTGGTCTTATCCTCTGAATGTTTTGACACTTGAAATTGAAATGAAAATAAATTTATTTAAAGAAAGTCAAAGTTTTCTTAAATAGGAGTTTATTAAATTTTAATAAAAATTTTTAAAATAAAAAGTTGGCAAAATTTATGTTAATTTCATAAGAAGGAAAAGTCTATCGAGGTCAGGAACAGTTGAAATTAAGAAAATTGCAGTTTTCATTTTATTTATTCATGGTGCATATTGTATACAGAGACAGAATTATAGTGTTAGGTTCCTGCCTTCATGGAGTATATATTCTTCTAGGAGAAAAAATGCACACATATAACTAGAGCATACAACATTACAGAATTGCAAATTGAGGAACATTTTGTCTAATGAAAGCTATACCTTGGCACAAATAGGCATTTTTATGAAAGAAGCAATGATTTCCCATTCCTATCTTTTTAAGATAGGAATAAAATATTTTTCTCCATTCAAAACTTGACAAACCAGAGACCAAGAAGCCCAGATTTTCCTCAAGTCCTTATCTGGAAGTGAGCCACAATATGATTTCTGATCTGCTGACAAAGATCCATTGATTTCTGACTCTTCTGTCACATTTGTGCCTCATTTTTTCAGCTTATAAAATGGAAGAATAAGGAAGTAATTCAATATGTTGCAAAACTACTGTATTATACAAGATGCTATATGATAATGTTTCAGATCATTTAGAAACAAGTTTGTCTCTTCATTTTTGAATTTTTCTGAATTTCTTCTAGGATAGCTGTAATAATGATTCTATAGCTACTAGTTAAAGTTGTTCATCTTTCTTTTTTTTTTTTTCCCTGAGGCAATTGGGGTTAAGTGACTTGCCCAGGGTCACACAGCTAGGAAGTGTTAAGTGTCTGAGACCAGATTTGAACTCGGGTCCTCCTGACTTCAGAGTTTGTGATCTATCCACTGCTCCCCATCTTTCATTTTTAAAGAGGATCAATGACATCACAGGATAATGCTTTGACTCGTGAATGAATTTGATTTGAGTGAGGCAGAGTTGTGCAAAGTTGTCAGCCTCATTTTTTTGACGTACATTTCCATTATATCTATGTGCACATACACACATATATATACACATGTGTATACACATATACACATATATATTGTATGTATATATAATTTTCTCCAGTTACACATAAAACGTTTTATATTTGTTTTGAAAACATTGAGTTCCAGATTCTCTCTTTTTCTCCTTCCTTACTCCTCACCCCATTGAGAAGGCACATGTGAAATTATGCATATTTTCATAAAAGTTATTTTATGAAAGATAATATAGATCCTTCTCCCAACCCCCCAAAAAAAAACCTCAAGAAAAATAAAGTTTAAAAAATACTTCCATCTGTTCAGACACAATCAGTTCTTTCTCTGGATATGGACAACATTTTTTCATAAGTCCTCCAGAGTTATCTTGGATCATTGTGTTGCTAGCAAAATCATTCATAGCTGATCATATTACAATATTGCCATTACTTTATACATGATACATTTACTTTGCATGAATTCATGGAAGTCTTTCCAATTTTTCTGAGAATATCCTGCTCTTCATTATTATAGTATTCTATCACAGTTACATACCACAATTTATTCAGTCATTCCTCAATCACTGGGGATCCTTTCAGATTCCAATTCTTTGCCCCCCAGAACAGAGCAGTTATAAATATTTTTTCTACATATAGGTCCTTTTCCTTTTTATTTTTAATTTCTTTTGATATACAGATCTAGGGCTGGTATTGCTAGGCCAAAAGGTATGCATGCTCTTATAATCCTCTGGACATAATTTCAAATTGTTCTATAGAATGGTTAAATCATTTCACATTTCTACTACCAGTTCTGGTATTACTTGTGTAAACTTTATCTTTCTGTCTTAGTTTCCTCATCTGTCAAATTAAGAAATTGAGAGGGATAGTTCCTATAATCTCTTATAACTTCATTCCTATGCCATACTTCCTTAGTAGAGAATCAACTACTATTCTTAGTCACAGATTAAATGGGTCTGTAAAGAATTGTTTTTCTAGCTGGTGTAGTCAGATAAATATGTTGGTTGTCACAGAAAGACAAACAACTATAGCATCATACATACAAAATGAAAAAAAATATAAGGAAAGGTATAGAAATATAGAGAAGAAATTTAGTGTCACAATGGAAAGATCCTGCTGGTTTTGGAATCAAAGGTCTATAGTTCAAATTTTATCTTTGTTATTCTGCTTCAAGATGGAAGTCCTGGAAACTGAATGGGAAGTCCCTGTACTTAAGTCTGTCCTCTAGTAGTTGTGGCAAGGGAAGCAGTAGGAAGGAGTACTGACTTTGTTATCAAAAAAACATGGGTCCAAATGCTGATGCTGCCCCAGATTCCCTGTGTAATCATGGGCTGGTCATTTAGGATCTCAGTTCTTCATTTGTAAATGGAAGGGGTGACCCTAGGTATGTGACTTAGACTCAAAGGTCCATGGTTTCCTTCTTTGTAAGATGGGTTGTTGGCTTAATTTCTGTCTAGCCCTAAATTTATACTGCTCAACATGATTATACATTGATTGATTCTGATGAACGTGGCTCTTTGTCAACAGCAGGTGAGTCAGACCAGTTTCAATGGTCTTGTGATGGAGAGAGCCATCTACCCGCAGAGAGAGGACTATGGGAATTGAGTGTGGACCACAACATAGTAATTTTACCTTTTTTGTGTGTTTGCTTGCATTTTGTTTTCTTTCTCATTTTTTCCCTTTTTTTGATCTGATTTTTCTTGTGCACATCACATGATAATTGTGGAAATATATATTGAATCGCACAGTTTTAATATAAATTGGATTACTTGCTGTTACAGGGGTGGGGATAATGCAGAGGGAGGGAGAAAAATTGGAACATTGGTTTTGCAATGGGGAATATCGAAAACTATGAATCTGTTTTGAAAATAAAAATATTTTAAAAAACAAGTCTATATTGTTGTGAAAACTTGAACTCATTGCAGCTAAAATTGAAGACTGTACCACACATTTATTTTTCAAATGAGGGCTTTCAAGTATGCAATCCTAGGTTAATTTTTGCTTTGTTTTGTTCTGTTTTATTCAGACCTGTGATTTCATTGGTATAGAAGAAAGCTTCTTAAACTGTGGGTTGTGACCCAGTGTGAGGGTCCTGTAACTGAATGTGGGGTCATGAAAAATTTAGCAGCAGTAAAATGTTTCTGAGCACATAACAACCAAAAATTAATTAAAATTAAATGTATAATGAATCCAGGGTGTTTCTGGCAATATTTGCCCATATTGCATATTGCAACTTCACTGCAGTCTTGGTTATGAACATAAAACATGTGTATTTTGCATTGCACATGCAGGAACACTGCCAGGAATACCTTGATGTAGGGTCATGTAAAAATTTCTTAGATGAAAAGGGGTCACAAATAGAAATAATTTAAGAAGTTTTGGTATAGAGAACTTGGAATGAAGGAAACTCTCTGATACAGACCAACACTTTTTGAAAAGTTGCTGGAGACATTGAGAAGTTAGGTACCTTATCATCAATATATTGACTAAAAGGCCAGCTGCCTTTCTTCTACAGAAATAAAAATTAGGTAGCTACAACCAAGTAGGACAATGGACAAAATGATCGGCCAAAATCTGGAGGACCTGAGTTCAAATTTATCTTCAGACACTTATCAGTCATGTGACACTGGCAACTCATTTAATTCTGCCTCATTTCCTCATATGTAAAATGAAAAGAATAGCAGCACTTACCTTGCAAGATTCTTGTTAGAATAAAATGAGATAATTTTTCTTTTTTTTATGTAAAAAATTATAAGATTTATTTTCTTTATAGAGAACTTTATTGTTTTCCAATTACTTGCACAACACTGTAACATTTAAAGTTTGCAAATTCTTTATACGCAGCAGATATTTTAAAACAGTGTGATATCAATTCTCAACTTTTTCCAGGTCTTCTCTTCACCTGGGCTGAAGTTTGATTTACTTTATTTTGTTTCTAATTTGGCAGGTTTTGGTAGTTCCCCAGAAGCAATGACCATGTAGTTACTTTTTTTTTTTTTAAATTTAATAGCCTTTTATTTACAGGATATATGCATGGGTAACTTTATAGCATTAACAATTGCCAAACCTCTTGTTCCAATTCTAGGGGAGGGGGTGGGGGGGTAAGAGGTGAAAAATTGGAACAAGAGATAATTTTTCAAAAAGTACTTAGCACAGTGCCTAGCACATAATAGGTGCTATGTAAATGTTGATTCCCTTCCCTTCCCTTTTAGTTTATTACATTAGTTCTTTTTCAAACATTTCAGTGAATTTCTTTTTAAATGAGTATCAAGAATGTAAATTAGTGAGAGTACTACTAAGCACCCCAATTTAAATCACATTTTTATTTTTGGCCTAACAGACACTATCAATATCTTAGAATATTCCCTATCCCCCTCTCTTTAAGCTTAGATAAAGTTTTTAAATCTCATTTTATTACCTTTGCTATAATTACTTTGCTTTTTCAATCAAACATGTATTTTGTTTTAATATGTATTAAAAATTTTCTTCTGTCTTAATTAATGGTTGAAGGCTCTTTGGGTTTTCATTCAGTTTGGGGTTTATTTTTCTTCCCTGTCCTGAATTCCCTTTTTGAACTTGAATTTGATTCACTCTCAATTAATTAATTTGTAATTAATTAATTAATCCCCTTCTGTCAAATGCCTTAGTGGCATCACAACTCATATTAATGGTGAAGTGCCTATTCTAATTAAAATCAATATGTAATTCTTAGTGTTACCCCTCTTACTCAGGGCTGTTAGATCTCTGGATGAGAGCAAATCTGTTAGGACACTAGAGTAATGCTTGTCTCATTTAGGTGGTGGCTAGTACTGTACAATTAATTCCTTTCTTCACCATTCACTCTGATGTAGAATGTCTTCATGTTCATCACCATGTATTCCATGAGTTCCAGATTATGTACCTTCGAGTTTCCTAGGCTCTGATTATTTGTGGTTCTTTTTCCATAGCAATAGCATTAAAAAACAATAATAACAAAATTGTAATATCAGTGAAAAATACTTAAAATAATACTACTGAACTTGAAATATGGAAAACAGGTATATTATCCACAAATACCAGCATATGTATATTTTATAAAAGAGGTTGAGATGTATTATTTGTTCTTCCTTAGTATAATGTAAAATCTTGCAAAATGAGATGGAACTCAGGAACTTTTGGAATCTATTAGTGATCTGATATTAATCTGAAAACAGTAGGATGTCACATTATAGGAACAACAGTGATGAAATTTGATCCTGGAGGTCCCTTTTAATTGGAACGATGCCAATATATCATATTAAAAAGAGAAAAATATATCTGATTGTTGTTTATCCTTTATTCTCAAAGAGGACCAATGACATTATGAAGGTAATGTTTTGACTGGCATATGAATTGCATGTGAGTGGGGCAGAGTTGATTTTCTTATAATCTGATATTGTTTTCCCACTTGCAGTTTTGTGAAACCGAATGGTAGATATAATACTTTTAAAGATTATGTATTTTAACTGTGAAAATTAGTATTTATTGTTTGAGACAACCTGCAAGATGGGTCTCTGAATACCCTCAGAAAGTTGTTATTGCTCAGTGCTGTTCAATAGTTCATGAGTCCATGAATCATGCCATCCTTAGGGTTTTCCTGGCAAAGATACTGGAATAGTTTGCCATTTCCTTTTGCGGTGAATTAAGGCAAACAGAGATCAAATTACTTGCTCAAGATAATACATCTAGTTAACATCTGAGGCTGAATTTGAACTCGTCTTCCTTACTCTAGGTACAATGCTCTATCCACTCTCCAAGGGGATACTTTCTTCTTTGACGGTATATTTTTCTTAATTTGACTTTATAATCTATCTTCCGCTTCAGTCTTGTGATTTTGTCTTTTCCCCAATTGTCTATAAAGTAGCTCATACACAGTTTTATTCATAGAGATATTTGCAGAGTTGAGTAGAAATTAATCATTATTTATCAATTTAATTAATAATCTTATTGTTTAATTTATATACATTATAAATTTATTCATAAATAAATATTCCTGAATGTTAATGAAATATTTGAAATGATTGAATGTTATTATGTTCAATATCCTGCTCTAGGTTCATCCTAGTTTTAGAGATTCTGCAATCTGAGTATTTGCCTTTAAGGAGCTCATGTTTCAACTCTTTACTCTTTACTCCTTCATTTCTTACCTTCTAAGCAAGAATTTAGTACTGTCCTTGCTGTTTCTAAAATTCTTTTGTTATTTTCCTTTCCGTTAAAAGAGCTTATATGATAGGACAAACATTATTTCACATCTTGACCCATACTTTGATTGTTTCTAGGGTATCTGTATATTGGCACTTTCCAAATTACCACTTAGATCCTGTCTTGGGAGGATTATCTTTTCAATTTCCATCTTTTAACCTAAACTTTTTTTTAACCAAACAAAGTAACCCCTAGGGTATATAGACAGAAATAGTGAAATTGTATCCTCCTTGGGGACAAAGATAGAGTGAAAACTCATTAAAGAAAAACAAAACAAAACAAAACAAAAAATCAGCAACTTAGATATGTAATGTATCAGCATGATCCAATCCAAAATATTTATCCCTTGAGAATCACTGGTCCATACCATATATAGGATGTTTTTCAGGGGGTTAAACTAACAAAGACATTTCTCCTTATTAATGCTAATACTATTCTTCATTGAAACCTGCACTATCGGTAATGCTCCCAGTAAATCTGGAGACTAGAGTAGTTTGTGCTTTCAATGACATGTGCTAAAATAGCAAATCAACTTTTTTAGGTTTAGGAGACTCTTGGGCTTTCTCTTTTTAATCAGACTATTGATTCCCTCCCCTCCCCTGCAATATTCATTGTCTAAAACTTGATTGCTTGACACTGACTTTCCACCTGTGCACAATGAAATTCTCTGGGCCTGGTCCTTAGGACTTATCCTAAGGTCCTAGAATGGTCGTTGAGCTCAGAAATCTGGGGCTATTTTTTTCACAAGAGAAAACATACATGCATGCACACACACACAAACACACACAGCAATGGGTCTATTTCTCCTTTTGTCCCAGCATTTTTCCCATCAGTGTCATAGGTTAAATTTAGGTTTTAGGTATTGAGAAGTGTTAGGCATTTATGACTATATTAATGCCCCTGTTTATAATGCTATAATACACTGACTATAGGGATTTGCACATTTTAAGTTATTTGTTTCACACGTGGAAATGATTTCCTGTTTAAATAAAAATGGGTAGCAGCATGCACATTCATACATGTATTAGAGTTGTGTTTGTTCTCTCGATGATTTAAATCTATATGCATGCATAAGAGCCTCTTCTTTATAATGAAGCACTAGTAGAAAAACACTGTGTATACTTTTACTCTAGAACAGGAGTACTAAATTTTTTTGCATTATGGACCCCTGTGGTAGACTGGTGAAGTCTATAGATGGCTTCTCAGAATAATGTTTTTAAATTCATAAAATGTATAGAATTACAAAGGAAACAATTTAAAATGAAATGTAATAATAGGGGTATTTTTAAAGTCATAGATCCCAGTTTAAGAATATCCCATGATAGCTACTCTTTTACTTAATATTAGTCGAAATCTATGTGAATGATAGAATAGAATTCTTCAGATGATTTATCAAGTGGTCTTAAAGAGAGCCTTGGAAAATGAATGGAGTGGTCAGAAAAAAAGTATAATTAAATACCAAAGAAACCAGTGGAAAAGATTATATCCAGACAAGGACTGGCTAAGTTCTGATTCAGTAAATAATAAAGTAAAGGTCACCATGGAAAAGAAAATGAGCACAAATCAGGAACACTGTTTGAAATCCAAATACAGAAAGATCTGAGATACCTTCATTAAACAAATTGGGTAAGTTTCAAAAAGAACAGACCACTTATGTTGAGTTCTAGGGATTTGAGTTCAATATTGTTTCCTTCCCCTCTCTGGGAAGCTACAGAAAATATATGTTTGGTAGGATATTGAGCACTTGTCTGTTTGGCATTTATAATAATCTAACTTAAGATGTGGAGATTTAGAAGATAGATATCAAAGTGTAATTTCCCAATAAAACATAATTCTGATTAGAACCTATTTTGAACAAGAACAGCTAAGAAGGGCTTTGAATAACTAAAAGAGTTTGAAGACTTCAAGAGGGGTAGTTAAAAAATAGAAAGAAGTCTTAACAAAGAAATGTAAAATGAGCTGGCATTTTTCAACCTGTTGTAGAGAATGTGGAGTGGTGATTTAATAATAATTGTCCAAGATTAGATTAGCTATTCTCTACCAAACTGATGTTTGGAATAAGTTTCATCCAGACCACAAGGAAAAAAATTTCATCCAGACCACAAGAACTTCAATTGATAAATACTGGACTGAATTTAGCAAGCTAGCTTTATAATTCTATTCAGTATAGATTCTCATCTTCTTGAGAAGGTTCAAATATAATGCTACTTGAAAGGGAGTGACATTCTGTCTAGTCCTAAGACTCCTAAGAATTCTTTAATTGTTGTCTTATAGCTTTTACATTACAGAAGATAAATATAATTACCTTATTTATAAAAACATAATTATAATAATAAATGAATATGTTAATTAGATGAAGCATTCTAATTTGAATTTCCCTAAATTATCTTCCCCAGCTTTTACTTAAATTTTTGGGAGGTTCTGAATCACTAGGAACCTAGTGAACCTAGGAACATATTTTTCCTTCAGAAAACATCAAATTTCCCTAAGTTGTGAAAAAAGCTGTACTTTCCTTTTTAGCTTAAAATAATGTAAAAAATTACTTCAGTTAGAGAAGGTAAGAATTACTTGAATAAATCTGTAAGCCTAGACCAGGTGCCCTGTATCTATAAATCCAGGAGATACATAAAATTAGCACGTGACTTTTCCCTCATGATGTAATGTTTTGTGGATTTTCTTTCTCCTTCCTTTTCCTTCCTCCCTACCAGCAAAGGTAGTTAAATAGGAGAGCTTGTCCACTTTGGGAGGATGATTCCTCTCTCTCTCTCTCTCTCTCTCTCTCTCTCTTTCTCTCTCTCTCTCTCTCTGTGTGTGTGTGTGTGTGTGTGTTTATAAAGCTACATTGTTATATTTGCAGAATAGGACTGTGATGTTGAAAGGGTTGAAATGAATATCAATGAGAAAACATTTGGATTACACTCTCTCCCCTATTGAATGAATCACTATTTCATGTAAGAGAAAACAAACTCTGGTCCAGGTAACTGCACTGGGGTAGCTTCTCTCCTACATATTTTTTCTCCCCCCCCCCACTTAATATTTCTGTGCTTTCAGAACTAAGAAACACAACTACAAACTTTTAAAAAATCAGAACGCTAGATGAGCACATTAGGGGTTCCTTTTGACCCTGTGGATTTGACATGTAGGTAACGAATTTTTGTTTGAAATTCCCCTTCTCCCAGTACCTCTTCCTTTATTTTTTTTGGAAGAAAAGCCTGAGGCAAACAGAATCAGCTATTCTAGGATAAAAATTTGAAATATGTATGTAACCATGGGGAATTCCAGGATTGGAGTGGAAATATACAGTTCCAAATGCTGGCTGCTGTTAGGGTTACACTGCTATGACCATTTAGGCTGAAAGTGAAAGAGGCATTAATTAAGCAATAATGATCAAGGTATGGGGCATTTCCTGGGGATTAATGACCAGCTGGGAGGAGTTGATAGCCCACAGTTCGGCCAAGGGCCATTAACCCCAGCTGGTCATCAATTCCTATGCCCTGCTTTACAGTCATTATTGCTATCATAAGCCGAAAATGAAAAGCAAATGGGTCTATGGATTACTTTTATGGATGATGCTGTTTCAATTGGTATCTATAGGGCATTTCTGGAGAATGAATGCTCTGTCCAGAAGCCAAGTAGATATCTCAACATTCCATTCTACTTATGCTGCTGCTTTGGACAAGCAAAGGACAAAGCAGGTAACCAGCAAATATAAGATCTTTGTTGATGATATGTGTGAACTGTTGGGATCATATAGATAACACAGAAGAAGACTTTGGTGAAGAAAAAATATAGAGGCATTCAGGTTCAGGGGTAAACTTTTCTTTTGGGGATTCCAGTTTATCACCTTTATTTTGAAGTGGAGAAGAATCACTGGATGGTAATGAGATTCCTAGAAGACAGAAAGTGCCAATTTGCAGAAGGAAAAGAGAGAGATGAAAGGAAGATGTAGTCTATTGAAAAAAAAATACACATACATTAAAAATAAAGAATACAGAGAGGGACTGTCAGCCTACAGTGATCAGGTTAGACAGGTAGAAATTAATTATATTTGGTTTAAGAAGCTGCCTCTGCAGCCTTGGTCAATTTTAAAAAGCACATTAGAGGATATCTCAAACTGACTTTCCAATTACCATGGATGGCAGGCAAAGTACTTTGAAACAAAACTCATTTTAAATGGGTAAATGCATCCGCTGCTGACTGACAATATTTTCAAAATTCACAAATTTAGTCCCTTGGTCAAGATATTTTCAAGGTGAGTCTCAGAAGAGTTGACCCTCATGTAAGAAAGGAAAAATTGAAGGAAAACAATTTAACAAGAATAATTTTAAATGATGATGGTGGTACAGGAAAAGTTTGAATAGGATAAGGAGGGAGAGGAAATCTGCGAAAAAGAAGAATTGACCTGGAACATTTTTTTTTAAATCTCAGAGTAATAATTCTGTGAAATAAAATGTCCCAAAAGTACACTTTCCTAAAACTTTAAAGGGAATTGAGAAATGTGTTTTCTAACGTAGATCCACTGAGAAATAGATGACTCATATTTATTAGGAGTGGGGTCACACCTCAGTAGTTATTTCATATTAAAATAGAACCCTAAAAGCTATCATTCTAAAAAAAAAAAAAAAAAAAGGGAGAAAATACTCAACACCAGTTATTTCCTTGCACCCTACTCCGCCCCTAAAAGAAGAAAATATTAACACCAGGTTTCATAGAAGAGACTAAGGCTCAGTGGCAATACAAAAAGAAATATGCCCTTGGTCTTCTTTCAATAGATGGATGATAAATGAGGAAAAAAAGCATGCTTTATTAAATACAAATGGTATCACATTTGCTTCTAACTTGTATTTTTATCAGTGCCAATTCTTCTTGAATTCTGACAGTAAAGCATTCTAAGGGGAAGAGGCCCATTTATCAGGTGGATATGATTTTAAATTTGAAGCTCAAAGCATGACCTGGCTGTTGAAGAGAGACATATGTTTCACTGATACATTTACAAAATTTATAAGGAATCAGCCTATGGATAGCAGTACTTACTTTTTAAAGATATATATCCAATTTAAAAGGATACCCCCCTCACCCTTTTCAAGAAAACAGAATTAAAGAAATAATTACACATTCATCTGTTAAAGTCACCCGCCAACTCACCCAGTATCCATATATGTATTCATAAGTACCAGGCAAATAGGAAAAATGCAGGTTTCATTAATTTTCCCTCTATCTACACCCTTTCCTACAGAGAGCTAAATAGTACATCTCTGCTCACAGTTTCAGCTTTCAAATATATGCTGATGTCTTCTAACTCTCGATCTCCCACCTTGATCTCTCATCAAACTTACATCCTCACATTTATAACTGCTTTTGGAACCTTTCCATTTAGATCTTCCTGGCATTTCTTCAAGCTGCAGTACCTCTAAAACTGAATTTATCATCCCTGCCCCAAATTCTCAATTTCTGTCAACAGCACTCCAATTTCCCCAGTCATCTAGGCTCAAAACCACGAAGTAATATTTAGTTCTTTTCTACCCTTCTTTTCTATATCCAATCTGTCACCAAGACCCACCAATTCTTTCATTCACTGAACAATATTTACATACTATGTACAAGGGATTGTACAATTTCTCTTCAGTTCATCTTGTTACAGCCTTTCTCACTGATACTATTCTTGACCAGGCTCTCATCACCTCTTGCCTATATTACTGCAGTAGCCTCCCTACCTAGTCTCCTACATTTCAGTGTCTTTCTCCTCAAAAATACACAGAAGAGTATATTACTGTCAGCCTAATCTCTTTTTTATTCTGTGTATGTCTTGTTTGTACATAAATATTGGCATATTGTCATCCCCATTAGATAGTGAGCTCCTGTTTCCTAGCCCTGCAATAGGCAGGGCTGCTATATTTCTACTATATCTATCGTTGTTTTTCCCTAACTCCTTCCCATCAGTGCAGATGTTCATATCTGCATAGACCACAATCCCACAATTGCTCTGGAACCAAAGTTTGGTTAGAATGATGGAGTGATGTATTAATGAAAATGATAATATCATCCATTTGTATAGAACTATATATATCTAGAAACATATAAATATTGATATATAAGCTTCAGTAGCATAAGTCTACTCTAATACTTATGGAATATTATATACACGCATATATTCACATATGTGTTATATATGCATATATGAACATAATACATATATAAATGCATGTGTATATTATATGTGTGTACATATGTGTATACATACACATACACACACATATATATATGCATATATATATATATATATATAAAATAGCATTTCTGAGGTACCTATCATATACTAGGCACTGTGTTAAGCACTTTAGAATTATTTTCTTTTTTTTTTTTAATTTAATAGCCTTTTATTTACAGGATATATGCATGGGTAACTTTACAGCATTAACAATTGCCAAACCTCTTGTTCCATTTTTTCACCTCTTACCCCCCACCCCCTCCCCCAAATGGCAGGATGACCAGTAGATGTTAAGTACATTAAAATATAAATTAGATACACAATAAGTATACATGACCAAAACGTTATTTTGCTGTACAAAAAGAATCAGACTCTGAAATATTGTACAATTAGCTTGTGAAGGAAATCAAAAATGCATGTGGGCATAAATATAGGGATTGGGAATTCAATGTAATGGTTTTTAGTCATCT